>NC_090440.1:1240824818-1241127849 GCF_031143425.1 Pleurodeles waltl | reverse complement strand
GTGTAAAGCATTTAGAGGCACCAAAACAACTGAATGAGAAAGCAACACAACACAAAGGAAATCTGACGCCCATTTCTAAAAATAGATATTTAAAAAAAAATTAGTTAGACATAAAAATGAACAAAATACAAAAAAAGGTTTAGGAGATGTAAATTAATAACCATGTGATAAATCACTGATTTTCACTGTGCTTATGGCTTCCTTTGATAACTTTTGAAAACTTTTTATAAATTTGTGTTCAGGTACTTCCACCCACTTTTGGTGACAAACTCCAGCATGGAGTAAGTCAGAGGTGTTCATAAAGCTTAGGAGAACAGTTGCATTGCAGTCAAAGCAGTCTGCAGTCCAGTTCCCGGCTCTATGGGCAAACTGCCATAGACATCAATGGAGTGGTTGTGATGCAAGTGATACAGGACGCTGAAAATGCTGGGGATGCTAATCCGGGCAGTTCACAAACACAGTGGGGTGATTTTGGCCACAGAGGTCAATGTCCCTCAAAGTCCATGTGAAGTTAAAAAAAATAAACTGTTGCCATTGTTCTTTGGGTCTCCAGTCCAGCAGTTCCCTTTAACTGCACCTGGTGTGAGTCTTGGGCAACCACACTGCACTTTGATGATGTGTCCAGGACCAAAAGATTCGGGTGCAACTTTTGAGAGTAGGGATTTGGTCTCCCTTACTGCATTTCTATGGTCAGTATGATTAAGAAACTGAGGTTATCAACTCACCAAGGCTGCTTCTTCAGCTGTGATGGCCCTGGAGCTGTAGCAGCAACTGAGGCAACTGGCTTTTGGAGTTCACATCTTCTGTCCAGGACTCTGGGGATGACTTTTCCTTGAGCAGGACACCATAGACACAGTCTTCTCTTTGTTAGCTCAGGAGATGCAGGTGTAATCCAGTCTTTGGCGCAGCCTCTCTTTGCCAGGTCCAGGAAACAGCAAGGCAGTCCCTTTTTGAGACCTCACTCCAGTACAGATGTGATCTAGGTCTGGGTGTCAACGATGACACTTTTATGTCCACAAGTTGCTCTCCCGGGATGCAGTGACTACTAGCCAAATCACTACCATTTCCCCTCAGGCATCATGGTGACTTCCTGCAGTGTATGACAACAAACTATCCCAGAGTGCAATATTTTGCCCACTCCCAAGGTGGCAGATCCCTTCTCTTGGTGTATGGAGCTTGGTAGCCCACCCTAAAGATATGGCTACCTGAGTGCTGCACGGTCATGGGAGTATTGGTTTGACTACTGTTTACCCCCTCTCTTTTTCCGCAATTATAACCTGTCTACCAGAACAAAAGAGCAGCCGCTCTTGTGTGCATCCAGCATTTCCCCTTTAATGGTGGCCACCCCTTCGAAGCGCACTTATAGGCTCACATCTTGTTTGAGTTCCTGCCAGAGAGACTCCAATGGCAGGCCTTTATTGTGTGCTTTCCTTGAAGAATATCTCATGACCAGCAACTGTAAATGGACACTGAAAACTCTGGGCAACAGAGTGATAGCTACCTATGGCTGCCTCATGCTCAAAAGTTACATTAAATTTAATTTGGGCAGCAAGTTCAGTTTCATGTAACAATTCTTTTTATATCTCAAAGTGCCAGCTTCATTAGTCCTATCTAGGACTTAGGACAGCTGCGTTGTCAGGGTGTAACGCTGTACTTGCTAATGCGGCATATACTTTTTAATGTGCAACAGCTTGTCAAAGTGCTCAACAGGCCTAACATAGGGATGACATATATATTTAAAAGGAAGGTCTGGACTTTGACATTATTTAAATGGCAAAGTTGAGTTAGCAATTTCAAACTACTCTACAAGTTTGCAGTCGCAGGCTGGGAGATAAGGTTCACTTTGTCACACTCATGGTGGCACAATAAGTGCTGCAGTCCATGAGGGGAAATTTAATTTACAGGCCCTGGACTAGGGTTTATAAGTAAGTTAACTTATCCCAGTCGGCAATTAGCTACAAGCCAAATAACCTTTAAGGTTCAACGCACTGCAATGGCACTGAGGTCTAATTAGCAGGACTCAGTGTACTATCAGAGTAAAAAAAAAACGCAAAACTTTGGGGTGATTACGCAAAAAGAGATGTATCGTTACACTACTATTGTGTCACCAAAGTATATAAGCCATCAGTTGACTCTGAGGTTTGATTATATATTTAATCTTGTTTTCAGAATGATTGAACATGCATTCCATTGAGCCACACAATCTATGCTTTATGTATGTTCGTGTTTAATGCTCATTTTCTTTTAAACTGACACGTATCAGGTTTACTGATGTTATTCAACACTGGAGGGCTTGACTCTTTCAATCCCCTCATATATACTCATTTAAAGTTTTTTTTCTATGTCTACTGGATATTGCACATGTGATGTAGCTTTAAATCACCAATGTGTTCGGGTGATTCTCACGGTCATCACTAATGGCGGCACGTCAGATCCGCATAGTGTTTTTACTACAGGTAATCACTTCGAAAAAGAGTTACCTATTGTTCAGCTTTTTAGGCTGTGGAAACTATGATGATAATTTACCTTTCCAATACTGTGTGAGATAATCGAGGACAATTTGGAGAGACATACATGTGCTGGTGGTTGCAGCCATCAGACTGATAAAGTCACTGGTTTTTACAACCAAACTTGTCTTTTTGGGCTCAGCAAGCTAGAAATCAAGTAGTGGCGTATTTAAAACATAGGCCATTTGTTTCCACGAAGGTGTCACAATGAAGTTTTTTAGTTTGGTGCAAGCACAACTTGTTCTTTTAAGCTGCAGATTGTGCCCATTTGGGGCTTACTACAGGACTGCTTTTCATTATTAGAAGAGTAGTTTGGACATACCGATAAGGTTGACAAATTTGATGTCTGATTCAACTGTGAGTGTTTACTTGTGGCTTCGCATCAATGGGATGCATGCTGGTACACGTAGTCCTTCTCGTAGTCGTTCTCAAGTAAGTCTGCACATAAAAGCATGTTCTGATTTTCACTGATTTTTAGCTTCACATAAATTGGGTTTCCGTTCATGGTCACGGGACTCGACATTGTACGCACTTTGTTGGCATCACTGGAACCACAAACTTTTTTGCAATCACTTTTCAGTAATTTTGATTGCAGCCATGGGCCACAGAAGTGTGCTTCCAAACACAGGGTACCTGTTTTTTCCTTTTTCTTTTTTAATATTTTTTTCTTCTCTGCAGTTGCACACACATTTGTATTGGTCGTAGCATTTATGAATTTATGGTTCCCTTGTTTCTCTTTCCGCCTCAAAATATTGTCCTCATTTGACCCTTATGTTTTCTTGATTCATTTGTGGACTTGCATTTTCTTATCAGGTATGGCATCCATTTTGTCTTGTTCAGTTCTGTGATACTCAATGATAGCAATGCTTGTTGTTGAAGCACATGACCCTAATGAACCATTGTTTTTCTCTCATTTTTATGCTTATAAGCTTGGGCTTGCTCAAGAGACAGCACTTGTGATTTATCGTAGGATGCTATCTCAGCAATAACATCCTATATCTGGGTAGGACACCTGTTATTTGATTAATGTATTTCTCAATCTCGAAGTCCCCACTGTCACCATGCAGGGTACGTGGTCTACTATCATGTATTTCCTTATCATACACTATTAGCTTCTAATTTGATTGGATCTTATACATAGGTGTTGTGAAATCTTGCCTGCCGATTGCTGGACATGTGATGTATTAGTCTATGATTGCTGGGAAATGGATCATGTACTCAAAATGTAATTGGACAATTAATGACATGCCTAGTTACGCCTTTGTGGTTTACAGGAATAAAGGCTTGTGTTGGAGTAATGCAAATTGGACTTTTTACTTTAAAGTCAGCTGTCCCCTGGCTATGTTAAATAAATGATCATTTTCTTTCTATGAATTGATGGGTTTTTGTCTTTGATTGCATCTGGACTTCTACATTTGGTGGAGAGTGCTACCCGAGGTGTGACGTCTGCTACTGCCATCCTACGCTGCAGGCCTGGGTGCCTGCTCGCCTAGTGGCCTTCAGCATGCCTTTGTGCTGCCCTCCCCGGGGGAAGGGGGGGGCCTGGTGCTGCTGTCAGTAAACGTCATCTCCTTGGTAGGTTCCTGCTCCAGTGCTCTCTTTTTCTCTTTCTTTGCTCCTCTTCCCATGGGTTAGCTGTTAGGATTATTTTCTGCATCTTTATCTTGCTCTGGTGCTTTGGCTTCATGGCCCTTGTTGTTTACTGTGTTCTTTGTCACAGGCGAGACAGTTGTCCGGTTGGTACCATTGTTGAGAATTTGGAGTTGGTGGTCCTCCGTAGAACTGTGTCCATGGCAGAGGAGGCAATGGCCTAGTGTTAGAGGTACACAGTTTCCTGGTGTGAGTAGGTGGTGATCTCTTTTGGTTTTCACAGCTGGTGGGGCTGTGAGTACAGGTTGTGCACTTGGTCTGTTGTTTTTTGGCTAATTCGGATTGTTAGGGGTCCACCTGGCTTGGCAGTCAGGTGGTGCTCTGCTGATTTGTCTGTCACCACCTTGACATGGTCCTTCTGTGCCTGGTGGGTGTTTTCCATTGACCTAGAATGCCCACCAGTGTTCCGGATGCCTAGTACCTAGGGTGACCTACGGTGTCCCACGTGCTGTGGACCCTTGGTACAAGAAGTGGGTGGCGGTTGGTGTTTTCAGTGTGTTATATGTATATATATATATATATATCGAACCATGTTGTAGCACTATTTTTCACATCATTGGATATTTTATGCCTTGTATGTTCTGATGAGAGCCTCTCAAGTTGGGTTTCTTTACCTTTTTTTTAAAAACTGACAACATTGTGTTGCTATCATTACCAGTACACTGTTTGTATTATTGTGACTTTGTAGACATCTGTTAGGGTTCTTGATGTTATGTGTTGCGCTGCAGGATGTTGCCCGACTTCCTAGTTGTCCTCTTGGATTGCAACTTACCACTAGCTTACATCACTGTCCTTATGTGGGTCTACCTTCTCACCACACTGCTAATAGTTCAATTTCTCATTTCCTGCATGAGGCCCCGGGAGTACCAGTGCCTGGGTAGGATACACCAGCATAGCTCAGGGCCAAATCCCCCACTTATTGTATTACATGTGTATGTATGAGTGAAGTGCATGTAGAGTTCCACATTACCTGCAAAATCTGTGTGTCGCTGGCTGTGCATTCAGGGAGTTTCATTTGCACTCAGCTGCAAACTCTCCTATGGGGGAGGGTCGCAAGAGGATGCAAATACTGTACTAATTCTTGCTGTCCTGCCACCTCACTTTCTGGGTGCACAAGGTCGCCAGGGGAAAAAACCCAGCAACTTTAGCCCCTTTTCCTTCTTACCACTGGTAAATGCTTTCTGGTGAACTGGTAGCGAATGTAATGTCTTCTGAATGAGGAGCTGATCTCTTTGCCTACACTAACATAACAGACTGCTGGCTGTTTGAATGTCTGAGATACCTTTCATTGTGATGTATGTTTCCCTTTTGTGACCTCGCGTATGAACAGTAAAATAAGGTTACTGACTCTCTTTGTTTCCATGTGCTCAGTATAATTGAATTGCCTGTACGTGCAACAGGGCAAGTTAGTTTCACACCATGGGTAACCCACTGAGCAAAAGCAAACTTGACAGCTGCCAACCAGACCCACCCAAGGACTTCCCTGCCTATCAGGTGGCTATATGCCAGGGCCTCCGGACACTTCTTTACCTTAAAAAATGGCATGCACTGACAGACAAGAGACCAGATGTACAGTTCCCACTGACTGGCACTTATGACATGGTTGAATTGTCTTCTTTGTGACAGATTTTGATTTTAAAGGGAAAGGGAAAGATAAGGCCGCTTGAGTGGTAAGCATTCTGGATGTGGGAGGCAACATTGTGGCAATTGAAAGTAACTAGGGATGTGAAGGATAAGGTACGTAAGTAACTTTTGGAATTGAAAAGAGGGTTCTTGGAGAGTGTGGCGGATCAAAAGGTTAAGGCGGATTGGAGAAGAAACCAACTAGATGTTATTGGGGTTTTCCCGTCTCTTTCTGTGACAAGTGCACAACCAGTGGATCAGGATGAGGGGAAGGACCCACTACTTGAAGATATACTAATGGGTAGAATGGAAAAATACACCGAAGGCCACTAATCCAAACAAAGACCACTCAGCCAAAGACTATCCCACAGGGACTGAACACACTAAGCTAACTACAGCACAACAGGCAGAGAGCTGCACCCTGGCATGACACCTGGTAAAAGAGGAAGTACCAAGAATAGAGCTCGTTATGATTTCGAAAAATGCTTTCTCTCGCAGAAATAAAAGAGGAAGTGTCCCATGTTGTTAATAAACTTGACAACCAGTGTGACAAGCTATTGCAAGAATGTATAGACAAAGGCATAACACAGCCCCTGTTAATTAATACGGTGTGGCAGCAAAGGTTTAGTGATTACTCTCAGGACCCCTTTTGAAGTAGTGAGGGAATGCATAAAGTGATATGGGACATGTGTATATACGTGCACCATACAGCACATAAGATAAAACCACTAGCATCAACACTTGGCAACTACAACACCAAGCCAGGAAGTAGAAGGAATATCCTTACACAGCCCAGCTCCAGACAGACTACCCCATGAAACTCTCCAGTCTTACAAAGACAGATATTTCTTAATAGAGATAGTTCCAGATGTCACACCCTGTAAACAGCTTGGTGGAGGGCAAGATGCAGCTACAACACTTCACGGCAACCCATGACAGACAGTGCCAAGATGCTGTCCTGTCTTTGGCATGTGCTAGGTTGATGGAAGACAGTCACAAAGTGCATTGCTCCTATGCGCAGCATGCTAAGATGGCAACTAAAATAGCATCCCCATCACAGACTTATGAATCGGACATATCAAAATCTACTTTCACTGATTCCGACCTACAGCTCTGGGAAGATACCAAAGTAGCTGACACATTAAAGTATGCCACAAGTAAGCTACAACAGTGGAAACAATTGCTAAGCTCCCTGAAGACCAATAGAATTGGTGAAAGAGATTAAAGTTGCTACATTCCCAGTAATAACAAAGCCAGTGCTGACTGTGCCCCTACGACAGGTGCCCACCATACCTTCATCAGGAGATGACACAAACGTCCAGACATATATACACATCCCATGGACTAGAGCAGACCTCGTGTCATTCAGAAGGTATTTTCCCAGGCTACGAGAGGAAACACACAAGTGGCATGCAGAATTAAATACAATGCTTTTGAAGGACCTAGATATGCTGTTTAATATTATAGTACTAAAAGATTTGTGGGAAGACTGTAAGAAAGTGGCACAGTGGCTTATAGAGAACCAGAAAGAGGACAAGGGGGGGTCCCAGGAGACAAGGTTAAAGTAAGAATGAAGGAGGTAGTGAAATATTTAAACGAAAAGGTACCAGAGACAAAGTAGATTGGTCAAAGATAATACACACTAAGCACGAAAAATATGAAAGCGTAAAATACTACTTTGACCACCTTTTACAGGTCTTCCAGCATAGCAGTGGCATGTGAAACCCACTGGATGAGACCATGCCAGCTTCCATTACCACCTTTGTTGAGGTAGCCAATTCAAACACACTTACAGACATCCTTTGTCTGCTGGCAACAAGAGCATAACGAGAAAGTGCTGGTAGCAGCCAGGTACTGTGCCGATTATCAGGTATACTTGCAGGTCATGGAGGTAGAGAAAGAGAAGAAGGAAAAGGTGAAGTTGATGGCGACGCTGGAGAAGTTCTATAGAGAAAAACAGAATAGAGGTGGGGGAGAGGTCCAGTAAGGGGACAGGGTCGGGGAGCAAATGACAGAGCATCATCCCAGGCCCTGCCTGGAACAACATGCTTCTATTGCAACTAGCCCTGGCCCTGGAAAGTTGACTGCCCTTTGATGAATGTCAGGCCAACGACCTAAGGCCCCAAAGGCAGCACTCCCATCCATGAAATACACCGCTACCCTACATTCGACACAGCTCCCAATAGACAAGGAGGACCAGAAACAACACAACCCCACTATGGTCCAACACATGCCCCTCCAATGCCATCAATCCCGGGGGGAATAGGGGTCAGTGACAGGACTGAGGGTTACCCACCATATCCCCGCCACTGCCAGAGACATACTTTTAGGGATGCCCAAGATTAGAGGACTGCCTGATAGCTCCAGCAATACAAGTGGACCAGAAGGTTCCATATGAGGAAGGGACTTTACTAAACAAGACTGTTCCTTTCCTGGTTGACACTGAAGCAACAAGATCAATGCTGAAAGCATCTGAGATGCCAGAGGCACCACTCTCATGTACACAAATAGCATCAGGTGGGATGACAGGACACCCTCTAGATGAGTATTTGACACAACCATTAAAACTGGTGGTAGGTCCCACCGCTGTTCCACACCAATGAGTTCTTAGCAGATGCTAATGCTACATTCATGATGTGTGCACCACAAGGGATATCAACAGAACTGCAGGACTCAATCCTAGGTGATGTTTGGGCACAGGGCACGAATGTTGTGGGGCTGGTGCTGGATTACACTCCAGTACAAATAAAGTTGGTACCGGGGGCACAACTACCATGAGAGGAAGATATAGCATCAGTTATAAAAGACCTCCTGCAAAAGGGAATAATAAGGGAAATACAACACAATCTCTGTAAAACCCCCCTACTCCCTGTAAAGAAGGTCTCCAAGGAACTGGATGGGTCCCTGTATTTAGATTCGCACAAGATCTCTGCAAACTGAACAAATGAACAAAATAGTGATCCCATAATTTCCTGTGATTCCCAACCCAACTACCATTATGTCCAGTATTCCCGTTACAGCTACTAACTTCACAATATTAGACCTCAGCTCCATCTTGTTCTCCATCCCATTGCATCACAAATCCCAATATTGCTTTGTAGTCTCATTTCAAGGGAAAAGATACATCTGGGAAAGACTGGCCCGGGGTGTACAGAGTCATCATCCATCTTTTCCAATACATTAAAAACTGTTTTTGGTTCCTTACAACTGCCTGGGGGCTCCACATTGATACAATACATTAATGACTTTTTGTTGGCTTCACCTTCTTAGGCAGCTTATGAGAAGAATACTGTGGCACTACTATATCACTTAAAAGGAAGGATTATAAGGTGTCCCCCAAGAAACTTCAGTTGTGTCTACCAACAGTATGTTACTTGGGCCATGAATTATCCCAGGGGACCCATAAATTGCTACCTGATAGGGTTTTCACCATTCCACAATTCCCCAGACCACGCACACAGAAAGAAGTGAGGGTTTTCGTAGGAGTGGCAGGCTATTGCATACTTTGGATACCAAACTATTCTTTGATTGCACACCCACTGTAGAATCTCACTCACAAGGAGGTGCCCAATCCTATAGTCTTCGCAGCACGGGCACTAGGCTTCCCAGATTACAACAAGAAGATTCACCTATTCTGTCATGAGAAGGGGGGGTGGCTCACTAGGGGTGCCAGCCCAGAATCATGGATCCTTCAGCACTCCGCAGTGTCTTCGGGCCGTCTGTTTCTGCAGCCCTGGCAGTAGGACAGTCTAAAAATGTAGTACTGGCTCACGCTTTGGTTGTACACATTCCCATGCCATGGATACATTGCTAACCACACGAAAGACACAGCACCTGACCAATGCATGGCTCACACAGTAGGAACTAACACAGTTGGCACCACACATTGCCAACAAAATGTGCACCACCCTCTCCCCTTCCTGCTTGCTACCAACTGGGTGTGATCAGGATGACCACTCAGCAGACAATGCCTTTTACAATTGTGTACTAGCAGTTGACAGAAACACCAAGTTTGACAAGATCTTAAGGATACACCATTGCCATATGGGAGGGCAAGCTGTTTGTCAATGGCTCATGCATCAGAGAAAACACAGGAACACTCCAAGTGTTCTATGAGGTGGGCACAGCTGTTGGAGAGGGCAAGATTGACAGCAGATAAAAGTGCCTAAGCAGCGGAGCTCGTGGTATGCAAACTGGCTAAGGAAAGATAGTAAATATACAGTAGGTATTTGGGGTGAGACATGACTTTGGCCAGCTATGGCGTATGAGGGGATTTCTCGCCTCAGTAGACCAACAAATGCTGCATGCATTACTGATTGCTGAATTTTGTAAGCAGTGCTATTACCTAGAAAAATTGCTGTTGTAAAGTGTGCAGCACATGTTTCTGCCAAAGACTATGGCCCTCATTACGACCCTGGCGATCGGTGATAAAGCGGCGGTAATACTGCCAACAGGCTAGCGGTAACTACCGCCAAATTATGACCATGGCGGAAAGAGCTCCAAAATGTAGCCAATGTACCACATCGACCGCCAGGCCAGAAACAACAGGCACCATGGGGGTAGCCGCCTACAGCCAGGCAGAACTTTGACCACCATATTACAACACAATCAGCCACATTTTCCGGGGTGGTACCAACAACATCAAAAGCGTGGCGGAAACTGAGCTTAGAAGTGAACGGACTCACCTTTGGAGACACAGCGAAGAACCACGCCGCCATGGAGCCCGAACTGTATTTTTTTTAATGATATTCTACGTTCTGCTCCACCACGAACAGCAACGCCGGAGAAGACGACGCGGGTGAGTACAGGCGCCTAGCAAATAAGGGAGGGGGGGAGGAAAACGAGAGTGACACACACACGCACCACACGCACCACACACACCTCACACACACACACACAAACACACACACACACACACACCATACAAACAACCAGCTGCACAAGAAAACAAGCTAACCCCCCTAAATCGGCTGAATAATGCAAGGACAAAAATAATTTACCAAAGTGAATGTTATAAGACCAACACAGTATAAATAATAATTTAAGCAATGTAACAGATATATACAAATGTGCAGAACAAGGGACACAGCCCAGTCCTCATTTTGCGTGGGCCACGTGGCCAAAGTCCAAGGCCCCACTTGTCACCTGCATCAACACGGAGAGAACACTGCAGGGGCATCAGTTGGTAAATATGCAGGCACCTCTGGAGGGCACCTCAGCCGGGAGCTGAAACAAAACCACTGGTTCTGGAGGGGGCAATATGCCCTATGCCCGGTCCTGGAGAGAGAAAGGCCACAGTCTCTCAAGTGGGTGTCTCCCACACTGGTTCTAGAGGCGGCAACATGCCATGTGCTAGGTCCTGGGGAGTGCAAGGCCACAGTCTCGGGAGTGGGTGTGTTGCCCACTGGTTCTAGAGTGGACAGGCCGCAGAGCAGCCCATGGATGCAGGATTACATGTCATCCGCTAGCGGTGACTGCTGCACTGTGTTGGTGGTGGTGGGAGGCTCCAGCACATCCCCTGTGGGAGGCTCCAGCACATCCCCTGCACCCTCGGATGGATACACTGTGGTGGTGCTGCTGGTGGTGGGAGGCTCCGGCACATCCCCCGCACCCTCGCTTGGATGCACTGTGGTAGTGCCTTAGTGGGGGGGAGGCTCATGCACATCCCATGCACCCTCGGATGGATGCACAACCATGCTTGGTGGTGGGAGCTCCATCACAGCTGCTGGCCCAGGCTCCTTGACCATCTTGCCTGCAGGTGCAGGCTCCAAGGCCTTCTTGCCTGCTGGTGCAGGCTCCTTGCCCATTCCTGCCTGCTGGTGCAGGCTCCTTGCCCATTCCTGCCTGCTGGTGCAGGCTCCTTGCCCATTCCTGCCTGCTGGTGCAGGCTCCTTGCCCATTCCTGCCTGCTGGTGCAGGCTCCTTGCCCATTCCTGCCTGCTGGTGCAGGCTCCTTGCCCATTCCTGCCTGCTGGTGCAGGCTCCTTGCCCATTCCTGCCTGCTGGTGCAGGCTCCTTGCCCATTCCTGCCTGCTGGTGCAGGCTCCTTGCCCATTCCTGCCTGCTGGTTCAGGCTCCTTGCCCATTCCTGCCTGCTGTTGCAGGCTCATTGCCCTTCCTGCCTGCTGGTGCAGGTTCCTTGACCTTCGTGCCTGCTGATGCAGGCTCCGTGCCCTTCCTGCCTGCTGGTGCAGTCTCCTTTGTCTTCCTGCCTGCTGGTTCAGGCTCCTTGCCGTTTCTGGTGGCAGGTGCAGGCTACTTGCTCTTCTTACCTACTGGTGCAGGCTCCTTCCACTTTAGGCTGGCTGGTGCAGACTTCTTCACCTTCAGAAAATGTGGCCTGGATTCCTTCCCACCACGAGTGGGTACAGATGGAACTGGGCCCGTTGACTGTGTGGTTTAGGCACTTGGCTGGGTTTGTGATACCCTGGCCATCCATGCAGAACGGGGGAGGTAGGGGGTGGAAAGAGGTCAATGATGGATACAAATAGTTTTTTAGGGACATTGGGGCGGGAAGAGGGAGAAGGAATGGGAGTGGTTGTTGGAGGTGTCTGTAAGCTGTATTTGGGTGAAGGTTCATGGGCTGTATGCTGTTGTGAGGTGCATGGCTGTTGGGTGTCTGAGTGTTTGTGTACTTTAGGAGGGGGGACAGACAGTGGGAGAGGACACAGGGGACGTGTGCATGGATGTTGTGGAGGTGTTTGCCAATGAGGTGTATGTTCTGCTTGGTGTGCTGATGATGCTGGTACTGGATGATGACATAGTGTATGCAGGTGTGAGTGTTGATGTATCTTGGTTAGAGGTGGAGATGGAGGAAGAGGGTGAGACAGTGGAAATAGTGGATGTTGTTGTGTCTGCAACTGGATGGTGACACACATCCACCACCCGCATACCACCCTACCATGCATACGTTGAAATGATGGGCTCTGTACTCACCCTCTTGTGGCTGCTGTGATGCCTTCAAACGCCCATCCAGCTCTGGATAGGACACTGCCACTATGTGTTGGGAGGCCATCCCCAGCTGGGCCTCCACAGTCTTCTGTGCCCAGCATCTCAGGTCCTCACACTGTTTGCGACAGTGGGTGTTCCACCTGCCATTATCCCCCAGGGTCCGCACCTCCTTGGCTGACCTGCAGAGGCAATACACAAGGGGAAATACCATTAGACGATGAGTCCAGCCTGTTACACACATGGCCCACCATACCTGTTTCCATCACCATTGGCACACACATAGCCCACCACACAACCTCTACGCTGCCAAGAGGACATCCACCCACCCCCCTTACTCGAGGCCTTCACACAGGAATGTCACAGCCAATGTTCTCAAACGTGCTGACAAGAGTGTTGTCTGCCCTGATAAAACACATGTGCAGCTATATTGTTTTCTCCCAGGTTGAGGATTTGGCCACAGTGAAGGCTGAGTTTTATGCAATGGGACATATCCCCAACATAATTGGGGCGATTGATGGAACACATATTGCATTTGTCCCTGCCCCGGCAGAATGAACAGGTGTTCAGGAATCGTAAGATTTTTCACTCCATGAATGTTCAGATGGTGTGCTTGGCAGACCAGTACATCTCCCACGTCAATGCTAAGTATCCTGGGTCGTGCATGATGCCTTTGTCCTGAGGAATAGCAGCATCCCAACTGTGATGGCCCAACTACAGAGGCACAGGGTGTTGATAATAGGTGAGCCTTGGTTCCCACCCAGTATCTGTTGGTGTATGGGTATGGTGAGGGCCACATAGGATAGTGTGTGGCTAAATGTTGTCCCTAAATATTTGCAGGTGACTCTGGTTACCCAAACCTATCATTGCTGCTGGCCCCTGTGAGGAATGCCAGGACAAGGGCAGAGGAACATTATAATGAGGCACATGGGCGAACCAGAAGGATAATTGAAAGGACCTTTGGCCTCCTGAAGGCCAGGTTCCGGTGCCTCCATCTAACAAGTGGATCCCTGTGCTACTCACCCAAGAAGGTCTGCCAGATACTAGTGGCATGCTGCATGTTGCATAACCTGGGCCTCAGAAGCCATGTCCCTTTTTCTGCAGGAGGAGGAGACTGGAGATGCCCGTGTGACAGGAGTGGACCCTGTGGACAGTAAGGATGAGGAGGTAAAGGATAAGGATGAGGACAACAGAACATCTGTGATCCGTCAATACTTCCAATGACACACAGGTAGGACAGTGTAACTTTAAATTTCAATGACTTTGGATGTAATCTGTGTGGCAATGGCATGCTGATATTTCCCATGTCTATGCCCACTTACTGTTCCCTCTGGCAATTCATTTTGCAGATGTTGATTTAACATATACTCCTGGTGTGATCACTAGAGCCAGCTACAGGTCATTGATCTATGATAATTCTATGTACAGTTCATTTGCCATGGTTGTACCTGTTTCAATCAATACATATGTGAAATACATGACATACTTGAAATAGATTTTGATCCAAGGGTGTTTATTGAAGTGCTAACATATAGGGGAAAAGTGCAGTGGGTTAGGGTGATGATGGAGGAAAGTCCAGGGTATTGCTCCAGTCTGTTTGCAGCACAGGTGCTCTGTCCATGGGATCATAGAAAGGGGAGCAATGGCAGTTCAAGGTGGACAGGGTGACTGAGTGGGACACAAGGGGATCAATCAGGAGAGTCTCATTTCCTGGTAGGGGTCTTGGCAAGTGTCTCTGGCCTCTGTCTGGATCGCAGAGAACATTTGCGGGGTGGTTCACCTTCTGCAGGGGGAGGGGTTCTGGTGGCCTGTGAGTCCTGTGGCGGGGCCTCTTGGCCAATAGAGGCAGCAGAGGTTGAAGGCTGTTCAGATGTCTGGCTATTGGCGGGGCCTCTGGTGTGAGACTGCCTCCCTCGTAATGTTGGCCATGTCTGCCTGTACCCCTGCTATGGAGATCAGGGTGTTGTTGATGGCCTACAAGTCCTCCCTGATCCCCTGGTACTGTCCCTCCTGCAGCCGCAAGTTCTCCTGCATGTTGTCCAGAATGTGGCCCATCGTGTCCTGTGAATGTTGGTAGGCTCCCAGGATCTCGGTGAGTGCCTTCTGGAGAGTTTGTTCCCTGGGTCTGTCCCCTCCCTGGCACACAGCAGTCTTCCCAGTGTCCCTGTTGGCCTGTGCCTCTGTCCCCTGAACCATGTGCCCACTGCCACTGGCCCCGGGTCCCTGATTGTCTTGTGTGCAAGGTGTGACCTGGGGTCCCTGTGGAGGTGGACACACTGCTGATCGATGTGTCCTGCGGACAGGAGTGTGGGTACGCTGGGTGGGTGCTGTGGTGGTGTTTCCTGATGGGGTAGGATCTGTGGTGGTGTGTGGCTGGGCCTGGGTAACCAGCTCTTCAGTGGTCCCTGATGGGCCAGGTAGGTCATCCAGATCCTAAAGACCAGAGTTGCTGTCATCACTGTGGGCCTCTTCAGTTGGAGGACTGGATAGTGCTGGTACCTCCTCTTCGGTGACATTGGCTGGGGTGTGGGGATGTAAATGATGTGTTATGGTTTATGTGTCTGACATATTGTACATCTGTGGCTTCCCTTCTATGGTTGGATTTGCCCTGCCAGCTTTCACTTGTGTATATTAGTATATGGTGGGATTGTTAGTTCTCTCTGCTCTGCATGCTTTAGTGATGAGTGTCCATGCAGGGCTGTGACGGGTGTCCATGCATTGGTACAGCATGCAGAGCTTGTCATTGGGATGAGTGAGATGTGATGGTAGGGTGTGTGGGATGTAGTGGAGTGATGGGAGTGAGGGTAAGGGTGATGGTATCAATCAATCAAATACATTTCTTAAGCGCACTACTCACCCGTTAGGATCTCAAGGCGCTGGGGGGGGAGGTTATTGCTCAAAAAGTGATGTTTTGAGTTGCTTTCTGAAGGTTTGGAGGTCCTGGGTCTTACGTAGGTTGGTGGGGAGGGAGTTCCAGGTCTTGGCAGCAAGGTGGGAGAAGGATCTGGCACCGGAGGTGGTGTGTTGGATGCAGGGGACTGTAGTGAGGGCGAGGTCGGTGGAACAGAGCTGTCGAGTTGGTTTGTGGAAGTTGATTCATTTGTTAAGGTAGGCCAGTCTAGTGTCGTGGAGGGCTTTGTGAGCGTAGACAAGGATTTTGAAAATGATCCTTTTGTTGATGGGCAACCAGTGTAGGGATCTGAGGTGGGCGGAGATGTGTTCGTGGCGAGGGAGGTTGAGGATGAGACGTGTGGCTGCGTTCTTGATTCGCTGGAGTTTACTCTGAAGTTTTCTTTGTAGTATGGCATGCAGGTAGGGGGTGAAAATAGTTGAGAGTTGACTTACCAGAGTCCAGTCCTCCTCCAACTCTGGCCAGGCACTCATGATGCCAAGACTTGCTCCTCCCATGCTGTGAGTTGTGGGGGAGGAGGTGGGGGTCCACCGCCAGTCCTCTGTTCAGTGAGCTGGTGTCTTGCTGCTATGGAATGTACCTTCCCCTGTAGGTCATTCCACCTCTTCCTGATGTCATCCCTAGTTCTGGGGTGCTGTCTCACGGTGTTGACCCTGTCCACGATTCTCCCCATTGCTCCATCTTCCTAGCTATAGATATCTGCTGCATCTGTGCTCCAAATAGCTGTGGATCTACCCTGTCAATTTCCTCCACCATGACCCTTAGCTCCTCCTCTGTGAAATGGGGGTGTCTTTGTGGTGCCATGGGTGTTCTGTGAGGTGTGTTGGTGTGTTAGATAATGTGTTGGGGTGTGTTATGTGGAGTGTGTGAGTGGTGTAGAGGTGTGAGTAATGTGTGGCTCTAGTTGTGTCAGTGGTCTTGGTGTCTCTCTGGTGGCAATGGTTTGTAGTTGTAAAGGGTTGTGGGTACTGTGGGTGTGTGTTTTATAGTGTTGTGGGTGTGGTGTGTATATGGGTGTCAGGTGTGTGCTATTTGAATTGTCCATTGTGGTGTTTTTTTGTATGTGGGTGTCCATTGTGAGTGCAGTGGTATATACCCCCAATGGTTCACCACAGTTGAATCTCCGTCGTGGTGATTCGTGGGTCGTAATGTGGTGGGTGTTGTTCTCCTGACATAACGGTGTGGGTTTTGATACCCCCACTTTATCACTGACCTTTGGGCTGGTGGATGTGTGTCTGAATTCTGTTGGATTGGGGTGTGTGTGTGTCATAATATGGTGAATGGATTTCCACAGCCGCAACGGTAAATTGGCGGCCGTCAGCATGACAGTAAGTGGAATTTACTGCCAATGTCATAATGAGAGCCTATGTTTTGAAAGGAAATGCATTTATTGATGGGGAGGCCAAGAGGATAGCACTGACATCGTGTGAATATGCTATAGTACAGGTAACGTCTGCTGCACAGGCCAAGGATGACACCATGTATTTTGATCCCAAATCCATTCAACAACAGGCTGGGATGGAGGAGCAGGAAACGTGAAAGTGAAGAGGATGCATGCAAACAGAAGTGGGGGGGGGGATGGACAGGTCCAAATGGTGAGATAGATTTGCCACTGATGATGCTCCTCTCTAAGGCCTGATTTTCCAGGGTTCCTCACATGTGGGATACGATGGAATGATTTGCTTGTTTTCCCAATGCTGGCACAACACCTAATTTTGCCAATATGCTGAAAGTTTGTGTAGGAAATGTACTGTTTATGTGCAATACAATACGGGAAAAGATACAGCAACTGCCCAGGCCACTTTCCACCACCACTTAGACTTTTTGAGAGTCTGCAAATGGATTTCATTGATATGCCTCCCACACACAAATACAAGTAAGTTTTGGTTATCATGTGTATGTTTAGCAAATAGACTGTGGCATATACAACTAAGGGCAGTGATGCAGAAACTGTTTCTTAATGCCTTTTGAAGGCACTTATCCCCCGCTTCGGGGTACCAGCCTTGCTGAGCTCTGACAGCCGACCAGGGTTCATCTCCCATGTGATTCAGAGAATATGCAGGGGGCTGGGAGTCACCCAGAAACTGGACTATGCATATCACCCTCCAGGGCAGGAGTTCTTGAAAGGATAAATGGGGTGTTTTAAAAACAAGATTTGTGCAGCCATTGAACTCTCCTGGATTAATTCACTACCACTATCCCTGTTGGCAATGAGAACTACCCTTGACAGAGTAACAAAGCTGAGCCCACATGTAATCTTGTATGGCTATCCCATGAACATTCCAGGCCAATAGTCTGTTGCTGCATTGTTAATATCAGATGACTTACTGTTACAGCATTGCAAAATACTAATCGAGGCATTGCATTGTCTTCATTGCTGGGTGCTGCAGGTCATACCAGAAGCAGATACACCCCCAGACCACAGACTGTAGCCCGTGGACTGGGTCTAGGTAAAGGCCCACACCAGATGACACTGTCTCCACCCCCAGCGGAAGGGACCATACCAGGTCCTCCTGACAACTGCCACACCTGTCAAGTGTGAAGGCCCGGCCTCCTGGATTTACAACTCCCACACCAAGAAGACAGAGGAACCGGAATATTAGCAGCAAGTACCAAAGGTACCACTGACAGTCCCACCATCACCACAATGATACAAACTCTGCTCAGCAAAACCAGCAAGAAGGCACTGACAGGGCTGCTCATGTTGCACACCTCCAGAGGACAGAGGTTGCAAGCAGGCCCTGTTCTAGTTTTCTCACAAAGTACCCAAGTGAGCATTAAGTGCTAGTTAACCTCCGGTACCACAGCAAAGGGGTGCCACCGACTGAGGAAAATTGACTGTCACTTCATCGTATTGTGATCTGGAGTTGCTGACGCCCACCTCAGTAGGAGAGTGGGGCTCACTAGATGGCTATAGAGACCATAACTGCACATTTAAGGAGCTCCTTGCCTCCATCACAGCATGACCAACTGTAAGGACAATGCCAAGAGTAAACAAAGAAGAAAGAAATGGGCAATGGGTGCTGACAGCAATTTGTACCCCTATCCCAGGAATAGTAGCAACAAAAGTAGTAATACTATTCGCTGATCAAATATCTGTATCTTTCCTTAACCCCTTCGCTGCCACGCCTTTTCCCCCTCCTGTGCAGAGCCTTTTTTGGCTATTTGGGGTATTTCCCGCTTAGGACCTCATAACTTTTTGTCCACATAAGCTATCCATGCCAAATTTGCATCCTTTTTTTTCAACATCCAAGGAATTATAAAGGCACCCAGAGTTTGTGGGTTCCCCTGGAGACGACCAAGGCATTAGGCAAAATAGAGCCTAAAAAAAATGTTTTAGGGAAAAATTGGAAAAAAGTGCTGTAGAGGAAAGCATGTGTTTTTTTCCCTGCAAATGGCATGAACAGAGGGTTTGTAGTGCTTAAATCAACATCTCAGCTTTCAGGAACAGGCACACAAACCAGAAAACCCCATTTTTCAACACAAATATGGCATTTTATTGAGACATACCCCATTTGTACTATTTATTTTGTGCTTCCAGCCTCCCAACAGTTAGTGACAGACATGGGTGTGAAACCAATGTGGATTCCCGGAAGCTAAACATTACTAACAAGTAAACAACATTTTGAATTCAGCAAGGGGTCATTTGTGTAGATCTTTGAAGGTTTTCCTACAAGTAACAGATGAAATAAAAAAATATTGAAACTGAGTTGATAACACTGCCATTACTGTCCACATTTTCTTCTGTAACTTTTTCCAGCTGTGGCAGATTTTTTTTAAAGCTATATACTGTTATGTCTGCTGGACTCTTCTAGTTGCGGGGGTAATTTGGGCTTGTGGGTTCATCAGAACCCTAGGTACCCAGAGCCAATTAGTGTGCTGCACCTTGCAATAGTTTTTCATTGTATACCGAGTATACAACAATTCATTTGATAAAATATAAAGAGTGGAAAATAGGTATCAAGGAAACCTTTGTATTTCCAAAATGAGCACAAGATAAGGTGTTGAGAAGCAATGCTTATTTGAAGATGTCTGAATTTGGACGTCCCCATACCAGCATGTGAATTACAGGGAATTTCTCAAATAAATGTCTTTCTCACACACGGTCTTAAATTTGGAAGGGAACAATGTAGAGAAAGACAATGGGCAATAACAATTGTTCTTCTATTGTGTGTTCCCCCAAGTCTCTCTATAAGAATGGCACCACACTTGTGACAGGAAATGCCCCAAAACGCAACATGGATACCACATTTTTAAATTGAAATGTGACATGTTTTTTGGAAAGTGCCTAGCTGTGGATTTTGGCCTCTAGCTCAGCCAGCACCTAGGGAAACCTAGCGAACCTGTCCATTTTTAAGAACTAGACACCTGGGGGAATCCAGGATGGGGTGACTTGTGGGGCTCTCACCAGGTTCTGTTACCCAGAATCCTTTGCAAACCTCAAAATTAGGCAAAAAACACTTTTTCCTCACTTTTCAGTGATGGAAAGTTCTGAAATCTGAGAGGAGCCACAAATTTCCTTCCTCCCAGTATTTCTCAAAGTCTCCCAATAAACATGGGACCTCACTTATATGCATAGGCCTAGTGCTCGCGACAGGAAATACCCCAAAACACAACGTGGACACATCACATTTCCCAACGAAAACTGACATGTTTCTTGCAAAGTTCCTAGCTGTGGAGTTTGGCCTCTAGCTCGGCCGGCACTTAGGGAAATCTAGCTAACATTTACCTTTTTGAAAACTAGATACCTTAGGGAATCCAGAATGGTGTGACTTGTGGGCTTTTACCAGGTTATATTACCAAGAATCATTTGCAAACCTCAAAATTTGGAGAAAAAAACACACTTTTCCTTACATTTTGGTGCTGCACAGTTCTGGAATCTGAGGGGAGCCACAAACTTCCTTCCACCCAGCATTTCTCCACATCTCTTGATAAAAACGATACCTCACTTATGTGGCTAAGCCTAGTGCCCGTGACAGGAAATGCCCCAAAACACAACGTGGACCTATCACATTTTCCCAAAGAAAACTGACATGTTTCTTGCAAAGTGCCTAGCTGAGGATTTTAGCCTCTAGCTCAGCCGGGACTTAGGGCAATCTAGCTAACCTATAACTTTTGAAAACTAGACACCTAGGGAAACCCAGTATGGGGTGACTTGTGGGGCTCTCGCCAGGTTCTATTACACAGAATCCTTTGCAATCCTCAAAATTTGGCAAATAAACACTTTTTCCTGATATTTCAGTGATTGAAAGTTCTGGAATCTGAGGGGAGCCACAAACTTCCTTCTACCCAGCATTCCCCCACGATAAGAATGGTACCTCACTTTTGTGGGTAGGCCTAGTGCCCATGACAGGAAATGCCCCAAAACGCAATGTGGACACATCACATTTTTCTAATGTAAACGTACCTGTTTTTTAGAAAGTGCCTAGCTGTGGATTTTGGCCTGTAGCTCAACCGGCACTTAGGGAAACCTACCAAAGCCAGACATTTTTTAAAACTAGATACCTAGTGGAGTCTAGGAAGGTGTGGCTTGCGTGGCTCCCCCAACATTTTCTTAGCCAGAATCCCTTGCAAACCTCACTTGTGTGGGTGAGCCAGGTGCCTGCAACAGGGAAGGGCCAAAAACATGTTGAGATTGAGGGGATAGCAGAGCGAGTTGATAAGCACAATTTTTGTAAATGACTGACTCTGCTTTGGAGACCCACACAAGTGAGGCATCACTTTACTTGGGAGACTGAGGGGACAGCTGGGTGCTAGAGAATGTGTGCCGGTGCAGTGATCCTAAAGTGAGGAAAAAGTGTTTTTTAAGCACATTTTGAGGAGTCTGAGTAAGAAAATGTTGGGGATCCAAACACGCCACACCTCCCTAGACTCAATTGGTTGCCTAGTTGTCAAAAATGTCTGGGTTTGGTAGGTTTCCCTACATGACTGCCACTTCCGGGACAAGAAACGCAGGTGCCCCCATGCAAAAACAGGTAGTTTTGTAATAGATCATTTTGATGTGTCCACACTGTGTTTTTGCCCCTTCCCTGTTGTGGGCACTTGGCCTACCCACACAAGTGAGGTAGAATTTTAATCAGGAGACCGGGGGGAATAGTGGTTGGTATAAGTTTCTTGTTTATTTTTGCTTCTGGAAGAATATGGTTCAGAAATTCAAGAAAAATTTGTAATTTTAGTCACAATCTAAGGTTTACAGGTCATTTTGCTGAGAAACTTGTTGGGATACATAAGAGGCACAACTCCCTCTAAACCACGGGTGGCTAGTTTTTGAACTAATCTAGAGTTGGTACTTTTTCACTAGAGAAGAAGCAAGCACACAACAAAGACTCTTAGGCCCATATTTATACAGTTTTTAGCGCTGCATTTGCGTAATTTTTTGATGCAGAAATGGCGCAAACTTGCAAAATACAATTGTATTTTGCAAGTTTGCGCTGTTTTTTCGTCAAAAAGCGGCGCAAATGCGGCGCTAAAAAGTATAAATATGGGCATAACTTCTATGATGTTCCAAACATTCAAACTGTGAAAAGAAATGCCCTTACGTTAAGGACAAAAAACTGAACCAATGACTCACAGCTTATGAGCTGTAAAGCCACGTCAAGGCACCAACTGCTTTACAGTCCATTCACACACCTTTCATGCGCGACATGAGCAAGACCATTCATGCCACCAGCTGTGGGCCCAGGACATTACAACACTCACATCAGCAGACAGCGCCATTCCAGGGCCCATCACTTTCATATGCCCACATGCCTTACATAGCAATCGCACCAGGTGACGGTGTCTGTGGACTGGCATTTGGCTAGCAGTGTGTTGTAGTGGCCAACAGCACGTCACTATTTACACCACCAGTCAAGTGCCACTCCACGCACACCACCAGTCAAGAGCCACTACACGCACACTGCCAGCTAAGCACCACTCCACGCACACAACCATCACTTTTTTCAACAAAAAAAGATACTAACTAATTATTATAAGTAAGTACAGAACTACAAACAAAAATCTCCCTCTAAATACATGACAGTAATGCTAACCGTGAAACTGAACAAAAAATATAACACAATATAGAACAGGCAGATTACACTCACAGTAGTTCTCAATAAATCTTTTGGGTGGTAACTTCTGAAACATCCAACCGCACACAGCCCAGGCTTAGAAAGACAATCAGGGCAGTACATACGAGTCTCCCTCCGGATACCCCTTCGAGCAAAGACTATACATTTCTTAGTGGGAAAGTCGTCTTTGTGAGGGGGAGGAATGCAATCAGGAAAGTGTCAATCTTCCAATTTAGCAACATCCTCCATCACTGCTATTCTGAGAATTCTTGCCTGTTCCACCACAACAAGGCTCTCTATCATAGACTCCTGAAATTTAACAAATGTCATCTTTGACTCAGGGGATCAATCCTCGAACACAACAAAAGCATTAAAAATTGCTGAAGATGCAGAGATGTATAACCAACTTTTTTATACCAAACGTAAGACTCATGAACAGCAGTGTAAGGTCCCAACCTCTGATCTACTCTAGCTACACCATCCATGTGCTTATTGTAGTGAAAAATGCATGCAGGTTTGCGCACTTCAGCAACCTGACCCCAAACAATCACAGGGGAAGTATGCTGATCATGGATGGTAGTCAGCATGTAGACATCTATCTTATCTGTACATTTCACAGCTAGCAGCTCATCTTTACACAAGGCACTGTTCTGTCCCCTCTCAAGTTGGTTACACACAACCTCCCTTGGATAGCCTTTACAGTTAGAGCCGATTGTGCCATAAGCAACAGTGTCCTCTCTGAACAATTCCCTGAACTATTGCACTCCAGTGTAGAAGTTATCTAGGTACAAATTGTGACCTTAGTTAACCAGTTATCTACCAAGTTCCCAGACAATTTTCTCACTAACTCCAAAAGTGGGCGGACAACTGGGGGGAGGAGGGGGGTCAATACTGGAACCCCTACCAGTGTAGAACCTGAAATTATAAACATGCCCTGTGCTACTTTCAGACAGCATACACATCTTAATTCCATACCATGCCCTCTTACTAGGAATGTACTGCCTAAAAAACAAACAGCCCTTGAATGGGACCAAAGACTCGTCCACAACTATTTCTTTCCCTGGAACACAGACCTCTGAAAAACTATCTATAAAATGATCAAGGACAGGCCTACTCTTAAAAAGACGGTCAGAAACAGGGTGATCTTGTGGCAAGGCCAAAGCATTATACCCAAAATGCAGCATCTGAAGAAGACGCAAATATTGATTACGACTCATGGTTGCAGGAAATATAGTTGTTGCCATCAAGGGACTAGTAGGTGAATATGAACACAGTGATGGCTTCCTTAACCCCATCAAAAAAGTTAAACCCAAGAACTTTTTCAACCCTTCAGATTTGTGGGAATCTACTGGGTAGCTCTAGAGTGTGGCCTACATCTGGCGTCCCTCAAATACTGCTCAGCATACAAATTAGTCTGCTCAACAATCTCTTCCAAAAATACTTTGTCAATAAACAACTGAAAGAAATTGATAGGCAAAACTTTTCCGTATTCACTCTACACCCAGGGAGAACAGTAAAGGCAGGCAACTCTGGGTGTTCAATGTTTGGGGAAACCCAGAGTTGAAGTCTTCCAATGGGAAGCCTTTCAGCCTTAGGCTGCTGCACTAATGGCACATCAGTGCCCTCCTCTAAAAAAGGCTCTTCATCCACACTGAGAGTGGCTTCTCCATCAGATGAATCCTCTCGAACAGAAAATTCACTACCAGAATCTTGCACTTTCTCCTGTTCCTCAAATGCAGAGTCAGTCTCATAATCACGGTCAGAAGATTACTCAAAAAGCATACCAACAACTTGCTGAGCAGTCATCCTACAGCTAGCCATGATCCTTTCTAAGAAAAGTAACTTGACAAATGAGCTAACAACAACCACCACTGTGTAAAATAAATAATAAATTGTGGCTTTATCACAAAGAGTTACGTACTCAAAAACTATACCACTCACTTGCCTGAAAAAGCTAGACCCACCAGCAACTACTCTGCACAGACACAGCAATCACAAATGATATCCCACTAAAAATGAAAAGGAAAATTACACATAAGACAACACAGGTATCATCGTGTAAAAATCTAAGGACAATTTCACACTCAATCCTGCATTTAGTACACCATTTACAAAATGTCATTCATGCATGGCAACAATACTCATTTGGAGTAAATTGTTTTTTCTTACCATAAACATGCAACTATGCAAACTGCAGGTCAACTACTGACAAAACCACAAAGAGTCACAGCAAAGGAAGCAAAAGCTTTGAACTAGAACAAAAAGGATAAATAAACCGTTATAATTACAAATTTAAATACTTTGTCAGTTGACAAACACCCCGCCACCAAACATTTAGAATTTTGTCCCTGGTGTCTAGTGGCTTAAAAAAACTAGGCCTAACAAAACTAGGCTGATGTGTCCTCAAGGTGGGGTGAAATGGCCCCTCAAACAAAAAAACTAAAGGAAAAAAAACCCTGGCGTCTTTGTGGTTTCTGCCCCCTTTGGGGGCACATGGGCCTAAAAATAATAGGCCGATCTACCCCCAAGGGGAGCAACAATGACCAACAGTAATGTGCCCCTTTTGGGGGATGACCCTTGCCCAAGGGGCTGCCCCTCCACACACAAACTAGACACAGAAACAATCCCTGGTGCCTTAGTGGATTCTTCCCACCTTGGAGAAAGATGAGCGTAAAAGAAATAGGCTGATCTGCCCTCAAGGGGGCCAGAAATACACAACAGTTGTGTACTCCCTTTTGGGAGGGACCCTTGCCCAAGGGGCCGTCGCCAACAAACAAAAAACACACACACAGATCCCAGGTGCCTATTGGGGTTTGACCCCCCCCAGAGGTCACAACGGACAGAAAAATGGCTGCTCTTGCCCCAGGAGGGGGCGAAAACATAGAAAAACATATTGCCCCCAAGGCAGCGACCCTTGCCCATTGGGTCGCTGCCCTAAAATTAAAATTGCACAAATCCCTGGTGAATAGTTGGTTTCGACTCCCCCGGGGGGCAGATTGTCCAAGACAACAGCTGATCTAGACTCCAGGCGGTCCAAAACACGGATCGAATATTGCCCCCCAGGGAGCAACCCTTGCCTGAGTGGTTGCTCCCCTAAATCATCAACAAAACATTGCTGGTGTCTAGTGAGTGGGTTCCTGCTCCACCATTGCGGGTCTAGCCCACAATCGTGGAGCAGGAATTCATTCAAAACAGGCAAAGGGGGAAAAGGAAAAACTCTTACCATTTCCCTATGCCTCTTTTCCCCTCTCCAACCCCCTTGGAGAAGGACTTACCTAATTGGCATGGTGTAGATGTGGGTGAGTGACCCACAGGAGTGCAGGACGAGCTACAGCACCGTAGCCGAGGACAAGACCAGCTCGTCCACCGTACCCAAGGGGTTAATGGGCCAAATGCCATAAGCAATACTGAAAATTTGTATCAAGTGCAGCCATCAAACTCATCAGGAGTAAAGGTAGTAGGGGAACCAGGGGAGATGAGAAATGAGGGAAAAATAACATGGATTAAATATACAGAAGTATACAATGAAATTACTTTTATGGAAATGGTAAGGATGTATATGGAAATAGTAAATGTATCAGGTTGCTATGTCTATACACATTTGCCAACACATATCCAGGAGATAATGAACTAAACAGCTGATTCAGTTGGAAAATATGTAGGGAGTAATGTGCTAGGTGAAATAGTACACACACGCTATGTATGCTTCCAAAGTCTGCAAAGGAAAAGCATCCCTAAAACAGTGCCTCAGCATCTCCTGCAGGGCCCCAAGGGTGGGTTGACATGCACCAATATGCATTTAGAGCCAGGAGACGAGCTACTGCTAGACCAGTTAAAGATAAAAAAAGCAATGGGATATGAATGTTGGAAGGGACCCAGTAGCTTGGCATTCCCTGGGAGACGAAGAGGCAGAGGTTTTGGGTATACCACATTTAAAGATCCAAAACATGGTGGTTGCGCCATGGTGCATAAGGTACTTCAAGGATGATGCTTTGATTGGTACCTACAATGCAGATGGGACTATGCACCATACTGAGGCTACTTACCTTAGAGGGGCCCTTGACCTGCGGAGAACATCCAATGAGGGAAAAACCTAGCTTATATGTAGGTAGCAGCAAATGCCACAGGTATGCGAACTGAGACAGAATAAAGGATGTTATCACTGGAGATAGTAGAATCTAAGGGGCTTTCCCTCATATGCGAGAGTGCAGCATACTTCTGGCTGTCTGCTGGATTGTACGGTAGCTGTTACCCCTCATTAGTATTACCCCCGAATGTCCCACATCACCAACATGTCACTGATAGGTCACCTGGCTAGCCCAAAGACCTGCAAGGAAAGGACACCCGCCTGGATAGATAATACCCTAATGGTTATGTGTGTCCTGCAGGAATAGCATGCTCAGCATCTAAGATATACCAACTGGCAGGGTTAATTGAAAAACTAGAAGATTCCATAGTAGGAAACATATTGGAGGATCTAACTGCTATGACGGCCATTGTGATTTAGGATTGCATTGCGTTAGGCATTCTCCTAGCCAAGGAGGGTGGGGTGTATCAGGTGATACATCAAACTTGCTGTTCATATATACCAGACAACACCAATAATATTATATTAAAAAGGTCATGGGAAACATTAACAAGCATTTGCAATGCATTAGGTCTCACGTTTGTGATCATTTGAGCTATTGCTGTTGTTTGTTATTGTATTAGCATACATATGGTATTGTGATCATATAATGGTATTTGCTGCAACAAGCAAGTGTTATTTCAGAAAATAGGGTACTTTTAAATTGATTTTATTGGTTTTTAATATATATTATTTATATATATATATATATATATATATCAACAACATTCATGAAATACTTCACGAACGACCGCACTCCGGGATCTCTTGTTTCACAAATTTCATTTATTCAGGCTCAGTTAACTTCGTCTACAGCTCAACTATCACCTGCCCTACGCGTTTCGGTCTGAGAGACCTTGATCACAGGCATTTCCGGTAGGGGGTTTCTGTTTCCACATTTATATCTACAGATAACAATTCATTAAGACTCAACATATTTCTAAATGCACTTAGAAAATACTTCTCTCTGCTTGTTAAGTTTAATAACTGCGGTCTACACAACTAAAACTCTCCCATAATTTCCAAATAAATCCAATTATTAACTGGTGCACTATAAACTTATAATGCTGCATTCTGGGAGTTGTAGTTACCGCAAAACAAAACCAATTTAACCAATCTGTTGATACACCTCATAAATGTGCGTATGTGACATACTGTCCATGTCTCCCCCATAATTGGTTAAATTGGTTTTGTTTTGCGGCTGAATAATGAAATTTGTGAAACGAGATCCCGGAGTGCGGTCGTTCGTGAAGTATTTCATGAATGTTGTTGATAAATTACGGAGTGTCCTCCCGTCACCAGCACCACCGCTGAATTAAGTGCGCTAGTACATGCCAAAACAGGGACAATCTTTGATATATATATATGCAGTATTTTAATGTTGGTCCACATTGTTTATTTGAATAGCAGTAAAAACATTGGTATAAATATAACGCATGTTCATTTATTCGTTTGTTTTTAGAACATTTCTTGAAGAATGTCTTTGATGACTCCGTTGTTGTAAATTATTTCACATGTTACTGGTAAATGTTTCATGAGTTGATTTGCCAAGTCTCCTACTTGAAGACTGATAATAAACCAATCCTTTTAATGTTTCATTATTTAATATCCATTGATTGTAAGTTTTCATTTTTCTGAACTTGTGTTGTTAGTGTTGTTATTTCTTGAGTTGTTTTTTCAGTTCCATATATGTGAACTGTTATTTTTTCTGGTGGTGCTTCTGTAGTCTGTGAATAAAATACATGAAAATATTAGTATTACTTTCATATATCAATACATATATTGCCTGTTTTATTAAATTGCTAATGCATATTTTGAAGTGTTTCTATTAGGCTGAAATTATTTTGGTACTATGCTTATGTTTGTTAGTAAGTATGTCAATATTTAAAATTATTCATAGTATGATTATTAAAAGTGCAAATAGTGTTTAGAAGATGTTTTGGTATTTTTTCTTTTTAGACATATATTTTTATATTTGATCTAGATGTTAAAATGTGTTATTTAATGGCTATTATAGTGTGGTTTACTGATGTTTTTGTCAGTATAATTCTATGTTTTTTATTACCCGAGTTATGCTCTTGGCTAGAGATTTGTGCCTCCCGCAAAGATTATTTAAGGCCCTTCTTTGTGTGCCTGTCTTCTAGTGTGAAGACCTCTGTTTTAGATGATTTTAATACTGGAGGTTTAGTTGTGCTAATTTGTTGTGCAAGTATTTCAAAATATTAGAAGTCTATTAACTGCATTGTTTTTGTTTTATATTTTGGTATGGTTAGTGTGTTTAATTTAATAGGGGTTATGTGGCTTTTGAACTTACTTGAAGTTTGCTGTGCCTTGTTGTATTTAAGATCTTCTCTTCAGTGAACTCATGGACCTATACATGTGTAATTTTAATGTATTCTCCAATTTTTATTGGGAATTGTGTTGCCTCCCTCCATAAAGTTATTTTGATGTAGTCGAATTGTAATTGATTTTAGTTCGGTATCTTGTCCTCCAATGAAAACATTTTTATAGGTTCTTCCTGTGGGAAAAAACATAGAAACAGTGATAGCTTATTTCAGTGAAATAAATCAATTTTGGGGGCATGGCCAAGATGGCGGCGTGAGCGGATGTGTAATCCGGAGCTCCGCCGTCCGGGCCTTCTCCGGCGACTAGGCGGCCTGAGCACCCTCGGGAAGAATGGCCCCGGTGCCTGTGGGGCATAGAGGGGCTCGGCGGGTGAAATCCAGAGCTCGGCCGGCGGCTTGGCGGGCCTGTGAGGTGGTCGGGGCCTGCGCCGCAGTCAAGCGCTGCGAGCGTGGCGATTGACCAAGCTGCCGAGTGAGACGCTGTGCAGGGGGCGAGCACCTGTAGGCTCATTCTGGGCTTGGATGTGGCGTGAGACCCCGTGGGAGTCAGAGGTGGGGGCCCTGGGAGGGGGCCGTACCGGGAAGTCGGCTGCATGTGGCACGGCCAGCGCCGAAGAGAGAGAGAGTGGCCCTGAGAGGGCCGACTGGAGCGAAGGTGAGGCGGCGACCTGGGGCTAGAGCCCCTGAGGCCCTATAGGAGCTGGCAGAGTAGGGACCCTATGAGGCTCCGTTAGTGTGGCAGACCGGAGATAGGGCAAGGCCTATCGGCCCGCGCTGCAACAGGAGCGGACCTGAGGTGCTACCCTTAGCCCTGTGGGCGGATGGACGTCCCTAGGCATGCAAGCAGTGAGGACACATAGCAGCGAGCTGGTCACGACGGGGCAGAAGAGTGGAAGATGGTTACCTGGACCGAGCGTTGTGGAGAGGCTGGGATTGGGCGGAGTGGTCCCGGTGAAGAGAATACTCAGGCGCAGAAGCACACAGCAAGCCAGTGCGGAGACCAGCGACAGGTACTGCTTCCAATCGGAGTTGGCTGTTGAACAGGACTCTGATGGCGTCCTCTAAGCCGAAGAGGGACCAGTCAGTGAGGGAGATGCTAACAAGGTCTCACCTACCACAGATCAAGTTGGCTGATGGGAATGCCACGGCGAGAGGGCCAGATGATTGGAGTGAGGCGGAGGACGATGGGGGGGCGCCGGTCACAAAAGGTATCCTTGCCTCCTTGTTTGACTCTCTCAGGATGGACCTGCAGGAGCTGCGTAGAGACATTCCCCAAGAGATGAAGGACTGCGTGCGGATATCGCATCGCTAGGGGATAGGGTGTCGAACATGGAGGACAATGAGATCTCCCGGGCGGAAGAGCTCGAGCACTTGCAACAGGAAGTCTTGTGTCTTCGGGAGCAGCAGGAGCTTCTGCAAATTGCATCTGAGGACTTAGAAAATTACTCGAAAAGGCAGAATATCCAGGTCCGGGGAGCCCCGCCCGGAGGCAGAGAGCAGAGACACTAGAGAGTTTGTCACAGAGTTGTTCCCTTTCATTCTGGGCCCGACGACTCCCAGGAGATCACGCTGGATCGGGTCCACATAGTGGGCTGGATGGGGGCAGACAGTGCGCGCCCTTCGGATATTCTGGCGTGTCTGCACAATTTTATGATAAAAGAAAGCATACTGCAGAAAACGCACAATCTTCCTCAGGTGCAGCTTAGAGGATATACGCTACAGCTGTTTCAGGATCTCTCTGTGCGGACTTTGCAGAGGCGGCGAGAACTCAAGCCCGCCACGGAGCATCTTCGGGCACACTCTACGCCTTATACCTGGGGTAATCCTTTCCGCCTTGTGTTCCGCTGGGGTGAACGGCTGTGACATGTGAAGTCGCTGCAGGAGGCTTGCCGGATCCTAGGTCTGGAGGAGACAGAGCGGAGTCTGGGGCGGCATGAAGATGCTGCTTCGGAGGGTCGCCCGAGATGGCGGCAGAAGGAGCAGAAATGGAGGCAGAAGAGGCCATCTACAGCTGAGCAGGCGCTGGAAAGAGAGTCTGTACTGAACAACCTTGCAGTGGGGCCGAGTGCCTAGATGCAGACAGCTTTAGAGGGTCGTCGTGGGGGTCTGGAGTCGTTAGAGGGTGATGCTGTGGTGGCTGGGGTGGGTCTGGGCGGTGGGGGCGTGGTCCCAGAGAAACAACCTTGTGAAGTGTGGTCGACCCCTATCTGGATCTTGCCTCTTTTGGACATGTGGTTGAGGACTTGTGTGAGTTTGATGTACACCTGTTGTGTGCAGTCGTTTTATGTTATTGTGCTTCCCCTTAAAATCTTGGGTGCCCGGAAAACGATAGCTGCTCTTTTATGGAGGGCCTCTGTCCAGTGGGGTGTTGGGAGGCTTTGGGGGGGCGCCCACCGCTCCATGCACCTTTCCCCTTTAGATAAAAACAGTCCTTTAAGTGCTTGAGCCTTAATGTACAGAGGATTAATAGCCCCGCCAAGAGGCTGGCAATTCTCTCTGCTCTTGAACGTTCTGGGAGTCGTATATGTCTGTTGCAGGAAACGCATCTGCTGTCTGCGGACACTCCTCTTATGTGCTCCAGGTGGTTCCCTCATCAGTTCTGGTCTTCTGCACCCACGAAGCATGCTGGGGTGGGGATTCTGAACTCAAAGGCCTTCCCGGGGGAGATAATTGCAAAGGTAAATGAGGTTAAGGGTAGGTTCCTGGCCCTTAGAATCTGCGTACAGTGATTTCATTTTACAATAGCTACTCTATACGCCCCCAATGAGCGGCAAGAAGCATTTATGAAACAAGCGATATCTCCCATGCTTGTATCGCCGGATAGGGCCATACTGGTTTGGTGGGGGCTTTAATCTGGTCATGGACAATGATATGGATCGCTCGGGCACCGTTTTGGGCAGACTGGGGCATTGACTCCAGCGGGTGACAGTGGTTGATTGTGACTTGGAGGACGTCTGGAGGAGGGCACACCCGACCTTCTGTGACTATTCATATTACTCTAAATAGACTTTTTTCTGGCTTCCTCAGAGGTTAGTTCCTGAGTCAGGGAGAGTGCGATTGAACCCCGGGCCTTGGTGGATCATGCTCCGATTACCCTGGAGGTCCGTCTTGACGGTGGGCGGGCTCGGTCCCCAGTTGTCATTTCAGGGACACTATGCTTCAGTCTAAGTGGGTGGAGGAGATGCTGAGGCGATCGATCCTTGACTACCTTAGTCACAATGACAATGGGAGGACCAGTCTGGGGGTGCTCTGGGAGGTGCTGAAGGCTGTTATCCGAGGGGAGGTGATATCTCTTTCGGCTAAGGAGAATAAAGCTAGGAGATAAATTAGAGAGGTCCTGGAGCATAAAGTGTCGGCACTAGAGCATTCCCACAAGCATACAGGAGTCCCCAGGGTGTGGAGGGAGTTGGAGAAGGTGCACCTTCAGCTGAAGCAGCTTGACTGGGACCGGGCCGAATATGACATGGCTTGGCTTAAACACAAATACTACGGTGGGGGGGGGATCAATGCGGGAAACTTTTGGCCCACAAATTGACAGCCCAGCGATCGGCCACTGCTGTGAAGATGGTCTGCTCCCCCTCTCTGGGGGAGGAACGGACGGATCAGCAGATAGCACAGGTGTTTGCAGATTTTTATAGAAACTTATATGCGGCGGAGGCGAAGAAAGGGGAGGAGGCGGCTTATTATCTTGCAGATTGTAAGATTGTCCCACTTCGTGAGCGCGATGCTGCCTCTCTTGATCAGGCTATACGAATAGAGGAGGTGATTGCGGTGATTTTGCGTCTTTCGGTTGGAAAGTCACCAGGCCCCAACGGTTTTACTGCACTCTTCTATAAGACGTTTGCCCTGAGCTGGCTCCGCTCCTGGTGCGCCTTTTTAATTCCTTCTTATTAATAGGGACCCTTACGTCGAGCATGCTAGAAGCTACTATTACGGTCATTCATAACCCATGGAAGAACCCGGAGGACTGTGGATTGTATTGGCCAATTTCGCTTTTAAACATTGATGCGAAGTTACTCATGGGTATTCTGACGCAGCATCTTAATCCCTGCATGTCGGGCTTGTTGACCCGGACCAGTCGGGTTTTATCCCCTATAGACAGTGTGGCGACAACACGAAGCGGCTCCTACACTTAATAGATAAAACAACCAGATCCCATAAGGAGGCACTTCTCCTCTCCATTGATGCGGAGGAAGCCTTTGACTGGGTGCACTGGCCCTACCTTTTTCGGGTGCTGGAGCGCTTTGGACTCGGCCGGTGTTTCGTAACTGTATTCAGTGTATATATAGTGCTCCGAGGGCGGCAGTCCGGGTGAACGGGGCCTTGTCACTTCTGTTTCCTATAGGACGGGGGACGAGGCAGGGGTGCCCGCTTTCCCCGCTATTATTTGCGCTGTACGTGGAGCCCCTCGCACAGTGCCTCCGAGATAACATCCAAATCTCTGGCGTCCGGTTTGGGGGAGACCATCAGCTCATCAATCTTTACGCCGATGATGTGATCCTCACGCTGGCGGATCCCATGGTTTCATTGCCTGCGCTCATGGCAGCCATTAACGAGTTTAGCTGGGTTTCGGGGTTCAAAGTTAACGCACAGAAATTCCAAGTCTTAAGCTTATCAGTTACACCGGCTCATGAAGATGCCTGAGGGCTCGTTACCCCTTTATATGGTCTAGGTCCCACGTGCCTTACTTGGGGATTGTCCTGGCAACATCAGGAGCCCGAACATGTAGCTTGAACTATGCGTCCCTGTCTAGAGAGATTTTGAATGATTTAGAGAAGTGGGGAAAGCAGGGTCTCTCCTGGTTCGGGAGGGTTTCCGCGATCAAGATGACAGTCTTACCACGTATACTTTGTCTTTCAGATGTTTCCCGTCACCCCACCTCCGCGCACTATTGCGACTCTTCAGTCAGCGATATTGAAATTTGTCTTGGGGGGGCAAGCCTGCTTGGATGCAGTGCACTATGCTATACCGTCCTAAGGAGGCAGGCGGCCTAGCGGTCTCGTGTCTGCTGCAGTATTTTCAAGCAGCTCAACTTCGATTCTTGCTGGAGTGGAGTCGGCCGCTTACTGAAAAGAATTGGTGTTTTATGGACCAGGCGGTGGCGGGGTCTCATATATGGGGGGAGCCGTGGCTTCGGCGTAGACATAGATCGCTGGGACTTTATCCTCCCCGGTTACGGGGGTGACGTTTCGGGTGTGTGATGCGGTGGCGGTAAGGAGGGGCTTGACGACCTTTCCCTCCCCGATGTCTTCGATCTGTGGGAATCCTGATTTTGCCCCGGGGTTGCAAACTGAGCATTTTCAGCGTTGGCTCAAGGCGGGCTGCAAGAGGGTTGGCTGTCTATTTGATGAGGAAGGCGTGATGCCCTTTGATCAGATGCGGGAGGTTTATGGGCTCACAGAAGCTGAAAGGCTGATGTACTACCAGATTCGGAATTGGGCCCTTCAGCCGGAGATCCGGTCATTGGTTTCTAGACCGCTTACCCCGTTCTAGAAGTGGCTTATGGGGAAGAAAGATGACAAAAGATTAATCTTGGAGTTGTACAGACTGCTGCAGGCGGAGACACACCTCGCTAAAACTAGGGGGCAGCAGGGCTGGGAGGCTGAGCTGGGGAGGGAGTAAACAGAGGAGGAGTGGGAAAGTGTTTCTTCTAGAGCGCACTGCACAGCTTACCACACGGCGGGGTCAGAGACAGCCTATAAGTTGTCCATGTATTGGTATTATACCCCGGCCAGGGTATATGCAAAATCTGACTCTGCCAAATCTGATCTCTGTTGAAGGGATTGTGGCAACACAGGCACACTTATACACCTATTATGGCATTGCCCCAGGTTAAACAGATACTGGAAGAGCATTCTTGATGATGTAGATAGGGTATTTCAGACAGAGATTCCCAGATTTCCGTCATATGTTATACTACGTTTACCCAACCCCCTTACTATTCCTCTTCGCTCTCGGAGGGGACAGCAGATGGCGCTGGCACTCAATGCTGCGTTAGACGATTTTTGCTCTATGGGGTTCAGACAGAGTCCCAACCTACACCTCCTGGCTCCATAAGCTCTGGTTCACTGTGGCAATGGAGAAACTGTCGTTAATGGCGGCGCAGAGGGTGGATGGGGTGAGGGACATTTGGAAGTCGTTCATCCAGATTCTCTCTGCGGAATTTAATGAGTTGACTTGCCCGGCATATCTAAGGGTGTTGAGGGTAATGGAGGATGCCTGATGGGGGAGTTTGGTTGGTGCAGCAGGAGGAGGACGTGCTCTAAATGGATCAGGGGGCCCAGAGGTAGGATATGGGCAGGAAGCGAGACACGGCTAGTGACCGCAAGGCTGAGCTCAGTTCTGTTCTTGTATTGTGTATTATTTGTGTGGTTTATAGTTGAGTTATGCATTCTTCACATAGTCTGGCAATTTTACCATCTGGAGTTGGGGCGAGGCCCTGAGCAGTGAGAGTGGGAATTGCAGTGGGGTGCTTCATTTTGCCTGTCGGAGGTCCTACTAGGGGCAATTGCTAAATATATAGCAGGATCTCCTGCACAATGGGTTTACCTGCCAACACGGATGTAGGCACCAAGCATTGTATATGATTGTCTATGTTAAATACCAATAAACAGATTTGATCTATAAATCAATTTTGAGCAATAGCTGCATATTGTAGGGTTTTAAAGCGTTGTTTTTTAAAATTCTTTATTTGTAATAAGAAAGAGTTATATTTTGTTATTTAGTAATTTTTAAAGTAAGAATGTGAGTAAAAGTGGTGTAAATGAATAGAGGAGAGGGAATAAGAAATAAGGGAGTTATGGAGGAATGTTGAGAATATAGAAAGAGTGAATACAGTTAAATACGTTAATGAAGAAAGGATTTAAAAAAGGGGTAAAGTAAGGATAGTTACATTTATAATTGTAATCAATTGAATTAGTGCTGTTTAAAATGAGAAAGGAAGAAATGTAATAATCTGTTAAGCATGATATTTGAATACAAAAATACTTTTTCAATAAAAATAAGGAGAGGCTAAAAGGATAGAATGTAAGACCTTTATGCCAGATAGTATATAATTTCGGTTTCATGAAGATGTGTGTAGCTAGTAATTTTGAGTTGTAAATTTGACTAAAAGTTAAGACTACTAAAAAATGTGAAATAAAAAGCTACAGAGAATGAAAGAATGATAGATATAAAGGGTGATAAATATAGATATATTAAATTACATTAAAGTTAAGAATGAAAAACTTATTAAAATTATGAAGTTCTTTCTAAAATACATTTTTAGAAAGAGAGATGCTAATACATAGAAATTATGAGATTGTAAATTAAATGAATATGAGAAATAATAAAATAGAGATTTTGAAAATGTGTTTATTTTTCTTTAAATAAAGATAAATGAAGTTGAAGGTAGGTTGTTGTACTAGTTTTACCTCTGTGATTGTTCCACAAACTCTCATCATTGCTTTCATTTTTGCTTCTCTTATTGCTTTTATTGGTGATGCTGGTGGAGTTGGCAGTTGCAATAAAAATGTAGCTTCTTTTATAATGACTTCCACAATTTTAAATTGAGGTATTCTAGTTATTCTTCTTTGTTTTGTTACTAACATTGAATTGTTTCTTACTATAAAATTACATATTAAAATGCTATTATTTTCTTTTGTTATTGGTAGATAATTTTCATTGTAGCAAGTAGCTTTGATGTACCTTTTTGGTAAGGTTTGTTATCTTCAGTTGTTTTTCCATTAATGTCTTGAAAAGAAATCATCTGAAATGAGAGAGAAAATGTTAATTAAGTAGAGCATTATTTTTTATAGTAGTATCCATAGTGCTCTGTGGTCAGTGTAATAGGATTCTAAAGTTCCATAGTTGTTTATATGTTCATTAGTATTTTTGTGATCTAATATTGTTTGGTAATTAGTAGTGTAAGTACTAATAACTTGATTGTATTGAAACTGTGTGCGCATAAAGTCTAGTAGTAAGTAACTTTGTTGGTTTTTAGATATTAAATCTATGTTAAAATCGTTAGATTGGGATAGAAGGTAATAATGTTTGGTATTGATTGTAACAGTGTTTGTGTTGATAATGATAATTAAGTAAATCTTTTCATTTATATGTAGTGTGAAATATATTATGTCAATTCCTTGCTGTACTTCATAGATTGGTGTATGAAGAGGTCTTTTTTGTAGTATATTGCAATGCCATGTTTCGTTTGTTGATTGTGGTATTTATCAAAGATCATATGATGATGCTGTGGTATTGAATGAGCTTTGTTTGGTACATTTCTAGTAGTGTTTATTTCTGTTAGAATAATAATGTCTGCATTCATGATATTTGTATTGAATATTATGATTTGAAGTGAACGTATATTTTGTACAATAATATTTAGGTTGTTTAGATATGTGGCTAATTGTGGTACAAATATATGCATTGGCATTTCTGTTCGTAATCTATGCATTTCCTCCTTCACTCTGTTATGTACAATTATTTTGTTTTCATTAAAGTTTTGAATATATATATTTGAGATTGATTTTGCCTGCTTAAAGCTACATAATGCAAGTGATGTATTCTGCTATTGTTAAAGTGTACATAAAAAGGTTCAATAGTTTCACCTTGTGTCCTATGTATTGTTCGTGCTGATGCTTGGTGCAATGGAAATTGTTTGTGTTTAATGATTATAAATGTTTGATATATTGAAATTGCCTTGTAATTGGATATATTGGTGTCCAATTAGATGAAATTTTAGTGTGATATAAGTGTTTGTTTTCTGCTCCTGTTAATTGCTTTATTTTCAAATGCTATCCAAACTACATATGGTTTATTGTTCATAGTTTCTACTAATTCTACTATTCCAGTTGCTTCATTAGTTAAACCATCATTAATAGCAACATTACAAGTTAGATCCTAATGTAATTTTAAAGCAATGTGTAAGATGTGTGCAAGTCCCATAGTTTTTGTTGGATCTGTTGATAATTTCTTTAATATGGTTTGTTTTACTGCTTCAGTTAGATCAGAAGTAACTGTATCATTTGCTATTATTGTGAACACTGGATATTGTTGTATATGGTCTTGCAAAACATTATTAATGTTATTTACTTCTTTGTTGACATGATATACGGTATATTTTTGATAATACTTTTATCTGGTATTTTTTCGTGTTGTTTAATGTGTAAAATATCTGTTTCTGTATGATTTCCTTCTCTTAATTGGTTTAACAATTCTGCAAATTGTAAGTCATTTAGTTTTCTCATTATTTTTGTAAGTTCATATAGTTTAAAATGTGTTACCCATAAATTAGTACTTAGTGGTCCAACAGAATGTTTTGCATTTTCAAAGATGAATGTGTCAAAAACTGGTTTTAATTGATACAAGTCTCCAATAGCTATAATGGAGATACACCCAAATGCCTGATTTGATGCTTTATTTTCTTGTAATCTATTATTTATAGAATTGTATATATTTGTCCCAACCATTGAAATTTCATCAATTATTAGTACTTTGAGGTGTATTAATTGATTTTGAAAAATAGTTCTGTTTTCATGAGTTAAGGGCTTATATGTATAAGTTTGTGACACAGGTATTTTGAATGCGCTATGTAGTGTTTTTCCATTGATATTATGCTCTGCTTTTCCGGTCGGTGCTTTAAGCAATATATGAATGTTGTCTGGATTTTCACCAGCTTTAATAATGTAATAACATAATAATGTTTAATAAGTTGCTGTAGTGAGATAGCTTTTTCCAACTCCTGCACCACCAATACACAATGTAAATGATGGTACACAAAGTTCAGTTGTTCATCTGTTAAATTATGCATGAGATTATAGTATTTGTTATTTGATAAGACAGAATTAGCTAGTGTATCTTTGTCAGTAGTGCCTCTAATACCTAAATCTAATGATAAGTCATATAAAATGTGATGTTCGGGATATTGTTGATCATTAAAAATTGCATCATATGGTATTATGTTGTTAGTGGTATTACTTATTGGTGATAATCATGTTGTTTCATTGTTTATGTTAACATTTAATTGAGGTATTAGTTCATTGTTTTTGTTATACTTGTCATGATGTTTCAATCAATCAATCAAACAATCCGTAGAGCGCGCTACTCACCCTTGAGGGTCTCAAGGTGCTGATGTTTATTTACAATGTCCTTAACTTGAATATATCTTTCAAATTATGTTTTGGTATTTCAAATTATCTTTTTTTCTTCTCTCCACGGATAGTATAGCATTCATAGCTCGCTATAATAATTTTCAGAGTCATTGTTTTTGTTAGCAGTAGCGTATAATTTTCTTAGATTTGTGTGTAATTAACGTATTGGTTGTTTCCATATTTACATTGTGTTTTACGTGATTCAAGTTATCTATTTCAATTTCCTCTTCATCTGGGCTGTGGAAATTTGGTTCTGTGAGTAAATGTTCATTGTTATTTTGTGTTTTTGTTTCCTTACTTGTGCTTTTATGATTATACATTCAAGCATAATCTGTTAATGTAAAATTTTCTAATGTTTTTGGTTGCTTGCTATATTTTGTTTTAATATTGTCATATAGTAAGGTAGTTGATGTATCTGGTAATACATTTATAGTATCTGTGTCTCGCATTACATATGTTATTTTTTCTGGAGTGTTAGTATTAATAAATACAAATGACCGAGAAATTTACGCAATGGAATTTGAAGAATAAGGTAAGCCGTTTCTTGAGCACTTATTTCTCTAAAGTTTAGGAATTTATTGCCTATGTGCTTCAATTGTTCTTTTATATTGGTATTGTAATATACTTCTTTGACTGCTTGTACTATTATTTCGCTCATTCCTCTTTGTGATGTACTGATATATGAAATTATGTAAACAGCACAAGCATAAGCATCTAATACAACTGTAAGTCTATGTTTGCTTTCTAAGGTTATAAAAGAATGGAATTATAATTATTTATATAGCATTCTGCTGGTGTTTGCTTTAAATGTTTTAATTTTTTTTCTAACATTGATCTTCTACATATAATGTATTGCTCTATATTTAAATGTATTTTTGTTAAAAATAATTCAAAGCTTAAAGTATGAAAATCTGGTGTATTCATAGTATGAAAATCTGGTGTATTCATAGTTTCGTGAATGTTTTTAACGCTTTGTTGCAAATGCTTATCTGTTTGGTCAAGTGATAAAGGTTCAAGGATCACAGTTTCTGGCTTTGGATATTTAGGATATTGATATTTGCATGTTCTTTTGTTTTTCTATCGGCAATATGTGTGCATGCCTTTGTAGTTTAATTAAACGCTGAAATTGTGGATCTTGTGATTTACCACATGTGATATATTTATCAATAAATTAAGTTACTTCTTTTAGGTTTGCTTCACCATACTGTGGAGCATTTTCTATCCATAATAAAGCATGTACATGTGGTGAACCTCGTTGTTGAAATTCTACCCTGTAAAAGTAGTCTATTATTTTACCAATAGGGTTACTTTTATGCATTAAAATGCTATTAATTAATTACCGAACTTGAAAGTCAAAATGTCTTGCACATGTAACTGGATCTTGTTGTATTAATGTACATTTTGTTTCCCAAGGCATTTTTTCAAACTCTTCTTCTGTGTGTTCATTTAATTTTTGTACTCTTAGCAGTATATTTATTAAATGGTGCCATTTTGTTTCTGCTGCAGATAAAGTGAGGAAATATGTTGGTATTCTGAGTTGTATCATAGAACTAAGATCTTTTTTGTAATGTTCCCAATATGGTGGCGAACTGCGTATAGTTTTTAGTATTTTATATCCTTCATTGTATTGCAATATATTTTGTAAATGATATTTTATGTCTTTTGCAGTAATACATTTTCCATTGTTAAAATGTTTTTTAGTGATATGTTAATTTTACCTTGAATTTGTTTTATAAGTAATTGTTTTAGTTTAAAGAAAATATTAGTAATTGATTTTTCCACTCTTCTATCACAGCTTCTTAATTCTTCGTTCACCACAACAAATTTTTGGAAAAGCTAAAAATTCTAAATCTTTTCTTCATATAAACCTCTAGGTGTGGTATGTTCTGCAAGTGCTAAACATAATACATTAATACTATCAGTCATAATTGTTTCAATTTGTTAACATAGTAGCTAGATTTTCCACATGCTACATTATCTGAAGTATCTGAAGAATCATTTGTTTCTGATGTATCACTGTAATAATTTATTTCTTGTGGTATATACTTCAAATTTGGATTAACAGTGATTATCATATTCTTTGAACATTACTAACTATAATGCTGCTTGTTTTACTCTATTTGGTCTGACATTTTCAAAATGTGTACCCGATTTATGAGCTACTTTTCTTTTTAATTTTATAGGAATTGTCATGTCATCATAAATTTGCCTTGGTAATATGGTAACTGTGGTCATAACATCTGCAGGTACATGAACTACAGCACCTGATTATGATTTCTGAAAGCCACAAGGCAAAGTTCTTATTTGTAGGAAGGGAATTCTTGGTGAAACTAATCTTTCTTCTAAATTATGCAACTGTAATTGTATTGGAATATTTGGAAACGTCATCCCATTAATAAATGAACAGGGTGGTATTTTATTGCTATTAATGTGTGCATAACAAGTGCTGCATATGTTTGTTGGATTTGGTGTTATATTACATTGTATGAATGTGTGGTTTGTGATAATGCTGGTGATTTGTTTTTTATGATTGTTTATGCCATAATTGATTACAAATAGTACAAATATATTCTGGAACATAAAATATTTCCTTATGGAAATTGCTAATTATATTATTTGTTGTTCCTATGTTATTTTCAATGTTTACCTGTATTTGTTAAGTTGTATGTGTTGTTTTTGTCCATGTGTAATTTGTTAGAGGGATTTAAGTTATCCAATGGCAAAATATTTTGTTTTCTTTTAAATGACTGTGCAACTGTGTTTTACAAAAATACTAAATGCAATTGTCTGTTGATGTGTCTGTGATATAGAGGTTGGTGTTGTTGCTATGTTTAAGTCTGTAAACTTATTAAAGCTAATATTGGTGTACAAAGCATTTTCTGTGTCTGTATTAGCAATACCTCTATTGTTAACTGCATCTATGCATGTCTGATGTTCCACAAATATAATATGTTTGTATTACCATCAAAAGATGTATCTATATATGTATGTGTCTGATGTACAAATAATTTTTTGAGTAGGAGTATTTTCTAGGCTTTTTTGTATCTTCTGTGTGCAACTTAAAGTGTTTTTTTTAATTTATTTTTATTGTATTTATACTTATGGGAGTTAGTTCAAAAGCAACCTAATTCCTATTTGGAACTTTAATTCTGTTTCCAAGTTCAAAAATATATTGAATTAGATCTTCAAAGCTCATTATTTTAATAGTGATCCTTGTTCCATTTGGATGAGGCATTCCTTTGCTATCTCGGCTATGTGATTAAAAAATGAAATAAGTATGTGCAATTGTCAAAATTGAAATTGTATATGTGTTGATGCATAGTATTATTCCTGAATGCAAATGTATTTTGGATATATTGAAATTAATAATTTAAGATCCTCTTCAATGGTAAAATTGGAACTTAAGTCACAATTGTGAAAATGCCAACTTTAGAAGGTTGGAATTTTTTGTCCTAACCATTTGTTCCTTCTTCCAGTTCCCCAGGTCACATGACTGTGAATTAATCTGCTATTGGTGTTTGTGTAGTCCTCCTAGATAGTGACACAAAGCGGATTCGGCAGGGCAGGATGGGCCATAGAGACAGTAGAGCTGTGCCTTACCTCACTTGCACTTCAAATGGCTTGCCTTGAGCACATGTAAAGGAACCTGACACCAGCCTATTGTCACACAATGCTTCTTAGAGACTAGACGGAGGAAGGGAAGAACTTTCCAGAACCAGATGTGGTGGTAGGATAAGCTGTTCCCCACATACAAAGGATGACACCAGGTATAAATATTGGACCCTCAGAACAACTTTTACCTATACTCCTGGGCCACTGGAGATTACAGTGGAAGATGCACCTGATGTTGTGACTATCCCCCGGTCTAGCACAGCGTGAGTGGTGCTTTATGCTTTTAGGCTCTAAAACGTTTAACTTTTATATCTCTGCTGCTATTGATGGAATTTGTATCATTCTGGAATCATTGTATTTATTAATGTTTACTCTATTTTTTTTCTCTACGTTGGTGCAGGATTGCTAATGTGATGTATTTTCACTTTATTGGTGTTTGTGTGCTGCATACATACTTTACACATCTCTTTTAAGTTAAGCGTCGAAGTTAAGCCTGACTGCTTTGTGCAAAGCAACTAGAGGGTTAAGCATAGCTTTGTGCAGTGACTTTTGTGGTTTACCCTTATGAGGATTGCATTTGTTGCATGAGTGGGGGATCCGCTCTCATCAATCAGTAACCTAATTTCTTACATTGGTGTTCATTGGTGGCATCCATTACTGACGTTAGTGCAGTGCCATTTGGTGTCTAGTGCAAAACTAAAAATCCTATACACATGATCTGACATTGGACACCACTCTTTTTAATTCTCCTTAATTTGTGATTTGGTATTTTTTTATATTCTTTCAAATGTAAGTCTTGCCCCACTTCCTTCTTAGTACAGTGGAGTTGGAGCTGGGCAACACTGATAACCTCAGAAGGTAGAGCTGCACGGGCTCTGCAAGGAAAGATGGTTGAATGAAGGAAGAAAAGCTACCAAGGTCACCTTCAAAATAGTGCTTAGAGCCTTTGAGGAGGTCAGAAGGGGGCAAGCTTCGCCAGAGGAGCAATTGGAGGATGAGGAGGAGGGCTTGTAAGATGAGGTTGAGCTGGAATCAGCCTCTCCACATGCCCTGAGCTACAGCATCCTGAGGAAGAGGAAGACAACTTGCTTACAAGCGTATGGTCCTTTGACAGGTCAAGAACATGTGCCCTCCTACAACCTGGTCCTGTACCCTGAGAAATTGAAGCACTGGAGGGCTGAAAGGGAGATCAAGCTACAGCTGTCAAAGCTCAAAATAGCGGAGACCGATGCCTTCAGGGCCTTGAAGGAGAAATGGTGGCCCCCCCCCCCCCCAAGAGGAGAAAACAGCTGATGCAGAGATGGCCTTAGATGGAGAAAAACCTTTACTGGCTCAGTAAGTGAGCCTGATGGTGTTGGACCTCAAAACTAAACAATACACAGGGTACAGCAACAATGGTTGCAACAATACTGTGTCCAGTGGAAACATGAGGTCCCACATTCATCAAGAACTGGTGCCTCGCTAGGTGATTGGTGATTATATTGATAGATTTTTATCAGCCTACAAGGTAGAACTAAGATTGCACAGGGTCCCAGAGGAGAATTGAGGGGCAAGCTTTTGAAAACACATGCCTACTGTGGGTAGGAGTAACCTGCTGACATTAGATGTAGAAGACCAGATGAAGTGTACCACCATTAAAGCCATCCTTATCAACAAGGTTGGGCTCACCAAAGAGAGGTACCTCATGAGGTTTAGGGAGAGCCAGAAGTTACCAACCAGACCTGGGTGGATTCATTTAATTATTTGAGTATGGTACTGAGTGGTTGGGTGAGGAGGAGTAAAGTAGGTGATTTTGATGGACTGTATGATCTGATTATGAGAGAATACATGTTCAGTGCTTGCTTTACAGAGCTATGCAATACCTGATTGATACTAAGCTCACTTCACCTAAAGAGCTTACAAAGGAGGAGGACCTCAGGATCAGCAGCAGAATTTCCAAGAATGCACCTGGGAGTGACCCTAAAAACAGTGGTTCAGGTCCCCTCCAACAGAGAGGGAGAGTTCCAAGGTGACATAGACAGGACCCAGAATAAAATGGGGAAAAGGGCCCAAATGACCCATCTGAGATACAGAGAAGTGGTTCCCTTGAGTAGAAGTTCAAGGTGTCACATTTCTAAACCTGTTGTTTTGAATATGCCCAGTTAGGACACAGATAGGGGAACTATTCCTGTCTCAGGAACCACCCACTTGTGGGAACTCTACGCGGGTAGCCAATATGGCCTTAGGAATAAATAGAACCTGGGCTCAAAGGGTATAACATGTCCTGGTCTTCCTTAGTTGGAGATAGACTCAGAGGATAAGCTTGTGATTTCTGAGGGTAGGAGTTGTCATTTCCACCAGATCACAGTGAATGGGATCCTTGTCAATGCTTTGAGAGATACCAGTGTCAATGAGACTATAGTAGTGGAAAAGCTGTTTTTTTCCAGATCAGCACCTGTGAGAACAGGTGTGTAGGATAAGCCAGGTCTTTGGGCCAAACTTTGCCTGTCCTACAGCTCTGATATCCCCGGAATGGGGTGGAGAGGTGACCTAGAGGAATGTCAGTGTTAGTCCCCTGATGTCCATTGACTGCATTCTGGGAAATTAGTTTCCACCAGTACTCCGAGAGTCAGAGCGGAGTTGGCAGCCCATGAGTCCCTGAAAGCTCAGATGTTTGGGATACTACTTTCGTAGGAAGAGAAAAAAGGCCCACATGGAGAGGAAGGAACACCAGATAGAGGCATTCCACAGTAGGAGGTCAAGTGGATCAGGAGTTGCAAGTTCTAGGAACATAACACACACAGACTGACACTGGTAAGGCCACTTTGGACCAGGCGGTGCTCTCTGCGCTGTCACAGATACAGAGAGCTGAAGACCTTCACAAGACAGACCCCTGCATGACACATGGTATGTTACCCTTGAGGGGAGTGATAGTTCCATCTTAGAAGTCCTGATTGCCAGGCACCTGTTCAGCCTCCGAGTAGGGACCCTGGACTGAGAGGCCAGTCTCAAGATTCTACCTCTGAGCTTTTGGGAGGTAGTGTGGAAGTAGGATGCTTAACACCTGGGGCAGCTGTCCCCCACTCTCAAAGACCTTGGTTGTCAGGGAAACCTCAAGGTCAGTCCAGGGACCAAGGAGAATGTTGACAAAGGGACCCAACGGGATTTAGAGGGGCATAGAACTGAGAAGTGCCACGGCAAAAGGGCCCATTGTCCATATGCTGATGCCTAAGCTAAGAAGTCAATCAATGTATTGATTGGTCTACCATAGCTTTTGGCAGGAGAGAGGTTATGTTAGTCCTGGCACGATCTGCAGGATCACCCCCAAAGTTTTTGCCTTCACCTCTCCACCTTTGCTTCATTTGGTTTTGTTGGCTTTAGAATTCTGTGCATTTTACGACTGCTGACCAGTGTTTAAATGCTTGTGTTCCCTTCCTAAAGCATGTTAACATTGGTTTATTCTTTATTTGCACCTATAATTTAATTCCAAGTCTCTATTATATGTTGCCACATGAACCAAGGGCCCATAATTAACTACTGGTAACACTCATTGTGGTACCTACTAAAGTACGACTTTAAAACTTGTTTCAGCCCTGTCATTCCAATTTGTAGTGCAGATTTAAACTGCCAATTCAACCTGACAAGATGAACATTTTGGCAGGACTTAACCTTACTTTGCAATATTTATAAGTCTCTACTAAGGTAGGCTCTAAATGTCCATAGGGATTATGTTGGTTTACAGTTTATGGCCCTCATTACAACCTTGGCGGTTGGTGGTAAAGCGGCGGTAAAACCGCCAACAGGCCGGTGGTAAAAAAAAAAAGAATCACGGCCATGGCAGAAACCGCCAACATAGACAGCCACTTTAACACTCCGACCGCCACAGCGGTACAAACAAACTGCATGGCGGTCACCACTAACAGACAGACGGAAGACAATGTACCGCCCACACTATTATGACAGGCCAATCTGCCACCTTTTCCAGGGCGGATTCAATGCAAACAAAAACACGGCGGAAACAGGACTTGGAAGGGAAAACACTCACCTCTACACAACCCACAACCCACGAGGAACCAGGAAGCCATGGAGCCTGAACTCCAAATACTCCCTGCGATAGTCTTCCTGCTCCTCTACCAGGAGCACGACCAACGGCGGCGGCGACCGCGGTGAGTACTGCACCTACAACACAGGGGAGAGGGGAGGGAAAAGAGAGTGACGTACACATGCAACACGCAAAACCCTCACCCACAACAACACACACCAATACATGCTGAAACATTACATTTACACCCTCCAACACCCCCTGGAAGAACGCAAGGACAAAACGAATTGATTGTAACCGTTGTAATCAATAAACATCCATTAGTCCAAAATGTAAATACACTATAAACAAATATGTACACTAATAATTAAAGTCTAGGTACTGCACCTATATAGTCCGTAGACCACTGGGCCCAAAATGCATGGGCGAGGCCCATACAAGATACCCGATTGAAACGGAGAGAACACTGCAGGGGCATCAGACTGAAATAAAACTGGCACCTCAGGGGGAAGGGAAGGGGGGCACCTCAGCCAGATGAGTGCACAATGCCAGCTCCACGAGGGGGCTCCATGCCCATTGATGTTTCTTGGGGAGTGCAAAGCCACCGTCTCTCAAGTCTCTCCAGTGGGTGGTTTGCCCACTGCTGCATCCTGGGGAGTGCAAAACTACAGTCTCTCAAGTCTCTCCAGTGGGTGGTTTGCCCACTGTGCATCCTGGGGAGTGCAAAACCACAGTCTCTCTAGTCTCTCCAGTGGGTGGGTTGCCCACTGCTTTATCCTGGGGAGTGCAAAGCCACAGTCTCAAGTGGAGAACAGTCTCCACTGGTTCTGGAGGGGGCTTTGTGCCCAGCGTGCTTCATCCTGCCAAGGACTGAGGTAGTGGATGAGATTCTCCACTGGTTCTGGAGGGGGCTTTGTGCCAAGAGTGCTTCATCCTGCCAAGGACTGAGGTAGTGGATGCCTTTCTCCACTGGTTCTGGTTGGGGCTTTGTGCCCACAGTGCTTCATCCTGCCAAGGAGTGAAGTAGTGGATGTGACAGTCCACTGACGGTGGGGCAACATGGAAGCTGCCCAGGCCTCTGGAACTGACCACCAGCCACGTACGGATGACCACTGGGGATGGCAGCCATGTCTGTGGTGGGGCCACTGGCTCAGGTTTTCGCGGGTCCGCTGGCGGGGCCGGCAGTGGTGTTATTAGCAGCAGTGCTTGCAGCGGTCATTGTGGCAACGGTGCTGGTGGCTGGCTCACTGACTGCGGTGCTGGTGGCTGGCTCACTGACTGCCGTGCTGGTGGCTGGCTCACTGACTGCGGTGCTGGTGGCTGGCTCACTGACTGCCGTGCTGGTGGCTGGCTCACTGACTGCCGTGCTGGTGGCTGGCTCACTGACTGCCGTGCTGGTGGCTGGCTCACTGACTGCCGTGCTGGTGGCTGGCTCACTGACTGCTGTGCTGGTGGCTGGCTCACTGACTGCCGTGCTGGTGGCTGGCTCACTGACCGCGGTGCTGGCAGCGCTGTCAGTAGCGGCAGTGCTGGTGGTGGGCTCACTGACCGTGGTGCTAGTGGCGGTGTCAGTAGCGGTGGTGCTGGTGGCGGGCTCACTGACTGCGGTGCTGCTGAAGAGCAGAGTGTCTGCGGTGCTGGTGAAGGGCTCAGTATCTGGGCTGCTGGCGGCGGTGTCCGTGGCGGTGATGCATGTGGCGGTGCGGTGGCGGTCTTGTCCGCTGTGCAGGTTGGCAGCGACGTTGACTTGCATTTATTATTCAGGCCCTTCCCCCACCTTGGATGGTGGCGCAGCTGTCTTGCCACTCCCCACAATTGTCTTGCCTGAGCCCTTTGTGGCAGGTGTTTTGGCCTTCTCCCTCCGGGATGTGGGCAACTTTTTCTGTTTGAGAGGTGGGGGAATGTCCTTGGCTTCACTCCTTGGGACACTGGCACCCCTGTTGCTTAGTGCACTCCAAAATCTGGGTATTGCTGGCACCACTGTTCCCAGTGATGTGGTGGCTGAGGTGCTGGGTTGGGACTTGGAAAGGTGGGCCCTAGGGGACGTACAGAGGGGGGGGGGATGTAGGGAAGAGGTCAACATTTAAGAGAAAACGTTTTTTTTTAGACACACTGGGATGGGTAGATGGAAGGGGTTTGGGAGTGGAGGAAGAGGTAGTGGTTGTAGGAGGTGTTCAGTTGCTGGCTTTGGGTGAAGGTGCATGGGCTGGAGGCTGTCGTGAGGTGGATGGCTGTTTGGTGGGTGTGTGACTGCGTTTGTGTACTTTGGGAGGAGGGCTCACAGACACACTAGTAGAGGACACTGGGGATGTGTGAATGGTAGTGGGGGTGGTGAGTGCACGTGAGCGGTGTGTAGTGATGGGCGTGCTGGTGATGGAGCTAGTGGCTGAAGATGCAGTGCATGCAGGTGTGAGTGGAGACGAGACGTGGAGGAGGGGGACACAATGGAGGCAGTGGATGTTGGCATGTGTGCATGGGTATGATGCTTGTGTGAGTGCTTGTGGGATGTGTGGTGCTTATGTTTGCCAGAGCCACCCTTGTGTGTTGATGTGTGTGCCTGCTGGTCTGATGGTGTACTTGGGATAGGCTGAGGTACTGGAGATTGGGTCTGGGTGGAAGAAGTTGGACGGGGGAGGCTGGGCACAGGGACAATGGCTGCCATCAGTGCAGAGGCCAGAGGCTAAAATGCTTGCTGTTGGGCTGCCTGGCCAGAATGAATGCCCTCCAGGTATGCATTTGTCTGTTGCAATTGCCTCTCTACACCCTGGATGGCATTCAGAATGGTAGACTGCCCAACAGTGAGGGATCTCAGAAGGTCAATAGCCTCCTCACTGAGGGCAGCAGGGCTAATTGGGGCAGGGCCTGACGTGCCTGGGGCGAAGGAGATGCTCACCCTCCTGGGTGAGCAGTCACTGGACACATGCTGAGGGGCTGCTGGGAGGGCGGTGCTGGTGGGGGGGGTGGTGGCTGTACCTGTAGATGCAGTGGGCACAAAGGGGCCCCCCACTACAAGGGAACTCCCATCAGAGGTGGAGTCGGTGTCACTGGTCTCAGCTCCTGTCCCCGCCGTGGAGCTCCCCTCGCCCTCCGTCCCACAGGTGAATTCAGACTCCGTTGTCTGGCCCTCCAGGGCCGTGTGGGATGCATCTCCCTCCTGCTCCAGTGGCACAGCTCCTCCGCCTGATGATGCTAATGAACACAAGAACAGGGAGACCACGAAAAGGTTAAAAAGAAGAAAGAAATGTTCAGTGCATACAATACCGCTACCGTCGGCAGACACTACAGACACAGCAGCCCTCTGCACTACGCCATGCACTTAGAGTTCCTTAATTGATCACAGGGACATATGGGGTACATGGTCTATGCCCGATTGCTGCACACATGGAAGTCACAGGAGCCTGACTAGGTGTAGATGGCTTTACTACTGGTGGGGTTGAGGTGCTACTTAGCCTGCCTCACAAAGGGTCCTTGCCTACAAAGCTCGCCCTAGCCTAGGGGAACCCACTGCCCACCTCCCCCACCCAGACACCTCCAATGCGCGCAGAGTCAGCTGAATGAGAGTGTACTCACCCGCTTGTGGCTGCTGTGATGCCCTCAAGCGCCCATCCAACTCCGGATATGCCACCGTCAGGATCCGGAACATCAGGGGGGTCATGGTGCGATGGGCACCCCTCCCACATTTGGAGGCCATCCCCAGCTAGGCCTCCGCCGTCTTCTTGCTTCAGCAGCGAAGGTCCTCCCATCTTTTTCTGCAGTGGGTGCTCCATATGTGGTGAACCCCCAGGCTCCGGACGTCCTTGGCGATGGTGCGCCAAATATCCTTCTTCTGGTGGGCGCTGACCTAGAGGAATAGTACAAGGGAAAATGTAAAACTTTTACCGTCTGGACCTTCACAGTAATTGTCCCACATTCCCACCCTTGCCCTGACACACATACACTCACCGTCCGATCATGCAGGCATTATCTCCCCCCTCCGTATCTTCCATCCGCACCACTCCAAACAGGCATTGCCCATACAGCATGCTCACAGTGTACTCACCTGTTTGTCTCGAGGACCGTAGAGTAGCATGTACTGGGGGAGGACCCCATCCACTAGTTTCTCCAACTCCTCCGATGTGATGGTTGGGGTCCTTTCCCCAGACACATGAGCCATCGTCGCTTCCAGACTGAGGTCCCAGCAGCACTTGCAGTGTAGGTCCTCTCCTGTTGAAGATCAGGTATCAAGTGAGTGAACAGAGAGAAAATGGCGGTCACGTCCGAGGCGGTGCGTACCGTCACCGCTGGCGTACATCGTCTTTGGCTCCTGGAACCCATAGGGCCCAATTTTAACCAATGCAGGATTGCGCAGCCATCTTCGACGGCGACGGTGTACAACGCCAGCGTACTTACCTCATATCCCCTTGTCCCACATTACAGGTCAGGCAGCCGCCATTTCAGGGGGCCATTAGGCATCAATTTTTAATGTGTCACACATATATAGGCCTTGCATATACACAGAGACAGGCACATAGCGTATTGACAAATGTGTGCAATAGAATTATTGTCCCACTACCTCAGTGTTGGCTTACTCTGTGCTGGCTGTTCTCATCCATAGGGCACGTCCACTGGGGCAGGTGAGGAGATGGCGGCATCCTCCGGTGTACAGACCGCTGGTGGACCTGTCGACAATGGAAGAGATACATGTATTAGTCACCTACAAACTACACCTACTATCCATGAACTGTGTGCCCAGTTGGAGCCAGACCTGATGTCAGCTGTCCGCCATCCCACAGGAATCCCCCCCTCCAGTGCAGGTCCTGTCAGTACTCCATTTCCTGACAAGTGGGTCTTTTCAAACAACAGTGGCCATAGCATCAGGGATGTCCCAGCCTATGTTCGTTAACGTGTTGTCCAGAGTGTTGTCTGCCCTGCTGAAACACATGCGCAGCTACATCATTTTCTTTCAGGTGGAGGATTTGCCCACAGTGAAAGGTGACTTCTATGCCCTGGGACATATCCCCAACATCATAGGTGCAATTGATGGGACACGTGGAATTGGTACCCCCCCCCCCGCAGGAGTGAACAGGTGTACAGAAACAGGAAGAGCTACCATTCAATGAATGTGCAGATGGTGTGTTTGGCCGACCAGTACATCTCCCATGTGAACGCCAAGTATCCAGGCTCAGTGCATGACGCTTACATTTTGAGGAATAGCAGCATCCCTTGTGTGATGGGGCAACTCCAGAGGCACCATGTGTGGCTAATTGGTGAGGACAAGGACCCTATACTGTGTGAATAGTTGGCTGGGTCTGGGGTTGTCCCTAAGGGTTAGTGTGTGTCTAATAATTGTCCCTCGACATTTGCAGGTGACTCTGGTTACCCCAACCTGTCATGGCTACTGACCCCAGTGAGGAATCCCAGGACAAGGGCAGAGGAATGCTACAATGAGGCACATGGGCGAACTAGGAAGATTATAGAAAGAACCTTCGGCCTCCTGAAGGCCAGGTTCTGGTGCCTCCATATTACTGGTGGTTTTCTGTTCTACTCGCCAAAGAAGGTGTGCCAGATCATTGTGGCCTGCTGTATGCTGCACAACTTGGCTTTGCGACGACAGGTGCCTTTTCTGCAGGAGGATGGTCCAGAAGGAGGTCTTGTGGCAGCTGTGGAGCCTGTGGACAGTGAAGAAGAGGAGGCAGAGGAAGAGGACATAGACAACAGAAACAACGTGATCCAGCCATACTTCTAGTGAGACACAGGTAAGAAGACATCACTGCCTCCTACATTTGATAAAATTGTTAGACCTATCATCTGTCCGTCACTTTCACCCAGTGTATGGACCCTGAATTGTCACTTTTCCTTACCATTTCACAGATGTGGCTCCCACTGTGTGACCTCTACTATGTTACCTCATGGACTAGAGCTGTGTGACATAGGTATGTTGACAATAGAATGGACATTGCTATTTTCCTCAGTTATTGCAAATACACATTTGTGAAAGCACAGACTGACTCCAGATTGTTTTGTGATTCAAGGGTGTTAATTTAAGTGCTAAATAGTGGAGGGGGTTGTAAAATCGTCAGTGGTGATGGTGGATGAATGTCCATGGCAGAGTCCAGTTATTAGTCTCACAGATGCATTGTCCAAAGGGGCATAGGAAGTGGAGCTAGGGCAGTTTAAGGATGGACAGGGTGACAAACTGGGACAGAAGGATGACATTCAGGGTGGTCTCATTTCTTGGCATTGTTCTCTGTCTTTGTCCTGGATCTCAGGGCCGGCTTGCGGGGTGGTTCTCCATCTGCAGGGGGTGGGGTCCTGGTATCGTGGTCCTGTGGCAGTGTCTCCTGTCCACTAGCGCCGGCGGAGGTGGTGGGCAGTTCATTGTCCAGGCTAGTTTCAGGGGCCCCTTGTTGTGCCACAGTATCCCTCCTGGTGTTCACAAGGTCCTTCAGCACCCCTAAAATGGTGCCCAGGGTGGTATTGATGGACTTGAGTTCCTCCCTGAACCCCAAATACTGTTCCTCCTGCAGCCGCTCGGTCTCCTGAAACTTGGCCTGTACCGTTGCCATTGTCTCCTGGGAATTGAGGTTAGGCTCCCATGATGTTGGAGAGGGCCTCGTGGAGAGTAGGTTCCCAGGGCCTGTCCTCCCCCTGTCGCACAGCAGACCTCCCAGTTCCCCGGTTTTCCTGGGCCTCTGTCCCCTGAACCGTGTGACCACTGCCACTGCCCCCAGGTCCCTGCTGTTCTTGGGGTGGTGGGATTGCCTGGGTTCCCTGTAGTGGTGGACACACTGCTGCTTGATGTGTCCTGGGGACAAGGGTATGGGCCCGCTGGAAGGGTGCAGTTCTGTGCTGGTGTTTCCTGAGGGGGGAGGCTCTGTGGTGGTCTGTGACTGTGTCAGGGGAACAGACTGTCCCGAGGTCCCAGATGGGCCGGGCTGGTCATCTTGATCCAGTTGGACAGAGCTGCTACCATCATGTGGGCCTCTTCTGTGGGGGGGGGGGGGGCGGACATGCCTGGAACCTCCTGTCCGGTGACATTTGGTAGTGGTTCTGCAGGGGTGTAAAGGCATGATTATTGCATCTGTGTGTGCCATGTTGTGCAATGGGTGGGTGGCCCTGTACCCCAGTGCTTACATTCTTGTGTAGGACCTTGTGTGATCATTGTTTTGGGGTCTGTGTGGGTATGTGTAGTGGACATGCTTTGGTGATGGGTGTCCATGCTTTGTTGTTGCATGCAGGGCTTGGTGTTGGTATGTGTGATTTGTGATAATAAGACATATGTGAGGAGTTGGAGTGATGGGGTGAGGGCGGGGGTATGTTTTGGCATGAGGGTAGGGTGGGAGATATGGTAGTTAAAGATTTGACTTACCAGAGTCCATTCCTCCAGCTACTCCAGCGATGCCCTCAGGATGCAGTATAGTCAAGACTTGCTCCTCCCATGTTGTTAGTTGTGGGGGAGGAGGTGGGGGTCGCCGACAGTCCTCTGAATTGCAATGTGGTATTTCGCTTCCTGATGTCATCCTTTGTTCTTGGATGCTGTCCCACTGCGTTGACCCTGTCCGCGATTCTGCACCATAGCTCCATCTTCCTAGCAATGGAGGTGTGCTGCACCTGTGATCCGAATAGCTGTGGCTCTACCCGGATGATTTCCTCCACCATGACCCTGATCTCCTCCTCAGAAAACCTGGGGTGTCTTTGCGGTTCCATGGGGTGGTGTGGGTGATTTGTGAGGTGGGGTCTGTTGTGATGTGTGGGGTGATGTTTTGGGGTGTTTGGTGTTTTGTGCGTGTATGTGTATGAGTGATGGTGTTGTGTGCCTCTGTATGCTGGTGTGGGCTTTGCTTTTCTGTCTCTGCTTCTTCCAAATTTTTCATTGTAAGGGTGTGTGGGTAATGTGGGTGTGTGTTTTATATTGTATTGGGTGTGTGGGAGTGGTATGTATATGTGTATCAGGTGTGTGTATTTGGAATTGTCCTATGTGGTTGTGTTTTGTAAATGTGTGTGTATTTTGAGCGCAGCGGTCTGTACCACCAATGGTTTACCGCGGTGGAAAGACCGCTGCGTTGATTCATGGGTCGTGATAGTGTGGGCGTATTCCTGTTGGCGTGACAGTGGAGGTTTTGTTATCGCCAGTTTATCACTGACCTTTGGTGTGGCGGACTTGTGTGGGTGTCTAGATTTTGGCGGATTCCGACTTTTGGGTCTTAATAGCTGTAGCGGAATTCCACAGCCGCAGCAGTGTGTTGGTGGTCTTCTGCACGGCGGTAAGCGGGATTTACTGCCAATGTTGTAATGAGGGCCAATCTGTCATGGTAGTATAAACTTCCTAAAGTCATTTTTTACTACTTTAATGATGATCTCTCCTATTGACTAACACTAGGTTGCCTTATTACATTTAGCAAGTGCTAATTTTGGATTGGGAGCAGGTAGAGTTATGCTATTTATACTTAAATTAATTATCCTTTAAAATAGTCCTTAATGGCAAAGTTGGATTTTGAGTCATAGTTCTGAAAATGCCACTTTAAAAAAGTTGGCATTTTCTTGTCCGAACAATCTGTGCCTACTTCCAGTTTCGTAAATCACATGACTGTGAATAGCTCTGTTGTTGGTGTTAGTGTATTCCTCCCAGACAGTGACTCAAAGGATAATAGGTGGTGCAAGATGGGCCATCCCGCCGGGATAGCTGGAGGCCGAGCTGTGCTCTGCCCCACTTGCACCTCAAAGAGCTTGTCTCCAGCACACACAAAGGAATCTGACACCAGCCTTTTGTCACCCAAGTCTTCTTGGAGGCTTGACAGGGGAAGGGAAAAATATTCCAGAAGAAGACATGAGGGTAGGACAGGCCGTTGTCCCCCACACAAGGGCTGGCAGGTATAAATATTGGACTCTCAGAACATCTTGTCAATATATTCCTAGACCTGTGGATATTACAAAAGAAGGCCTGCCTGCCACTCAGGTACTGCATGCACTTCTGCTACCACAGGACTGCCCCTGCTTCTTAAGGACTGCCTTAGCCTCTGAGAAGGAAGCCTGCCCTGCTCCCTTCTTTCTAGGCTAATCTGAGTTTGCTAACCTCCTGTTTGCGCTACACTGACAGAACAAACTCCAGGGGTCTTTCTGCAGTTGTTGAGCTGACCTAGTGCACTAGACCTGCCTGGACCTGGAACTGGACCTTCCTGAATCATGTGCCTCCCCAGGTCCTGGACACTTGACTGGCACCTGTTGAACTCTGTCTAAAAAGGAAGGTAAAGTTTTGAAGATTTTGGCTTTTTGTGAATGCTAACCAGCCCATTTGTGTCGAGACTCTGCTAACCGGCATGATTTTCAATAAGAAGCTTTGGTGAGCCAACTTGTCACGCTACAGCAACCATAAGTGAAAGGTGACTGTCAACACAATACTCCAGCAATGAGTATCCATGATGTTCAACCGGCTCTTCGTGCTACAGTAATGACGGCTCGCACCACCCATTCTGCTCTTCGTTTTACAGCGATGCCCATCCACAACACTCTCCCTGCTCCTTGCAGCCTCCTCCACCATGAACAGAGGTTTTTATGTCTGACTTTGAGCCGGTATCTTATTCAGCTGGACTAACTTTGTCACTGTATCCCACCTGTGCTTCATCACGGTCAGCCTCAACTTGTGATTTACCCCCGATCTGGCATGATCCGGTGACCATGAGTGTCACTTTGGGGGTCATTCTGACCCCGGCGGTCTAAGACAGCCGGGGCCAGGGTCGGCGGGAGCACCGCCGACAGGCCGGCGGTGCCCTGCAGGGCATTCTGACCGCGGCGGTTCAGCCGCGGTCAGAAGAGGCAAACCGCGGTCTCCCGCCGGTTTACCGCTGCCCTTAGAATCCCCCATGGCGGCGCAGCTTGCTGCGCCGCCATGGGGGATTCTGACACCCCCTACTGCCATCCTGTTCCTGGCGGTTCGCCCGCCAGGAACAGGATGGCGGTAGGGGGTGCCACGGGGCCCCTGCCGTGCCCATGCCAATGGCATGGACACGGCAGGGGCCCCCGTAAGAGGGCCCCGCAAAGTATTTCAGTGTCTGCTAAGCAGACACTGAAATACGCGACGGGTGCAAACTGCACCCGTCGCACCCCTGCAACTACGCCGGCTCAATTCTGAGCCGGCGTCCTCGTTGCAGGTGCATTTCCTCTGGGCCGGCGGGCGCTCTTTTGGAGAGCGCCCGCCGGCCCAGAGGAAATGTCTAAATGGCCGGTGCGGTCATTCAGCGGCGGTACCTTGGCGGACGGCCTCCGCCGTCCGCCAGGGTCAAAATCAGGCCCTTTGTGCTTTTATGTCAAATTTTCACTGACAACTTTCAAACTTGCATATTTTCAGGTATACCAATCTGGGTATCATTTTATTTATTAAAGTTTGATCTATTTATCTAAATTTTTGTGAGATTTTTTACTTGTGTATTTTCACTTTATTATTATTTGTGTGCTGCATAAAGAGTTTACACATTGCCTGTGAGTTAATGTTTGACGTCTTAGTGCAAAGCTACCAGGGGGTTAAGCACAGCTTAATTTAGGAACATTTGTGATTCACCCTGACACAGATTATTGTTGTTGCCTGGGTGGAGCTTCCTTTCTTACAGAAACATAATGGAACTTGGGTTTCTTGATGAGATGACAATTCAGTGACGAGCTGTACTGGTTGGTAGAGTAAATTCAACAGCAGTAGTTTGGATGATGTTGAGTGATGTAATATGTGGATCATACGTAGGCCTGGGTGGACCTTGCCGAGTTCCACATAGTTAAATAAAATAACTCTGATAGATTCTACAAAGTTCCAAGAGTGGGCAGAATTCAGGCACGTCGCTGTGCTTGGTCTGATTTTTTTTTTTTTTTTTTTTTTTTTTTTTTTTTTTTTTAGCACTGCAAGCTTGTTCCACACTGTAAAATCAAAAATGCAAACGGCACCACACAGTGCGAACAGTAGCTATCTCCACCTGAATGATCGCAACCTGCAGCAACCGTCCACTTTCAGAAAGGTGTTCTAGAATCCAAAAATCTCAGTAGGGGACAAAAATTCTCACTCGCCATCTTAACGCTGGCTAGCCGCACATCAGAAAAACCTCCACCACATGGCGGTCGGTGGAGTTTTGATGGAACTCCGTGCTCCGTCTGGGGTACAAATATTCATCCATCCCTAGTTTTAAGAGGTGCTGGCCTGTGAACATCTTATAGTTGGCTCACTGATTGCTAACTGGTAAATTTCAGTGCTTGTTTGGGTTAAAAATATCACCTAACTACAATGTTCATTTAACCCTTTTTTTCAGTAAATGTTGGGGTGTTTTTAAAGTAAGTTAAGGTCTTTTCTCTGAAGTTAAATGTAACACCAGTTCAACCTGTGTTTTTCTGCGAGTTTCAGTGTTATCTATGTAAAGTGAAATGTAATAGCATGCCAAATAATAACATCGCTTTAGCCTTTGGTTTCTTCCTACAATTCTTTTTTTTTTTTATCTTAAGGTAAAATGATTTTAGGATGAGTAAATATAACATAAATGTAACCTTATTTTTCGTTTTAATTATTAGTAGTGAGTTTTAATTTGTCAGCGTAAAGGGTGCTAATATTTTTATTTATATTTTTTACTTTGCATCGGACTTGCAGCTCTCCCAAGGGACTCTTGAACAAATGAGAGAATTCTGTTTGAGTTCTGTGTGGGTTTTATTTCCTATTCTGGGTCCCGTTTTAATACTGCAGGACCAGTGAAAAAGTTAAAAAAGTTTTATTTGGAATGATTTCTATTTAAGTTTGCGCCTAGAACTTGTATAAATAAATAATGAAGTTCCTTTGAGTGTTTTTATTTTAAATTTGCTTTGATTATATGTTTTGTTATCCCACAGTATTTCCGAGAGTGTATCACAGGATTTTTGTGAGACCTATGACACACCCAGGAAAGATAGGCTTTTAACATCACTGTATTCCTCCATCTTCACAAAGTTCCCACTCTTTTATCCTATTTGTGAATAAAACTTGTCAATGAAGACAGTTTGTGTTTAGTGCTTCCGTTTTCTTGGCCAACTTTTCACATTTTGAATACGGAAATTGAGGAGAGTATTATTAGGAGAGGTTCTCAGTCAGGGAAGAAGAAAGTACCTGCAACATTTGTAAAAAAAAGATCTGCAAAAAATAATTCTCAAGAGGGACAAGAAAAAAAGTCTTGCACTAGATTACTGCCATGTGAAATCATATGTTGTCTATTCATCCAAGCCAACTAGCCAGGAAGGAGATAGAGTGTGATGCTGCAGAGGCATCAACATTATCAGCTGAACCATCAAATACTTCTGACAACACTGTCTCACCACAAGTTACACAGCCGTACCTGATAACATAACAAAAACAAATATATGGTGGCCTATTGCTAGAGGTGCAATAAAGTAATTGTGATTGAGGAGAAACATAACTCTGCCCAGAAAATGGTGCTTGAGCACCAGTGCGAGAAACAATTGTTTTTTCTGTTGCATTCTTTCTTTTTCTTTTTCTTCTTTTTTTTTCCCTTTTCTTTTTCCTTTTCTTTTTTTCATTCAATTCCCCTACAAGAATTAAACATACAATTTATCTAAAAGATCAGAAAAATATAAAAACATATTGGCCCTCATTATGACTTTGGCAGGCAGGTGACAGCCAAACCGGCAATGGCGGTAGCACCGTCGCCAGGATGGCGGTAATTACCACCAAATAATGACCATGGCAGTAATCCCTCCCATATACAGCCAATGTACCACCCCAGCCGTCAGTGCAGTACAACCACTGCACCACCACGGTAGCCACCTACTGGCAGGCGGAAGACAAGGATCCACCCAACATATTATGACATATCAAACTGCCAAGATTTCTTGGTGTTAGCACCGCCACCCAAAGCCTGGCAGAAACCCATCATATAAAAGGAGACACTTACCTCCAGGGACACAGAGGACTCCTCGGCCACCATGGAACCATAACTGGAAGTCATCCCAATGCTGTACCATACAATGGCCATCCAGGAGCACCAATGCAGACAAAGATGAAGATGGTGAGTACAGCCACCTAGCACACAAGTGTGGAGGAAAGAGTGACACATGCATGCACAACACACACCATACACATATACCACACATGCAGAACTATCTGCAGAGTTAATCGACGTCAACAGAACCCAGGAGCTAAGAAAGCTAGGACAGATACCTCTGGTCTAGCCACTGTAATCATGTTGGATAACGAGCTCAAATTCAAATAAATAAATATTTACATATTTTAATGCAGGGCCATTGCCCAGTCCAAAGTTTGCAAATGGCCACATGGCAATGTCCAAGGCCCAACTTGACTCTGGACAACCTGGGCACTCCACTGGGCAGGGATATCATGGAGATGGCAGGCGGGCACCTTAGGGGGGCAGGGTGGGGGTGGGGGTTGTTTTGTTTTCTTCGGATAGGGGTCCTTGGGCTTGGGTTTGGGAGGGGGATCCTTGCCCTTCTGGGTAGGGGGCAGAGGAGTGGCCTCGGGGTGGGGGGCTGGAGTGCCTCTCTTGTCCCCCTTAGTTGTGGAGGAACTCTTAGGGGGATGGACAGGAGTGGAATGAGAGGTGTAATGACTGGGATGGGGGAGGGGGCTTTCCTCCTACGGTATGGGGGTTGAAGTAGGGAAGAGGTCAAGGTGGGAAAGGAAAAGCTTCTTAGGACCAGTGGGATGGGGTGTGGGAGGAGGAATGGGAGTAGAGGTAGAGGAAGTGGTTGTAGGAGGAGAAGGTGTGCCGGACTTTGGTGCAGGTGCATGGACTGTGTATGTGTGATGTACATGGCTTCTGGGTGTCTGAGTGGGAGCGTTTATGTGCCTTTGGAGGGGGGCAGACAGGACGGTGGAGGGCAAACATGACGTGGATGTATGTTGTGGTGGCGGCTGCAAGTGAGGTAGGTGTGCTGCATGAGGTGGTGATGATTCTGCATATGGTGTGTGGGGTGCATGTCTGCGAGTCTGCTGCTGTGGTGACTGTGGGCAAGGCTGTACAGTTGGCACGATCTGGGAGACTGTTGATGTAGTGCATGCCGGTGTGAGTTTTAGTGTGACTGTGAGGGAGGAGGGGGAGAACATGGAGGCAGTGGCTATTGTTGTATGTGCATATGTGTGTTGACTGTGTGTCTGCTTGGGTGAAGTGTAGTCCCTGTGTTCGTCTGTGCGAGTCCTGTCTGTCGTTTTGGGTGCATGCTTGTCAGAATGTGTGCATGGGATGGGATGGGGGAGAGGAGACATGGACTGGGGTGATGTAGTTGGAGGGGGTCAGAAGAAACAGGGACATTTGCTGCCGTCAGAGAGGAGGCCAGAGCCTGAAACAATCTCTGAAGGGCCGCCAAGCCACCGTGAATGCCCTCCAGGAAGGCATTGCATTGTTGCATCTCGGATACCAGACCCAGGATGGCATTCACTTTGGTTGACTGCCCTACAGAGATGGATCTCAGGAGGTCAATAGCCTCCTCACTGGGGGCAGCAGGGCTGACTGGGACAGGGCCTGAGGTGCATGGGGTGAAGGAGATGCCCACCCTCCTGGGTGAGTGGGCATGGACAGCTAGAGGTGGGGGGTTACTGGGAGGGCGGTGCTGGTACGGGGTGGCAGAAGATCTTGTAGCTGGGAAGGTCCTAGAGGGGTCCACCACCACCAGGGAGCATCCATCGTAGGAGGAATCGGAGTCAGTAGTATCATCTCCAGTCTCCCCCCTGGTACTCCACTCGCACTCCAACCCACTGGTCCCCTCGGCGTCGGTGGGTCACGTGGGCTGCAGCTTCCTCACTCGCTGGTGCTCCTGTTCCTTCACCAGATGATGCTAATGCACACATGGACAGGATGACAAAAGGAGAGAGGGAGAGGGAGAGGGTGGGGGAGAAGGAAAGGGAGCACAAGGTCAAATACAGCAACAACAGCACTGATGGAATACACATCACAATAACTCCCTGGGAGTTATATTGCGTATTATGGACCACAGTGACAAACCATTGCCTAGGTACTACAGCAGGAAGGAACCCAAACATTACCATCTGCACACCTACTGGGACCAACTAAGCCCTCTCTTCCCTGTTATGCTAGCTACTTAGCAATGTTAAAAATGCATACCACCCTACATAGCTAATCAGGACTGCTCAGGAATGGCTAAACCAGCATATTGGGGCTTCCAGTGACTAGAACCTTGTACCCAAATTCCATGGCAGGCAACAAAAACAAAATACCACACACTCTGTACTCATCCCCTTGTGGCTGCTGTGTTGCTCTCAAGCACTCATCCAACCCAGGATTGGCCACTGCCAGTATGTGGGTCTTTAGGGGGGTCAGGCCCCAACGGGCATTCCTCCCCCTCCCTCTTTGGGAGACCGTCCCCAGCTTGGCCTCCACGGTCTTCCGGGCCCAGCATCTCAGGTCCCCCCACCTGTGAATGCTCTACCGGCTATGGAGCCCCACAGTCCGCACGTCCTTGGCGATGGCACACCACAACCCCTTCTTCTGATGGGCGCTGGCCTGCAGAGGAAACACAGACAGAAGGACACCATGAGCCACACAATCCAGCCTTTCACACAAATGGCTTACATACTGCATTTGCCCCTCATCAAGCACACGCATGACCCATTCCTCTGCATTCACATTGCCTGCAGACATACCCCCCTAATGCAACACTTCTAGCACACACAGAGATCTACATGCAGCCATGTATCCTGCAACGTACCCATGATGTACTCATCTGTTGGTCTGGCAAATGCCCATACTGGGGTAGGACCCATCCATAAGCTTTTCTAACTCCTCAAAAGTGAAGGCTGGGGCCCTTTCCCCTGTGGCATGGGCCATGGCAGGTTCCAGACACAGGTCACAGCAGCACACGCAGAGGAAATGTGCCACTGTGGAAAGTCAGGAATCAAGCGGTCACGTATGGGGCAGTGAACACCGTCACCACCGGCGTTGATTAATATTGGTTCCTGTACTCCATAGAGTCCCATTTTAGCCAATGAGGAATAGCACAGCAGTGCAGACCTCCTACCAACTTGACACCTAATGCTGGCAGAGTGAGGTCACTTCTACCTGTCCCTGCATACAGGAGAGGGGCTTGCCATTTCCTACTGCTGGTTTTGAATTTATATGTGCTTCATTGGAGTCGACTGTACATACCTAGGCAAACCTGATGTCCAACATACATACATGCTCTGTGTACTATGATGTTGTGTGTCCATAGGTCCTGTAGTCACACCCATTTTACATTTGGCTCTTTAGATAACAACCACTGTGGAGGAAAAGGAGGAGAAGGCAAGCACCCGTGTATTTACCCCTTGTGTACTTGGCTACACTGGAGGACCGGAACATCATACTCACTTTTCGTCTGGACAGGGCCACAATCACAGAGCTGTGTGCACAATTGGAGCCTGATCTGATACCTACTGTCCGTAGCACCACAGCAATATCCCCTCTTGTGCCGGTACTGTCAGTGCAACATTTCCTGGCAACTGGTTCTTTCCAGGTCACTGTGAGCTTGGCTGCAGAAATGTCACAGCCAATGTTCTCAATTGTGCTTGGAAGGGTTTTGGCTGCCTTGCTCAAACACATGAGCAGCTACATCACATTCCCCCAAGTTGATGATTTGCCCACTGTGAAGGCTAGATTCCACGCCATGGGACGCATACTACATGTGATTGGGGCCATTGACCGGACCCTCACAGGGCAAATGAACAGGTGAACAGGTATACAGGAATAGGAAGAGTTTTCATTCTCTCAATGTCCAGATGGTGTGCCTTGCTGACCAGTATATCTCCCACGTCACTGGCAAGTATCCTGGATCTGTGAATGATGCCTATGTTTTTAGGAATAGCAGCATCCCACACGAGATGGCACGACTACAGATGCACATAGGTGAGCTTGAGTCCCCACCCAATGTATGTCAGTGTATGCCAACTGGTATCATACCCCATGCCATTGTGCATGTCTAATGTGTGTCCCTCATTTCTTCTAGGTGACTCCGACTACCCAAACCTGTCCTGGCTGTTGACCCCTGCGAGAACAGGGGCTTTAAATTTGTACGATGATGCACATGGGCATACCAGGAGGATTGTGGAATGCACTTTCAGTCTCCTGAAAGACAGGTTCAGGTGCCTCCATTTAACAGGTGGATCGCTATGCGACTCCCTTGAGAATGTCTGCCAGATTATGGTGGTCTGCTGCATGCTGCGCAATTTGGCCCTCCGACACCATGTGCACTATCGGCCGGAGGAGGGGGTGTCAATGCACTTGGGGAAGCAGTGGACACTGAGAACAGTGAGGAGGAGGAGGGAGAGGAGGAGGATGTGGACAACAGGACACATCATTCAGCAGTACTTCCAATGGCACTCAGGTAAGACTGTTGATCTATACATGTCTCCATTTTAATAAAGTGCTGTGTGGCTTTTGTGTTGTACCAGTCACTACCTGTGCATCCCAATTGACTGTCACCTATGCCTTCCCTTATTGCAGATGTTGGTGTGATCACAACAGTGTACTGATGTGGTGTCTACAGACTGCTGGAATACATTTGTTGGATGGATTAACACATTACAGGACATTTGCACAGGATAATGCAGTTCAATACAGTTTAATGCAGTGCACTTTTTTTTTATTGATAAAGCACTATTAATCTAGTTGTGTTCAAGAGTGTTTATTTGACTTTTACAAAAACAATGTAGAGTGCAATAGAGCGGGATGATGGTTGGGAAACGTCCAGTGTAGTGCCCCAGTCTGTTTGCAGCACAGGTCCAGTGTCCATGTGGCCATAGGTAAAGGAGCAATGGCTGTAAAAAGTGAACAAGGTGAATTGGTGGAACACAAGGGAGACATTCTGGAGGGGCTCATTTCCTGGCAGTGGTCTTGGTCTTGGCAACTGTCTCTGGTGTCTGCCTGGGTCGCAGGGAACATTTGCGTAGTGCTTGACCTTCTGCAGGGGGACAACTGCTGGTGGCCTGTGAGTCCTGTGGCAGAGCCTCCTATCCACTAGCTGCAGCAGATGTGGAGGGCTGGTCAGTACATTGGAAGAGTTCCACTGGTGTGTTTTGTACTCGTGCATGATGTTCTCCATGTCACTCAGCAACCCTGCAATGGAGCCCATGGTGATATTCAAGGCCTGCAATTGTTGCATGACTTTCTGGTGATGTTCCTCCTGTAGACTCTTGTACTCGTTCATGATGTTGATCACAGGACACTCAGGATGCAGTATTGCCAAGACTTTCTACTGTCATGCTGTCAACTGTGGAGGATGAGGTGGCGGTCCACTGCCAGTCCACCTGATGGCGAGCTGGTGCCTTGCTGCAATGGAATGCATGTTCCCTGTAGGTCATTCCACCTCTTCCTTATGTCATCCCTTGTGCGTGACTTTGTTCCCACAGCGTTCACGCTGTTCACGGTCCTTTGCCATAGGTCCATCACTGGTAATGGAGATCTGCTGTAACTGTGCTCCAAAAAGCTGTGGCTCTACCCTGACTATTTCCTCCACCATCACCTGCAGCTCCCCATCAGTGAAACGGGGGTGCCTTTGTGGGGACATGGGTGTTGTTTGGTGTGTGTGTTGTTCAGAGGGTGTTGAATGATGTTTTGGGTTGTGTGGTGTGTGGTGCATGACGGATGAATGGGTAGTTGTAGTGTGTGTGTGTGCAGTTATCTCTGAGATTGGCCTGGCAATGTGTAGCGGTCTTCTCGTGTTTGCAAAAGATTGTAGGTGAAATGGGGGGGGGGGGGTTATAGTGCTGTTGGTGGGTGTGTGGGGTGTTTATATTTGTGTCAGGTATGGGATTTTTGGACTGGCCAATGTTGTCTTGTTTTGTTTTTGGGTGGTCATTTCTGCTGCGGCGGTGTGTACCACAAATAGTTTACCACTGTTCAATGTCCGCTGTGGTGTTTCGTGGGTGATTAGTTTGAGAGTGTGGTTTTGCTGGCGTCACGGTATGGGTGCTAGTTCGACAGTTTATCGCGTTTGTTGGGTCTGGCGGATTTGTGGTTGTGGCTAGGTTCTGTCAGTTGTGTGTGTGTGTATGTCATAGTCAGCAGTATGTTGTCGGCCGTCACCATGGCGGTATTCAGAATTTATCGCCAATGTCATAATGCAGGCCATTGTCTTCTGAACTGCATGTTTCAGTTTAAAAGTAGACGTATTTTGTCATGTATTTTTCTTCATGTTTGTGTATAACATTAGTCTGCTAAAACAGTCTATTCTTAATATTAAGAATAAATCTACTATCCAGATCTTTATTTAGGTGTCCACAATAGAAATTTAACACAACAGCTCTTTTCAACACCACCCTTTGACCCTATTATTTAAATAAACTATTTTTTATATCCTTTTATTGATACAGCAGCTTCACCGCATAAATAACCAATTTTATGGACCATTTTAACATTAAAAAAAATATATATATATATAACCCCCTTGCCTCCCCCTCAAAAGAACATGTGAGAAAACATAAGGGCAATGCATAGTGAGAGTTTCACAGTTGAGGGAGCTTCACTACGCTTCAGTCAGCTTCATTGTCTAAGGAGTGTGCATACTTCCTTAATATGGCTTGGGGTGCATGGAAAGAGTGTACTCTCAGTGAGACATTCATTGCAAGGCATGGTCTGTGCATAATAGGGGTTTGGCCACTGAAGAGGGTGTGGGTGTCTGGAGGGACAGGGCTGTTCTTGAAGACTTCTGTATAAGGTGTAGGTTGCGCATTATAGGGTCTTGGCCACTCAAATCTCACTGATTTGCCTCTGAGATTTTACCTACTGGCAAAAGATCTAGTACAGATTGAATGGTTTGTGTATTAGGGGCTTGTTCATCTAATGAGACATAGGTGTGCAGAGGCAGTAGGATCTCTCTGACAACCGCCATGCAAAGCATAGGGTGTGCAAAGTAGGGGCTCTGCCATATAAGGTTTCTTGGATGTCTGGAGGGAGTGGGTTGTCCATTAGAACATCTGTACAAGGCATAGGCTGTGCATTGCATGGAGTTGGTGACTTGCATCTCCTTGATTGCATCCAAGGGATCATTTCCTCCCAAAGGATATGGTACAGAACAAAGGGTGTACACAGTAGAGGATGTTGCACTCAATAGGGTCTGGGTGTGTGGAGGGAGTGAGCTCTCTATGAGCACTTCTGTGCAAGGCTTAGGAGTAGGCTGTCTGTGACAACTTCTGTACAAAGCATGGGGTGTATGCAGTAGGGCCATGGCCATCCAAGGGGGCTTGGATGTCTGGAGAGAGGGACTGTTCCAAGAAAATGTCTGTAAAAGGCACAGACTGTGCATTGCGGGGGTGGCTACTCAGTCTCTTTGATTGCATCTGAGAGATCACTTACCAGCAAAAGGTCTGGTACTAAGTGAAATGTGTGCATGGTCGGGACATGCCCACCTAGTGGGGTGAGTGTGTGGAGGGAGTAGGCTCTCCATGAGCATTTCTATATAAGGCATCAGATATGCATAGTAGGGGCTTGGTCACTGTCATAAGCACTGGTGTCTGCAGACATTGGGCTTTTTGCGAAGGCTTTTATAAAAGGCATAGGCCGTGCATTGTAGAGGCATCTCATTGATTGTACTTGAAAAATTGTCAACCTATTAAGGTTAGATACAGAGTGAAATGTATGTGTGTGTAGTAGGAACATGCCCACTTAAAGGGGTGTAGCTCTATAGAGGGAGAGGGTTCTCTTTGACCACTTTTGTACAAGTGTTAGACCTGGCATCCTTGGCGTGGTCTCCCCTAACTTTTTGCCTCTATTTTCCAGGTTGTTACTGTATGCTGGACTCTGTTTTTGCTGTTTTTTTTGTACTTTTGGCACATTACCACTGCTAACTAGTGCTAAACTGCAAGTGCTCCCTATGTGAAATTGTATCTGTAATTGGCTTTTCCATGATTGGCATATTTGATTTACTAGTAAGTCCCTAGTAACATGCCTGGGGCATGTAAATCAAATGCTACTAGTGGGCCTGCAACACTGATTGTGCCCCCCACATAAGTAGCCCTCTAAACATGGCTCAGACCTGCCACTACAGTCTCTGCATGTGCAGTTTTTAAACTGCCAATTCGACTTGCCAAGTGTACTCACATGCCAAGCCCAAATTTTCCGTTTTAATACATGTAAGGCACCCCTAAGGTACGACCTAGGTAGCCCCATGGGCAGGGTTCAGTGTATGTTAAAGGTAGGACATGTAGTGATGTATTTTAATATGTCCTAACAGTGAAATACTGACAAATTTGGTTTTCACTGCTGCACGGCCTATCTCTCTCATAGGTTAACATGGGGGCTACCTTTAAATATCTTTTGAGTGCAGTTTACCTTTGAGAGCAGATTTGAATCTGGAGTTTGGGGTCTCTGAACTCACAATTTGAAAATACGTCTGTTAGTGAAGTTGGTTTTAGATTGTTAGTTTGAAAATGCCACTTTTAGAAAGTAAGCATTTTCTTGCTTAAACCATTTTGTGACTCTGCCTGTTTGTAGATTCCCTGTCCGGGTAAGTCTGACAATTTGGCTGTTTGTGAATCTCCTCTAGACAGTGACACAAAGGGAGCAGGGGTGTAACCTGACTATCCTGGTGAGCCATCTGGGCTAGAGTGGAGGGAGGAGTGTTCTCTAACACCTGAATGGGCTGTGCCTGCCCTTGCACAATGCAATCTCCAACCCCGTGGTGTGTCTCTGGGGCCTGGCCTGGGCAAGACAGGATTGTGTGAACAACATAGACTTTCCATTGAAGATTGCCTATGTCAAAGGCAGGAAGGGGTTAAAGGCAAGGAGAAGAGCTGAGGAGAATTGCTGCCCCTGCCTGTGGCTGTGCTTTGTTGGGCTATCCTGCAGTTGCTGCTTCTGCCTGTAAAATGGGACAAAGACTGGAGAATCTCTGAGGACTGAGTTTGCTCCCTGCTCTGAAGTCTCAGGACCATCAAAGCCTTCCTGTGCCAGCACCTGAACTCTCTGCTGAGTCTCTTGCCCTACCAGGTGGTGCCTGATCCAGTCCCAGGGCCCTTGAAATGAGAAACTGGTGGAAAATCAAGAAGATCAACTTCGGACGACTCCGGACTGATGCCACTGCCAAATCCTGTGACGCTGCCTGCAACCAAAGCTGTGGTTCTCGCTGGAGTGAGACGACCCTGCAGGCCGATGCCATGGCAGCCTCACCGAAGTCCGCAGCTCTGTGAACGTCGCCACACCATGTCGTGACCACCGTAATCGTCTCTCCTGAAAGTGCACAGATCCAACGCTTCACACTGACGCTCTGCAGCGAGGACTCAACACCTCTTTGTGATGCGTCAGCTCCTTTGCTCTGCAGCACCAGAACCGATGTCACCTCAGATCCAGGGATACCTTGATCACCGATTCCATACACCAGCTTGTTTCCTCATTTTCACAAAGAACTGTTCCTTAGCGTCCATGTGGCTCTGTGACCTGTGCCATTGGGTTGGATGGTTGAGAACAACTCCATCTCGATGCCGTAATAGCACCAATTCGAAGCATTTGTGTTTCAAAGCGCTATATTGAAGTTTAATCTTTTAAAAATTCATAACTTGAATTTGGATGTTTGATTTTTGTTCTTTTGGTTTTGTTTTGCTCGGATAAATATTGGTAATTGTTTTAACCTGGTGTTGAGTCATTTTGTAGTGTTTTCACTGTATTACTGTGTGTTGGTACAAATAATTTACACATTGTCTCTGGGTTAAGCCTTTCTGCTTGTGCCAAGATACCAAGGGGGTGAGCAGGGGTTAACCAAGTGTGTTTCTCCTTTGTCCTGACTAGAGTAAGGGTCCTTGCTTGGACTGGGGGGGTAACCTGACTGATAACCAAAGACTCCAGTTTTGGCAACAAGGCATAGGGTGTGCATAGTTGGAGGTTGGTCACCTACAGAGGCTTAGGTCAGGGAGTATGCTCTACATGTGGACCTTGGTACAAGGCAAATTGTGTGCATATTACGGGCTTGCTTTCCTTAAAAACTCTATTTCCCTAGTAGCGCAATACTCCTGCTGAAGCCATCACGGTCCTCATGTGATCCTGTGAGTGTACCAGGGACTGGCCACTGGGCATTTTTACTTTTTGTGGCCCCTTTGAGAGGGTCCCAGAACATCCCTATCCTGCCCCATTGCATATTATTTTTTATTAATATTCAGGATTTGAGGGCCATGTCCCCAAATCTTGTAATGGCAGTCACAGCATGTTTCTACATTTTACAGCCAGCCAATCACATTGCTCAGTCTGACGGACGAGGAGTCTTAAGGAGTTAGAGCACTTTATTTTGCAGCAGAAGTCCTCTGAAAGACCCACTGCACTAGATCTTATTATTTTGTTTAACCTTCATTTTGTAAAACACAGCTAATCAGACACCAGATCTCAAAAAGAATGATTTCTGGGCAGAGATCTAGCTTTCTGACAAGTTTAGTTTAATTCTGTTCAGTCATTTTTTATGTATCGTTGACTAACTTTCGCTCTGAAAATTGCATGGATAAAAAGCATTTTGGGAGTCTCATTTTTTTGTGCCACTACTTGAATGATCACCCAAAAACTTTCCAGGAAGGAGCTGAGGTAGATGAACATGTTTTTTTAAAAGTATTGTGAGGAATCATCAAACTACACCAACGTTATTGCTGAAAAGTAAAAACAAAAGCCCTTCATATGGAAACTTTGACCTAACCATAACTACACAGTGGGGAACGACACAAAACACAAAAAACCCTGTGGTAATATAGCATAGCAGCACGGAGCCAGCTCCCCATGTTGCCATGAAAAAAAGGTATCTGTCAGTGCCCTGGACTGAAGCGCGGCACCCACAATATGGCCTTGCCACATCATTTGATATTTACTGAACTTGCCTGGAGTGCCCACTAATTATACATCTTGTGGCTACGTTTTTTATTTTTTTTATCTCTTTTTATTAGCATGTTCATAACAGTTCAGCAAATGGTGTAACATTATATAAGACATACAGGGTAGAAAAAAAAATGTTTCTTACAATTCTTAGTTCAACTCCGATCCCCCACTAGTTGGCAGAAGTATACACCCGTGTCTAAGTAGGGACTGAGTTGTAGGCTCTCATTATTCTAATGAGACTACTGGATTTGAGCAGCAGAATCATCTGCGGTGTGGGGGACCGAGTCTAACCCACTACAGGTGTGACACCTGTCGGCCTAATCTGGGGTTTGCTCCGGCTAACTAACAGTGCCTCATCTCTTACCAAGAGCAGGGATGACTGGGCAGCCGTGTGCATGACACAATTGACTCCTCAGGGAAATCGTGGTCACTCAGATCACATCCATTTCTCTCAATTACATTAGTCTCACATATACAAGGACAAACAGAGGCAGTATTTGTTTCAATAAGGTTTTAATGAACCAAGTGCATCTTAGATAATAAAACATGTGCTGCAATAACCAGGACGATGAAGCATGACCGGATTCAAATAGTGATGAGGAGAGTAAAGCATAAAAATAATACTAACATATTGTTACTAGAGTCATTAAAATAATTCCTACCTAGGCTGTATTAGAGCACTGCATGCTAAGCTCTAGTTCTGCTGTTCAGGTTCCCCTGGGAAGGCATCATCCCTCATACCTGATCAAGAGGCCTGTAGCTTACTGAAGCAGCTGTAGCGAAGTGTTCAGCAATCAGCAGACAGTCTTGGTCATCTGAATGGAATCTTCGTCTAATGTGTGTGGTACAGAGAAGTGTTTTTATAATAAAACAGATGATGTTCTGAGAAAATGTCCCTATGTAAAGATGTATATGGTTCTGTGAATACCAGAGACAAAGGGTTACCACGTTTACCGGCAACCTATCTTACTGCAGCCTTGAGAAAAGCACAGAGTGAAAGAATTAACTTATTTAAAAACGCAGTGCGGCCTAGGAAAACAAGACCGCAAATGTGGCTATTGTTAAAATAATAAACAAAGCTGAATAAAATATATCTAGGTTAAAGTGCACAGCAGCAGGCCTAGTTTGCTAAAATAACGTGCACGGAGCTGTAACTAAAATGGCTACACAACAGGACCACAGTCCTAGTGAGGGTAAGTCATAACACAAACCAAATTATGCTGTGCTCACCCTCTGGTAGCTGGGCACAGAAGAGGCAGGCTTAACATAGAAGGCAATGTGTGACGTATTTGTGCAGTAACTTATACAGTAACACAGTGAAAACACCACAAAAGTTACACTAAACCAGTTTAGGAAAATAGATCATATTTATCTGACAAAAATAAGATCAAAGTAACAACAATCCAAAATGCATAAGTCAAAATATCACATTATAAAAGTTTAAAAGAGTCTTAATCCTTAAGAATCAGTGGTTGTGTCCATTTAAAACACAGTACCTGGATGGTGTAAAAAATAACAATGCATGGTGGCCATAGAGGAGATGCATTGAAAAGTAAGGCGCTGCGTTGGATTTTCCGGCGTGGCACAGACAACGTGTCATTATTTTCCATGCTGCACGGTGATACGTTGATTTCAAGGAGCCCAGCCTTGGTTCCTCACTGCCATGCAGGGATATTTTGACACACAAGGACGATGCATTGAAAATGCTTGACGTGCAGGCATTGCATCGATCCGGTAGGCATTGCAGTGAATTTTCAGCCACAAGGCAGGTGCTGCGTCTATTTCTGCAGGCACTGTGTCGATTTTCTGACACACAGGGATTTTCTGCTCTGGGGTGAAGACTTTTTTAGCCCTAAGACTTGAGAACAGGAGGCAAGCTCAATCCAAAGCCTGGGAAAGCATTGTGGGTGTTCTGCTTTGCTTCAGACTGAGCGGGTACGGAGCTAAAGAATACAATGAATGGAGCACTCCTAGTCTGAGCAATGAATTTATTAAGGCAATTCCCAGATTTCATATGTATATAAAGAGAATAAGGTGAGCACTTAATGTGAATGCAGCAACACACGTGCAACTCTTAAAATAATCAACAATGAATATATATGCAGTTACTACGTACTTATGCATGCACACAGCAAAGCTAGATATTAAGAATTAAAAATGTATCTTCATGGGGCTCTAATCCAACATCATCCTTCGTCTGCCAACATCAAGTTGTGGAACCCGTGACAGTTGAGACAGAAGAGAACAACCCCAATAGGATTACTCTAAGCAATGCATCCACCCTGAGCGATGAGTTCCTTCTCCATTGGTGTCAAGCTTCCCCACCTTTATATACTTTAAAAAAACTTAAGAGGAAGGTTCTAGAAACCCCCTCCCGTCAAGTAAATTGTGAAATTTCTTACCAGGTCAGTGTTAAAATAAAACACATTAGAGACTGGCCAGATCCCAAGATGTATTTCCAAGACCGAGCGGTACCCTACTCTACCATAAACATTCTCAGCCTTGTACAGTCTTATCATGGTTTTGTCTCCCACATTATGTTCCCTTCCCTGGTGAGAAAAGCGAAAACACGTTAACAAACTATAAACTGAAAAACACATGCGCCACAAATGGAACAGCATTTGAAGCTAAACTAAGCACAAAATGGAGTCAGTGGTCGAGATGAAGTTGGTGGTTAAATACAGATAGCGTGACACTCCACCCTTTGACCAGTGACTTTCATAATATATTGGTCTAAAATGAACCCTTTTTGTTTTAAATAGGTTAGGTATGCATTGTACACAGTCATGTAGCATTATTATAATACAAATCATTACGAGTATCCCGTCTCAAATATTGCGTAATTGCCCAAAATTGGGCAACCAACTCAATACTGAGTTTTACTACCCCTTTTCCACATCTTGTTTAACTCCTTTTAGCAACTCATGTAAGGTGTCAATATGAAAATGAACGGTCTTAGAGTGGTCTTATAGGTTAAAACAGCACAGGACTTCAAACTCTGAACAACCATGATTGTGCTTTAACAGTAAATAGTCAATGGTGGCTCTGTTTTGCAATGTAGCTTTTCTAGTACCTCACATATCTAGCAATATTTCCGCTAAAGTGATGGAGTTATGATTGATGTTCTTAACCGTTAAACATGTTAACAACTTAAGTATTATCAACAGCTAATCCTTGAATCCCTACTATAGAAAGGCTTAAACTCATATATTCCGATTTAGATAGTTGAATTTCAGAGTCACAGTCTTATTATTTATTGACTCGTTTCCCTTAGATAACGAGTATGTACAGAGAAAAAGGGAAACATCATGAGTCCTAACCGTGTGAAGGTACATGGTACACCAGTTACATTAGCAGGGATGTATGTAAAAGTGGTACTTCCACAAGAGAACAACCATCCCACTGGTAGTTTGACATGCTTGATGTGACTAGTAGCAGTCACAATGTAAAACCATGACATGCTGTTGTTCATATTTTTACAATATTTATCACTTCCAAGCTGACACAGTGTTAATTCTTCCCACGGGATCTCTTGAGGAGACCCCATTGTTGCCGCTAGGCACATTTGAGCACATTTTCTGATTTTGTAGGAATCACAAGTTAGATTATAGCAGACATTACCAGTGATATTTAAAGTAATCACCTGGGTCAAATTGTCCTATTTTTCATTGTTATCTCTTGGCGAAATCTACAGTATTCGTAGGGACTAAATAGGGATAACATGTCACTTTCTTGAACAGCTCCATCTTTGTTGGTGGCATTAAAAATGTGTAGTAAAACTTTTGCAGGAGTAGGAATTGGCACCAAACAGGTGAGATAACATCCAGTGTACTTTGCATTCAGGCCATGCAGAAGTCCAACCTGTTGAGTACAACTCATGCCAGATGAGTGCACACATTTTTGGTGAGGTGCAGTAAAGGTGTCTATTGGTGTGGTCAGTCAGGGGAGAGGGAGCTGGGGGATTTCAGTCCCTCCTGACCCCACACACCCGAAGGGAGACCACATAGCACAACTAGCACACAGACACCTTGTAGAATGTAATGTAAAGGAGACAAGGACAAGTATGATAATTCTTACAATTAACATTTATCAGCTGGTATGTATTCATATCTCTCCTTCCCTGGTATCATGATCAACGAAACCTTATCATTGCCCCTTGCTATGGTTTCTGCTGGTTATGGAGGATGATTTGGGGATTCTACCAGGGTTTTGGTAAGTTGAACTGAAACCTCCCTGCCCACGCTCTGTGAGAAGGGCTTGGGCAGTCCCCCTTTTCACTATATCTCCATACACTGGGATAATTACAACCTGCACAATTCTGTGTCTAGATTGTATTATCAAGTCAATGTCTCCACTATTCAGGAGAATGTTTTTAATTTCTTCTTGGCAGTCTGCATCGATCACTCACCGCAAGACTTGTATGCCTTTGAATTCCAACCCAGATCTGGGAGCAATCAATCGGAAATGTTCTGGAGGAATCTGTATTTCTACACATGTTTCACGAGGTGGCATGTCTTTTCTTTTCAATGTGGAGGCCTTTAAGGTATGTAGATCAAGACCTGCAGGTTGTGTTTTATTTCCCAATACATGATGGTGTTAGTCACTACATTGGGTTGCAACTGTAATGTTGGGGTTAACATTCGCATTTTCAGGGGTCTCTGCATTTGTCTATGGTCTGTTGTTCAAAATTTATAGGACTTCATTTATATATACTCTTCAGTTTCTCAAAGTTCCATCTGATAGTTTTCGTAATTGGGCTTTCAGTAAGCCATTCAACCCTTTCAATCAGTCCTGCAGCTTGTGGATAATATGGAATGTGATAAATCCACTCAATATTTTGTTGTGAACAATAATATTCTACCAATTTTCCTTTGAAATAAGACCCATTGTCAATATGGACTTAGAGGGGCACTCTGCAATACAACATTAACAAGTCCAGAGACTTGATGGTGTTTTACTGGGTCGCACGTTTGCAAGGGATGGCAATCAGGTAACCAGAATAAGTGTCCACTACTGTGCAAGGGTACTGACACCCGCAACTAGTCACTTGTGGCCCTATGTGATCAATTTGCCATATCTGCCCCAGAAACTTCTCTCTCCCCTTATCAAGTCTAGGGGAGTATATGTAGGAGGCTGGACTGGCTTGTAGTGAGTACCAAGGGGTACTTGCACCTTGCACCAGGCCCAGTTATCCCTTATTAGTGTATAGGGTGTCTAGCAGCTTAGGCTGCTAGATAATGGTAGCTTAGCAGAGCAGCTTAGGCTGAACTAGGAGACGTGTGAAGCTACTACAGTACCACTTAGTGTCATATACACAATATCATAAGAAAACACAATACACAGTTATACTAAAAATAAAGGTACTTTATTTTTATGACAATATGCCAAAGTATCTTAGAGTGTACCCTCAGTGAGAGGATAGGAAATATACACAAGATATATATACACAATAGCAAAAATATGCAGTATAGTCTTAGAAAACAGTGCAAACAATGTATAGTTACAATAGGATGCAATGGGGAAACATAGGGATAGGGGCAACACAAACCATATACTACAGAAGTGGAATGCGAACCACGAATGGACCCCAAACCTATGTGACCTTGTAGAGGGTCGCTGGGACTATTAGAAAATAGTGAGAGTTAGAAAAATAACCCTCCCCAAGACCCTGAAAAGTGAGTGCAAAGTGCACTAAAGTTCCCCTAAGGACAAAATAGTCGTGTTAGAGGAATAATGCAGGAAAGACACAAACCAGCAATGCAACAACTGTGGATTTCCAATCTAGGGTACCTGTGGAACAAGGGGACCAAGTCCAAAAGTCACAAGCAAGTCGGAGATGGGCAGATGCCCAGGAAATGCCAGCTGCGGGTGCAAAGAAGCTTCGACTGGACAGAAGAAGCTGAGGTTTCTGCAGGAACGAAAAGGGCTAGAGACTTCCCCTTTGGTGGACGGATCCCTCTCGCCTTGGAGAGTCGTGCAGAAGTGTTTTCCCGCCGGAAGGACGCCAACAAGCCTTGCTACATGCAAATCGTGCGTTTAGCGTTTTTGGACGCTGCTGGGGCCCAGGAGGGACCAGGAGGTCGCAAATTGGACCTGAAGAGAGAGGGGACGTCGAGCAAGACAAAGAGCCCTCACTGAAGCAGGTAGCACCCGGAGAAGTGCCAGAAACAGGCACTACAAGGATGCGTGAAACAGTGCTCGCCGAAGTTGCACAAAGGAGTCCCACGTCGCCATAGAACAACTTAGAAAGTCGTGCAATGCAGGTTAGAGTGCCGTGGACCCAGGCTTGGCTGTGCACAAAGGATTTACGCCGGAAGTGCACAGGGGCCGGAGTAGCTGCAAAGTCGCGGTTCCCAGCAATGCAGCCCAGCGAGGTGAGGCAAGGACTTACCTCCACCAAACTTGGGCTGAAGAGTCACTGGACTGTGGGGGTCACTTGGACAGTGTCGCTGGATTCGAGGGACCTCGCTCGTTGTGCTGAGAGGAGACCCAAGGGACCGGTAATGCAGCTTTTTGGTGCCTGCGGTTGCAGGGGGAAGATTCTGTCGACCCACTGGAGATTTCTTCTGAGCTTCTGGTGCAGAGAGGAGGCAGGCTACCCCCACAGCATGCACAAGCAGGAAAACAGTCGAGAAGGCGGCAGGATCAGCGTTACAGAGTTGCAGTAGTCGTCTTTGCTACTATGTTGCAGGTTTGAGGCTTCCAGGGCGGTCAGCGGTCGATTCCTTATCAGAAGGTGAAGAGAGAGATGCAGAGGAACTCGGCTGAGCTCATGCATTCGTTATCTAAAGTTTCCCCAGAGACAGAGACCCTAACTAGCCAGAAAAGAGGGTTTGGCTACTTAGGAGAGAGGATAGGCTACTAACACCTGAAGGAGCCTATCAGCAGGAGTCTCTGACGTCACCTGGTGGCTCTGGCCACTCAGAGCAGTCCAGTGTGCCAGCAGCACCTCTGTTTCCAAGATGGCAGAGGTCTGGAGCACACTGGAGGAGCTCTGGACACCTCCCAGGGGAGGTGCAGGTCAGGGGAGTGGTCACTCCCCTTTCCTTTGTCCAGTTTCACGCCAGAGCAGGGGCTAAGGGGTCCCTGAACCGGTGTAGACTGGCTTATGCAGAATTGGGCACATCTGTGCCCAACAAAGCATTTCCAGAGGCTGGGGGAGGCTACTCCTCCCCTGCCTTCACACCATTTTCCAAAGGGAGAGGGTGTCACACCCTCTCTCAGAGGAAGTTCTTTGTTCTGCCATCCTGGGCCAGGCCTGGCTGGACCCCAGGAGGGCAGCTGCCTGTCTGAGGGGTTGGCAGCAGCAGCAGCTGCAGTGAAACCCCAGGAAGGGCAGTTTGGCAGTACCAGGGTCTGTGCTACAGACCACTGGGATCATGGGATTGTGCCAACTATGCCAGGATGGTATAGAGGGGGCAATTCCATGATCATAGACATGTTACATGGCCATATTCGGAGTTACCATGGTGAAGCTACATATAGGTAGTGATCTATATGTAGTGCACGCGTGTAATGGTGTCCCCGCACTCACAAAGTTCAGGGAATTGGCTCTGAACAATGTGGGGGCACCTTGGCTAGTGCCAGGGTGCCCTCACACTAAGTAACTTTGCACCTAACCTTTACCAGGTAAAGGTTAGACATATAGGTGACTTATAAGTTACTTAAGTGCAGTGTAAAATGGCTGTGAAATAACGTGGACGTTATTTCACTCAGGCTGCAGTGGCAGGCCTGTGTAAGAATTGTCAGAGCTCCCTATGGGTGGCAAAAGAAATGCTGCAGCCCATAGGGATCTCCTGGAACCCCAATACCCTGGGTACCTTAGTACCATATACTAGGGAATTATAAGGGTGTTCCAGTAAGCCAATGTAAATTGGTAAAAATGGTCACTAGCCTGTTAGTGACAATTTGGAAAGAAATGAGAGAGCATAACCACTGAGGTTCTGATTAGCAGAGCCTCAGTGAGACAGTTAGTCACTACACAGGTAACACATTCAGGCACACTTATGAGCACTGGGGCCCTGGGTTACCAGGGTCCCAGTGACACATACAACTAAAACAACATATATACAGTGAAAAATGGGGGTAACATGCCAGGCAAGATGGTACTTTCCTACACAACCCCCCCCCAAACGAAGGACAATAAGACTAGCCATGACCTGATGAGTCTTCATTGTCTAAGTGGAAATATCTGGAGAGTCCATCTGCATTGGAGTGGCTACTCCCAGGTCTATGTTCCACTGTATAGTCCATTCCCTGTAGGGATATGGACCACCTCAACAATTTAGGATTTTCACCTTTCATTTGTTTTAGCCAAAGTAGAGGTTTGTGGTCTGTCTGAACAATGAAGTGAGTGCCAAACAGGTATGGCCTCAACTTCTTCAGAGCCCAGACCACAGCAAAGGCCTCCCTCTCAATGGCAGACCAACGCTTTTCTCTAGGGGTCAACCTCCTACTAATAAAAGCAACAGGTTGATCCTGGCCCTCAGAATTAAGTTGTGATAGGACTGCCCCTACTCCTAATTCAGATGCATCAGTTTGGACATATAATTTTTTAGAGTAACAAGGGCTTTTCAGGACAGGTGCAGAGCACATGGCCTGCTTCAGCTCCTCAAAAGCTTTCTGACAGTTTGCTGTCCATAATACCTTTTTAGGCATTTTCTTGGATGTGAGGTCATTAAGAGGGGCTGCAGTGGAGCCATAGTTCTTAATGAACCTCCTGTAATACCCAGTGAGGCCTAGAAAGTCTCTCACCTGAGTCTGAGTGCTAGGGGGAACCCAATCAATAATAGTTTGGATTTTCCCCTGAAGTGGTGCAATCTGTTCCCCACCAACAAGGTGTCCCAGATAAACCACCTTACCCTGCCCTATCTGGCACTTTGAAGCCTTGATAGTGAGGCCTGCCTTTTGCAGGGCCTCCAAAACTTTCCATAGGTGTACCAGGTGATCATCCCAGCTGGAGCTAAAGACAGCTATATCGTCCAAATATGCTGCACTGAAAGCTTCCAGCCCTTGCAGGACTGTGTTCACCAACCTCTGAAAAGTGGCAGGTGCATTTTTCAAACCAAAAGGCATTACAGGAAACTGGTAATGTCCTCCAATGGTAGAAAATGCAGTCTTAGGTTTAGCATCTTCTGACAATTTGATCTGCCAATACCCTGCAGTCAAATCAAAAGTGCTTAGATACTTGGCAGATGCCAGTGTATCTATGAGCTCATCTGCCCTGGGTATAGGGTGAGCATCAGTTTTGGTTACCAAGTTGAGACCTCTATAGTCTACACAAAACCGCATTTCTTTCTTTCCATCTTTAGAATTGGGTTTTGGTACCAGTACCACAGGAGAAGCCCATGGACTGTCAGAGTGCTCAACCACTCCTAGTTCCAACATTTTCTGAACTTCTTGCTTTATGCAGTCCCTGACATGGTCAGGCTGCCTATAGATCTTACTTTTGACAGGTAAACTGTCTCCAGTATCTATAGTGTGCTCACACCAAGAAGTGGTGCCTGGCACAGTAGAGAAGAGTTCTGAAAATTGTCCTAGGAGATTTATGCAATTGTCTTTCTGCTCAGCAGTAAGACAATCAGCCAAAACTACACCTTCCACAAGAGCATCTTGATCTGTGGAAGAGAAGAGATCAGGTAGAGGATCACTGTCTTCTTCCTGTCCCTCATCTGTTGCCATGAGCAGGGTGAGATCAGCCCTGTCATAGTAGGGTTTCAGGCGGTTGACATGGAGCACCCTAAGGGGACTCCTGGCAGTGCCTAAGTCAACCAAGTAGGTGACTTCACCCTTCTTTTCAACAATTGTGTGGGGGCCACTCCATTTATCTTGGAGTGCTCTTGGGGCCACAGGCTCCAAGACCCACACTTTCTGCCCTGGTTGGTACTGAACCAAAACAGCCTTCTGATCATGCCATTGCTTCTGGAGCTCTTGGCTGGCCTGAAGGTTTTTACTGGCCTTTTTCATGTACTCAGCCATCCTTGATCTGAGGCCAAGTACATAATCCACAATATCCTGCTTAGGAGCTTTTAAAGGTTGTTCCCAACCCTCCTTTACAAGTGTGAGTGGACCCCTAACAGGGTGTCCAAAAAGAAGTTCAAAGGGGCTGAAGCCCACTCCTTTCTGGGGTACCTCCCTGTAGGCAAAAAGGAGGCATGGTAGAAGGATATCCCATCTCCTGTGGAGTTTTTCAGGGAGACCCATAATCATGCCTTTGAGAGTTTTATTAAATCTCTCCACCAGTCCATTTGTTTGTAGATGATAGGGTGTTGTGAACTTGTAAGTTACACCACACTCCTTCCACATGGCCTTTAAGTATGCAGACATGAAATTGCTTCCTCTGTCTGATACTACTTCCTTTGGGAAGCCCACCCTGGAAAATATTCCCAGGAGGGCCTTTGCCACTGCAGGAGCTGTAGTGGTCCTTAAAGGAATTGCTTCAGGATATCTTGTGGCATGGTCCACTACCACCAAGATAAACCTATTGCCTGAAGCAGTAGGAGGGTCAAGGGGGCCAACTATGTCAACCCCTACCCTTTCAAAGGGTACCCCAACCACAGGCAGTGGGATAAGGGGTGCCTTTGGAGTGCCACCTGTTTTGCCACTGGCTTGACAGGTTTCACAGGACTTACAAAATTCCTTTGTGTCCTCAGACATCCTAGGCCAATGAAACAATGGAACCAATCTGTCCCAAGTTTTCATTTGACCCAGGTGCCCAGCTAGGGGAATGTCATGTGCCAGTGTTAGGAGGAACTTTCTGTACTCCTGAGGAATCACTAATCTCCTGGCAGCTCCAGGTTTAGGATCCCTATGCTCAGTGTACAAGAGGTTGTCCTCCCAGTAAACTCTGTGAGAGTCACTGACATCCCCATTAGCCTGTTTGACAGCTTGCTGTCTGAGACCCTCTAATGTGGGACAGGTTTGCTGTGCCACACTCAGCTCCTCTCTGGCAGGCCCCCCTTCACCCAAAAGCTCAGCAGTGTCTGCTTCCAGCTCCTCTGGTGTAGGTTCTGCACAGGGAGGGAATTCTTCTTCCTCAGAAGTAGAATCCACTGTAGAGGGAGGGATAGTAGGAAGTGGTTTGCTTCTACTAGCCCTAGCTTTAGGGAGCACTTGGTCCATTGTTCCAGGATCCAAGCTTCCCTGTCCTTTTTGCTTTTTGGCCTGAGCCCTTGTCAAAGCAAAAATATGCCCTGGGATGCCCAGCATTGCTGCATGGGCCTCCAACTCCACATCTGACCAAGCTGATGTCTCCAAATCATTCCCTAATAGACAGTCTACAGGTAAATCTGAAGCTACCACAACTTTCTTTGGACCAGTTACCCCCCCCAGTTGAGATTTACAACAGCCATGGGGTGGCTTTGTGTTATGTTGTGAGCATCGGTTACTTGGTACTGGTGTCCAAGTATGTGTTGTTCAGGGTGCACCAGTTTCTCAATCACCATTGTGACACTGGCACCTGTGTCCCTGTAGGCCTGGACCTCAACACCATTTATTAGGGTTAGTTGCTTGTACTTCTCCAAGTTATGGGGGCAAGCAACCAAAGTGGCTAAATCAATAGCCCCTACAGAGACTAAAGTAGCCTCTGTGGTCTCCCTAATCAGACCAACCCCAACTAAATTACCAAAAGTGAGCCCAGCTACTCCCTTGGATTGGCTATTAGTAGGTTTGCTCCCACCACCACTGCTATTAGTAGGGACACTAGGTGTAGCAGTAGGGGTTGTAGTGGTAGGAGCTGTGGTGCCTTTCTTTGGACAACTGGGATCTGTTGTCCAATGGCCTTTTATTTTACATAAATAGCACCATGGTTTCTTTTCCTTGTTCTGATTAAAGGAGGATTTGGGCCCACCCCCCCCACCAGAGTGTTTTTGTGGGCCTGATGAAGACTCATTTTTAGATTTGTCCCCACCCTTGTCTGAAGACTTACCATCCTTCTTTTTGTTGCCATCTTTGTCACCCCCTGTATGAACTTTTCTGTTCACTCTTGTTCTGACCCATTTGTCTGCCTTCTTTCCAAATTCTTGGGGAGAGGTCAGATCAGAGTCCACCAAGTACTGGTGCAACAAATCAGACACACAATTATTAAGAATATGCTCTCTCAGGATTAAGTTATACAGGCTGTCATAATCAGTAACTTTACTGCCATGTAACCACCCCTCCAAGGCCTTCACTGAATGGTCAATGAAATCAACCCAGTCTTGTGAAGACTCCTTTTTGGTCTCTCTGAACTTTATCCTGTACTGTTCAGTGGTTAAGCCATAACCATCCAGGAGTACATTCTTAAGAACTTGGAAATTATTGGCATCATTTTCTTTCACAGTAAGGAGCCTATCCCTACCTTTTCCACTAAATGATAGCCATAGGATAGCAGCCCACTGCCTTTGAGGGACATCCTGTACAACACAGGCCCTCTCAAGTGCAGCAAACCACTTGTTAATGTCATCCCCCTCCTTATAAGGGGGAACTATCTTGTGCAGATTCCTGGAATCATGCTCTTTTGCAGGATGACTATGGGGAATACTGCTGCTGCCACCATGGGTATCTAAACCCAACTTCTGTCTTTCCTTCTCTAATTCAAAAGACTGTCTATCCAAATCCAGCTGTTGCTTTTTAAGCTTCAGTCTGGTTTGTTACACCCTCAACTTATTGAGTTCCCTCTCTAACATTCTGTCATCAGGGTTGGTGGGAAGGACATTTCTAGAAACAGAGCTATGATGGGAATGAACAGAAGGAGACCTGTCCCTTACAGAAGCCAACTTAACAGCTTGGTTTACAGAAACATTACTACCAGTATGGTGAGAATAAATGCTTTTGCTATGATGTGAGACAACACTATTTCTTTGGTGTGGCTCATCATCATTACCATCTATGCTAGATTGTCTAGTAATGGGCAGGCTAGGAAGTTTCTTTCCTGAATCTTTTCCTGGGGGAGTCCCTGAATCAGATTGGGAACTATTAGGTACTTTTTCAACAGATGGTCCACCTCTGGCCTTATCCTGTTCTCTAAGCATGTTAATTAACAGTTCCAAGGCAGGATTCTTCCCTACACTCAAACCTCTCTCTATACAGAGACTCCTTGCTCTTTTCCAGCTAAGGTTGTCATATGCAAGTTTGGACAGATCAACACTTTGGCCTGTGCCAGACATTTTTTAGAGAGAGTTAAAGTGATAGAGAAAGAGACAAAAGTTTTCAGAACTTTTTGGAAAGACAGAAAAAAAAACTTTTTAAACTTTTAAGAACTTTTTGAAAGTTTAGGAGTACTTTTCAGCACTTAGAAAAGAGTGAAAAGAGGAAATGCAAAACTTTTTGGCTATGTGTATATACACTGACCTTGTTTTGTATATTTTTCTCTTATGAAAAGTACAATGACAAGAGTGGTAAGTAGTCTCAAGCACTTATCCCACCACTGCACAACCAATGTAGGAGGCTGGACTGGCTTGTAGTGAGTACCAAGGGGTACTTGCACCTTGCACCAGGCCCAGTTATCCCTTATTAGTGTATAGGGTGTCTAGCAGCTTAGGCTGCTAGATAATGGTAGCTTAGCAGAGCAGCTTAGGCTGAACTAGGAGACGTGTGAAGCTACTACAGTACCACTTAGTGTCATATACACAATATCATAAGAAAACACAATACACAGTTATACTAAAAATAAAGGTACTTTATTTTTATGACAATATGCCAAAGTATCTTAGAGTGTACCCTCAGTGAGAGGATAGGAAATATACACAAGATATATATACACAATAGCAAAAATATGCAGTATAGTCTTAGAAAACAGTGCAAACAATGTATAGTTACAATAGGATGCAATGGGGAAACATAGGGATAGGGGCAACACAAACCATATACTCCAGAAGTGGAATGCGAACCACGAATGGACCCCAAACCTATGTGACCTTGTAGAGGGTCGCTGGGACTATTAGAAAATAGTGAGAGTTAGAAAAATAACCCTCCCCAAGACCCTGAAATGTGAGTGCAAAGTGCACTAAAGTTCCCCTAAGGACAAAATAGTTGTGTTAGAGGAATAATGCAGGAAAGACACAAACCAGCAATGCAACAACTGTGGATTTCCAATCTAGGGTACCTGTGAAACAAGGGGACCAAGTCCAAAAGTCACAAGCAAGTCGGAGATGGGCAGATGCCCAGGAAATGCCAGCTGCGGGTGCAAAGAAGCTTCGACTGGACAGAAGAAGCTGAGGTTTCTGCAGGAACGAAAAGGGCTAGAGACTTCCCCTTTGGTGGACGGGTCCCTCTCGCCTTGGAGAGTCGTGCAGAAGTGTTTTCCTGCCGGAAGGACGCCAACAAGCCTTGCTACACGCAAATCGGGCGTTTGGCGTTTTTGGACGCTGCTGGGGCCCAGGAGGGACCCAGAGGTTGCAAATTGGACCTGAAGAGAGAGTGGGACGTTGAGCAAGACAAAGAGCCCTCACTGAAGCAGGTAGCACCCGGAGAAGTGCCAGAAACAGGCACTACAAGGATGCGTGAAACGGTGCTCACCGAAGTTGCACAAAGGAGTCCCACGTCGCCGGAGAACAACTTAGAAAGTCGTGCAATGCAGGTTAGAGTGCCGTGGACCCAGGCTTGGCTGTGCACAAAGGATTTCCGCCGGAAGTGCACAGGGGCCGGAGTAGCTGCAAAGTCGCGGGTCCCAGCAATGCAGCCCAGCGAGGTGAGGCAAGGACTTACCTCCACCAAACTTGGGCTGAAGAGTCACTGGACTGTGGGGGTCACTTGGACAGCATCGCTGGATTCGAGGGACCTCGCTCGTCGTGCTGAGAGGAGACCCAAGGGACCGGTAATGCAGCTTTTTGGTGCCTGCGGTTGCAGGGGGAAGATTCTGTCGACCCACGGGAGATTTCTTCGGAGCTTCTGGTGCAGAGAGGAGGCAGGCTACCCCCACAGCATGCACAAGCAGGAAAACAGTCGAGAAGGCGGCAGGATCAGCGTTACAGAGTTGCAGTAGTCGTCTTTACTACTATGTTGCAGGTTTGCAGGCTTCCAGCGCGGTCAGCGGTCGATTCCTTATCAGAAGGTGAAGAGAGAGATGCAGAGGAACTCGGCTGAGCTCATGCATTCATTATCTAAAGTTTCCCCAGAGACAGAGACCCTAAATAGCCAGAAAAGAGGGTTTGGCTACTTAGGAGAGAGGATAGGCTACTAACACCTGAAGGAGCCTATCAGCAGGAGTCTCTGACGTCACCTGGTGGCTCTGGCCACTCAGAGCAGTCCAGTGTGCCAGCAGCACCTCTGTTTCCAAGATGGCAGAGGTCTGGAGCACACTGGAGGAGCTCTGGACACCTCCCAGGGGAGGTGCAGGTCAGGGGAGTGGTCACTCCCCTTTCCTTTGTCCAGTTTCGCGCCAGAGCAGGGGCTAAGGGGTCCCTGAACTGGTGTAGACTGGCTTATGCAGAATTGGGCACATCTGTGCCCAACAAAGCATTTCCAGAGGCTGGGGGAGGCTACTCCTCCCCTGCCTTCACACCATTTTCCAAAGGGAGAGGGTGTCACACCCTCTCTCAGAGGAAGTTCTTTGTTCTGCCATCCTGGGCCAGGCCTGGCTGGACCCCAGGAGGGCAGCTGCCTGTCTGAGGGGTTGGCAGCAGCAGCAGCTGCAGTGAAACCCCAGGAAGGGCAGTTTGGCAGTACCAGGGTCTGTGCTACAGACCACTGGGATCATGGGATTGTGCCAACTATGCCAGGATGGTATAGAGGGGGCAATTCCATGATCATAGACATGTTACATGGCCATATTCGGAGTTACCATGGTGAAGCTACATATAGGTAGTGACCTATATGTAGTGCACGCGTGTAATGGTGTCCCCGCACTCACAAAGTTCAGGGAATTGGCTCTGAACAATGTGGGGGCACCTTGGCTAGTGCCAGGGTGCCCTCACACTAAGTAACTTTGCACCTAACCTTTACAAAGGTAAAGGTTAGACATATAGGTGACTTATAAGTTACTTAAGTGCAGTGTAAAACGGCTGTGAAATAACGTGGACGTTATTTCACTCAGGCTGCAGTGGCAGGCCTGTGTAAGAATTGTCAGAGCTCCCTATGGGTGGCAAAAGAAATGCTGCAGCCCATAGGGATCTCCTGGAACCCCAATACCCTGGGTACCTCAGTACCATATACTAGGGAATTATAAGGGTGTTCCAGTAAGCCAATGTAAATTGGTAAAAATGGTCACTAGCCTGTTAGTGACAATTTGGAAGGAAATGAGAGAGCATAACCACTGAGGTTCTGATTAGCAGAGCCTCAGTGAGACAGTTAGTCACTACACAGGTAACACATTCAGGCACACTTATGAGCACTGGGGCCCTGGGTTACCAGGGTCCCAGTGACACATACAACTAAAACAACATATATACACAGTGAAAAATGGGGGTAACATGCCAGGCAAGATGGTACTTTCCTACAGTATACATCCCTCTAATCTTTGTCCCCCTTTAAGTGGCCTATTCTCCCAGATGTCTACATTTTTGGTGCGCCCACTTCCCCACCAAGTCAGAATCTGGTACCAACACTTCTACCTCTGAGATTTTGGCTTTGTCGTCTGCAAGGGAATTGAATCAGCGTTCTAGTGAGTTGGTGGGACAGAGTGTATCTACGTGATACACAGTAACTGTACTTTGCTCTAGCATTTCCCAAATTTCTTGCCACAACTTTTTGCCCCACAGCTCATTAGAACGTATTTGCCATTTATGTGCATGCCATGTGGGAAGCCAGGTGGCTAACCCATTGGTGGTAGACCAAAAATCAGTATAAATGTGACAGGCCCCAAGCAATTCTTGATTAAGTGCTTGAAACACAGCGTACAATTCTGCATATTGACTACTCTTCCCTTCTCCTGTAGTATATAACAACTTCTTGGCAACTGGGTTATGTGACACTGCCTTTCAATGTCTTTTGGCCCACACATACTAGGCTGAACCATCAGTAAACCATACATGCTTCCTATCCTCAGGAGACAAGGATTCAAATGACTCACAACACCTCACTGGTAACTTTTATCTGTGGTACCTCCTGGACCCTCTAATCATCCTGGACGGGGGCTTGTGACACCTTCATATAGAGCTACTGTCACTGCTGTCCCACTGAGGCCCTCTCTTGTATGCATAATTTCTACTTGATAATACTAGCCTCCTGTGGATGTCCTATGCAGTGAGTTTTAGGTGACCTCATCACCCACTGCATTATTGGGATCTCAGGTCTTAGAATCACATTATGATGTAGGGTAATTTGCTCAGTATCCATTAGAGCCCAGTAACAAGGAAGTAGCTGTTTCTCAAAGGGAGTACATAGCTCTCCAGCATCAGGTAACTTTTTAGTCCAGAAACCCTGGGACACCCTCATTCTTCTCTGTTTTTGCCACAGGCTCCAATTTGCATATTGCCCTGAACGGTTACATGCAACTCAATATCTCCTTCCTGTACTGGCCATAAGTCTAAAGCCTGTTGAATCGCCTTCTTTGCCAATTAAAGTGCACAATGCTGATGCTTTCCCCGTTCAAATTCATGTTTTATTCGTGTCACTTTGTACAAGGGGGCCAAAATCTGACTCAAGTGAGGGATATGTTGTTTCCAAAAACCAAACAATCCAATGTATCACTGAGTCTCCTGCTTAGTACAGTATATGGAGTGGCAAATTCTAAGATCTTTTGTTTTGCCAGCTGCAACACCTCTCTATGTCTCTGATTCCACTGAATTCCTAGAAACTTCACATTTTGAGAGGGTCCCTGTGTCTTATAAGGATTAATCATCCACCCTTTGCTCTGCAAGAATTCTACAACCCGATCCAACTGAGACTGCACCTGTTTTTGTGTCTCTCCCTGAATCATCACATCATCAATGTAATGGGTCAATTGCACCCCTGGTATGACAGATACTTCATCTAGGTGTTCTGCCACTAGCCGGTGACAGATCGTAGGGCTATGTAAATACCCCATAGGCTAAGATACAATCTTAAATTGTCTTCCACCATGCAAAAAACTGAATCACTCTTGACTCTCAGGGTCCAATAGTATAGAAAAGAAAGCATTAGCAACATCAATAGTTGCATACCAGGTCACTTTATGTTTTTGTATTCTTTCAATCAAAGTGATGGTGTCAGGGACATGCATGGCAGTCTTTATATGGATTTCTGTCCTTTTCCACCAGTTTCACCTTTCAAGGGCCTAGAGACAGGTTAGGGCACCACTTTGCAGGGCAGAAGGCTCAGCAGAGAGCCCAGGTGTTGGCAGAAAGAAGTCCTTGATGTTCCTGAGACTTCAACAACAGGAGGCAAGCTCAGTTCAAGCCCTTAGAAATTCTTCACCAGTTGAAAGTCACACAAAAGTCAGTCTTTGTCCTCTTTCAGGCAGAAGCAGCTACTGCATGGCAACCCAGCAAAGCACAGTCACAAGAAAAGGGGCAATACTCCTCCTCCAGCTCTTCTCCTTGGCAGAGGTTCCTCTTGGTTCCAGAAGTAATCTGATTTTCAGGGGTTTCGGGTCCAATATGTATACCCCTTTCTGCCTTTGAAGTAGGCCTACTTCAAAGGACAGTCTCTGTTGTTTACAAAATCCTGCCTTGCCCAGGCCAGGCCCCAGACACACACCAGGGGATTGGAGTCTGCATTGTGTGAGGCCAGGCACAGCCATTTTAGGTGTGAGTGACCACTGCTCCCTCCACTCTAGCATAGATGGGTCATCAGAATATGCAGGCTATTCCCCAGCTCCCTTTGTCTCACTGGCTAGAGGGGATTCACAAATAGCCCAAATGTCAAACTAACCCAGACAGAAAATCCGCAAACAGGCAGAGTCACAAAATGGTTTATGCAAGAAAAATGCCTACTTTCTAAAAGTGGCATTTGCAAGCTAACAATCGAAAAACCAACTTACCAAGATGTATTTTTAAATTGTGAGTTCAGAGACCCTAAACACCACATTTCTATCTGCTCTCAAAGGGAATCTACACTTTAGAAATATTTAAACCTTTGAGAGAAATAGGCCTTGCAACAGTGGACTGAATTTAGCAGTATTTCCCTCTTAGGACATTTAATACACATCAGTACATGTCCCACCTTTAACATACACTGCACTCTGCCCAGGGGGCCAACTGGGACCTACCTTAGGGGTGCCTTCCATGTATAAAAAGGGAATGTTTAGGCCTGGCAAATGGGTACACTTGCCAAGTCGAATTGGCAGTCCAAAACTGAACACACAGACAATGCAATGACGGGTGTGATCCATGTCTACTGGGCTACTAATGTGGGTGGCACAACCAGTGCTGATGCCACTAGTAGCATTTAATGTACAGGCCCTAGGCACCTCTAGGGCACTTTACTAGGGACTTACTAGTAAATCCAATATGCCAATCATGGAAAGACAATTACACATATAATTTACACTTCAGCACTGGTCAGCAGTGGTAAAGTGCCCAGAGCAAACAAAACAACAAAAACAGAGTCCAGCACACAGAAACAACCTGGGAAGCAGAGGCGAAAAGTTAGGGGAGACCACGCCACGGATGCCAAGTCTAACACGTGTCCCTCCTCCCCCCCAGCTGAAAGTGGGGAGAAACTACCCTACCTCATTGGAGTTCTCATCACTAAGGCGGAAGAATCTGGACAGACCATCAGCATTGGTGTGTTCTGTGCCAGGGTGGTGTTCTACCTTAAAGTCCATTCCCTGTAGGGAGATGGACAACCTCAACAATTTGCGATTCTCAGCCCTCATATGCATTACCCATTTGAGGGGCCTGTGGTCTCTCTGAACCTGGAAGAGAGTCCCAAACAAATAGGGTCTTAGCTTCTTCAGTTCCCAGACCACAGCAAAAGCTTCATGCTCAATTGCACTCCACCTATGTTCCCTGGGAAATAGCCTCCTGCTAATGAAGGCTACAGGTTGATCTAGGCCCTCTTCATTTATCTGTTATAACACTGCTCCTATACCATGCTCTGAAGCATCAGTTTGCAGAACAAACACCTTGAAGAAATCAGGTGCCTTCAGCACAAGTGCCTTGAGGGCATCAAACGCTGTCTGGCAAGACTCAGTCCAGATTACATTTCTGGGCTGCTTTTTGGAGGTCATCTCAGTCAAGGGAGCAACAATAGTGCCATACCCCTTGACAAATCTCCTATAGTATCCAGTGAGACCTGAAAAAGCTCTCACTTCAGTCTGGGACTTGGGAGGCTCCCACGCCAGAATGGTGTCAAATCTTGACTGTAAGAGTGCCACGTGCCACTCCCCACCTGGTGTCCCAAGTACACCACAGAACCCTGCCCTATTTGGCACTTACTTGCTTTAATAGTGAGGCTTGCCTTTTGCAGGGCCCCCAGCACTTTACACAGATGCTGTAAGTGTTCCTCCCAAGTGCAGCTAAACACAACAATGCTATCCAGGTCAGCTGCACTGAAATCATCCAGCCCAGCCAACACCTGGTTGACCAACCTCTAAAAGGTGGCAGGGGTATTCTTCATCTCAAAGGGCATCACCTGAAACTGGTAGTGCCCATCTGGTGTGGAAAATGCAGACCTCTACTTAGCCCCATCAGTTAGGGCAATCTGCCAATACCCAGAGGTAAGATCAAATGTACTTAGGTATTTGGCAGCCCTCAACCGGTTGATGAGCTCATCAGCCAGTGGAATGGGTGTGAGTCAGTCTTGGTGACCGCATTGAGTCCCCAGTAATCCACACAGAACTGGAGTTCTGGAGTGGCACCAGGAGCAGCAGCCTTTGGGACCAAGACCACAGGGCTGGCCCAAGGGCTCCTGGAAAACTCTATAACGCCTAATGCCAACATCTTAGAAACTTCATCATTTATGTTAGCCCTAACCTTGTCAGTCATTCTGTAAACTTTATGTTTAAAAGGAGGACTGTGCCCAGTGTCCACATCATGTGTACAGAAATGTCGGACCCCTGGGATCAAGGAGAACAGGGAGGTAAACTGACCCAATGTAGGAAAGTATTCCTTTTTGCCTTGGTAACCGCCAAACGTTTTGGACAGATACTGCTGGTTACTGACTCTTGGCTGTTCCCTGGGTACTGTTTACCAGTCCCGGGGCCAGTGCTCTGTGTAACGTGGATATGCAAACTAGGCTAATTATAATTGGCAGTATCAACCTACCCATAAGTCTCTTGTATGTGGTAGGGCATGTGGGTTTAGGGACCCCATAATAGGTGGTGCACCCATAGGTGCACTACTGAGGTGCCCTGTGTCATTTTAAAAGCAGGTCTGCCTTGCTGGCTGCTTTTAAACAAAACTTAGATGCAAATTTGACTTTGGAATTAAAAGGACTTCCAAAGTCTTAAACTACCTTATTTTTGCATATAAGTTACGCCCAGGGTGTGCCCTGTGTCCCCCTCGGGTTGAGTGCCATGTAACTGTAAGCAGGGACCTTATAGAAATTATTTTATAAGCCCTGGTGAGGTAAAATAGCCACATTTGTGTTTCCCTCACTGTAGTAAATGGCCTCCATAGGCTAAAATGGTTAGACTTTATTTTAATTACCAAAGTCCTCCTAATTGTCAGATACCTTGAGTTTGGTATCAAATTAATTGTTATAATAAATCACACAACTTACAATTGGTGGATTTAATATAACTAGTTCAGGTAAAGAGTTTTAAACTCTACCTCAAAAGTTGCCAACTTCAGCTCTGTAGTGCCCTTCTCTGATTGACCAGCCTCTGGCAGCCTGGCCATGCTGCCTTGATGAGGTGTGAAGTCGCCTGGGCTGAACACAAACTATGTGCGTGGGGGAAGAGATCTGTCTCAGCACATGGGAAAGCAGGAAGGGGGAGGGCTGCCAAACCTCAAAGGCAGGGGAGGACATTTAAAGCAACCCAGCACCTCCCTCACATCCTGCAACCCCAGACAATTACATGCCCTCTTGATTAGAATAGGAGGGGGCAGGGGAGGGGTGTGTTTATGATTTTTAGCCACACCAGTGGGTGGGCTCAGACAGATCTACCCTCCAACAATTATTTTCAGCCATGGTGGATTTTTAAAGAATGTTGCTTCCTGGGATTGATTTTTGCCACACTTCTCAGTAAGTGGTCATCACAGGGGGAAGGACCCTGCCTCTGATTGGAGAATCCGGAACCCCCTGTTTTTCTCCCAGATCAAGGATAAATATCACAGAGGCACCAACACCTCAGATGCCTACAGGGAAGAACATCAGAAGAAGGAGGACTGACCTACTAGACCCCTGACGTGCACCTGGACACTGTACTCTGAAGGACTGCACCAGCTTCACACTTGGGCTCCACCACAAGAAAGGCTTTGCCTGACTTCAACTGGTTCAAGGAGCGACTCCCTGTTTGATACAGGTGAAAAAAGTGCTAACCAGAGTCCCCGGTCTCAGAGCCTGAAGAAACTGACCAGCTGACCACCTTCCAGTGGCCAAGTTGGAGTTTGAGCCAGGTGCTTTCGAGGAGTTGTAGTCTGCACCCTCAAGGAGCAACTCAGAGCTTCTGGAACCTTGGGGTGAGCTGTGGACTACTAAAAGACCTTAAAAGACCTTGTGGAATAAGATGCAGACGTTTGAAAAAATTGGAGTACTTTTTGGAAAAGGCTCCATAGAGGGACCGACCTGCCATGGTGACTCTAGCCGGCTTCCCTCAACTATGACCAGGCCTGACTTGCAGGGTTTTCCTGCTGAAGAAAATCTCTGAAAAAAAGAGACTAAGACCCTCATTATGACATTGGTGGTAAATACTGAATACTGCCGGGCTGGCTGCCGCCATCATACCGTCACAGAGCCAGACATCCGTCCGCCAGATTATGACACATACATATGAAACCGACAGAAAACAGCCACAACCACAAAACTGCCAGACCCACTGAACATGATAAACTGTCGGGACTACCATCCATACTGTTATGCCACCAATACAATGCGCTCCAAATAATGACCCACGAATCACCACAGCGGACATTCAGTGGCAGTCAACCATTGGTACACCGCTGCGTTGGAAATGGTCACCCAAATACAAAACAAGACAACATTGGCTAGAACAAAAAACCTACAAATGACACAAATACACACACCCCACAGTTCCACCAACAGCACTATAAATCACCCCCCACATCACCCACACTCCTTTGCAAACACAAGAAGACAACTACACTTTGCTATGCCATTCCTAATGAGAACTGCACACACATGTCACAATTACCTATTCATCCGACATGCACCACACATCCCATCACTTCACACATCACCCTCTGCACAACATACATACACCACACAACACCCATGTCCGCACAAAGGCACCCCTGTTTCACCGATGAAGAGTTGGGGGTCATGGTTGAGGAAATAGTCAGGGTAGAGCCACAGCTGTTAGGAGCACATGTCCAGCAGTTTTCCATTGCCAGGAAGATGGAGATATGGCGGAGGATCGTGGACAGGGTGAACGCCGTGGGACTACATCCATGCACAAGTGACGACATAAGGAAGAGGTGGAACGAGGTACAAGGCAAGGTGTGTTCCTTTGCAGCAAGGCATTAGCCATCAGGAGGGCTGGCGGTGAACTCCCACCTCCTCCCCCACAGCTGACAGCATGGGAGGAGCAAGTCTTGGCAATCCTGCATCTTGAAGGACTCACTAGAGTAGTTGGAGGACTGGACACTGGTGAGTCAACATTTACCATCTATCACCCCCATACCTGTATGCCACCACACCCCCTCACCCTGACACAAATCACCCCACTCCATCCCACACAGTGCACCATCACAATTATTCAAATGAAATGAGGTGGCCTGCATGCCATATCCACTACATGCATATCCCTTCCAGCCCTGCATGTACACCCACCACCAATGCATGCACAGCATGGAGAACTAATAATCCCACAACCCATCACAATACACAACAAAAAGGTGGCAGGGCAACAGCCATAACATTGGGAAAGCAAGTGATGTAGAATATGTCACAGCCATGTAGCATAATACACCACTTACATTCCCACAGGTACCCCAGCCAATGTCAGCAGCGAGCAGGTGCCACGGCTACCCAATCTCCCACCAGAAGATGCCCCCAGTGATGACAACAACTCAGGAGCTCTGGATCTGGATGAACTCCCTGGCCCACCTTGGACCACTGGTCAGTTGGCTACCCCACCCCACACCAAGTCCACTACATAGCGCCCCCCTCAGAATCCAACACTACAGCAGCCACCCAACGTCCCCAGGACACGTCCGTAGTGGGCCCACCTACAGGAACCCGAGTCCACAATTAAAATGAGGCAAGACAATGAGGGTCCTGGGGTCAGTGGGAGTGGGCACACCATTCAGGGAACACAGACACAGGGGTCCACGGACGGTCGGAGGACAGCTGCGCACCGGGGGGGACAGGCCCAGCAAACCGACCGCCCATGAGGCACTAACTAATCTCCTGGGGGCATACCAACAATCCCAGGACAAGATGGGTCAGGTGTTAAACATCATGCTGGAGAACCAGCGGCTGCAGGGGGAACACCACCAGGAAATCAAGCAAGAATTGCAGGCCTTGAATACCACCATGGTCTACATTGCAGGGGTGCCTGGTGACCTGGCCAACATCATAAGGGAGTACACAGCACACCAGCAGGCCCCTTTCACAAGCCAGTGTGCTGACCAGCCCTCCACATTTGCTGCAGCTAGTGGACAGGATACTCTGCCACAGGACCTACAGGCCACCATCACCCCTTTCCCTGCAGAAGGTGAGCCACCCCGCAAATGCTGCTATTCCTCAGGACAAAGGCCTCATGCACTGACCCAGGATACTTAGCAGTGATGTAGGAGATGTACTGGTCAGCAAGACACACCATCTGGACCTTGAGTGAGTGGAAACTCTTCCTATTCCTGTACACTTGTTCATTGGCCCTGGGGGGTGCTACGGCAATATGGGTCCGTCATTGGCCCCAATAACATGTGGTGTATATATTCATCATCATCATCATCATCACCTTTATTCGGCTGAAAGCCATAAAAGGAAAATACAATAAAGTAATAAGCACCTCATCCCAAAACCAATTATTCACAGAAATAGTAAAACCAAATTACATAGATAAATGACCATAAACACTCCTAAAAAAACAATAAATAACAATCATTTTCATTATTACTTTAAATATAATTATTAAGAATCCCTAAAATTAGTCTCCCATCCAGAATAGTACCACTACTTATTAACTGGCTAATGGAAAACTAATTAACTATTTATATAGGCAATAAATAGATAAAAGACAAAAAAGAATTCTTAAAATACCTAAGAACCTATGTCTTTATTTCTAAAAGAAAAAGAAAACAAAATTATATTACATCTTAGTCAAATCAATTTTTCAAAGTCTATTAACTTGCCCGAGGGAGGGCCTATTAACCACTTGGTCTTATAAGATTTATCTGTAGATGTAAATTTGAGCATGTTAAAACCTCAGGCCTTCCTTGTCCCTGATAAAAGAAGTTGCTAAGAGAAAACGATTTATTCCAAAGACAATTGATGGAGTAGTATTTGACCTAAGTAATCTGGATGCTTCTTTATATTTTCTAATTCCTACAAATGGGTCGAATCCATTTTTTCCTCAGTTTATCATAGGCTTTGCAGAATAACATAACATGGTCTACCGTTTCAGTAGTCTCCATATTGCATAATTCACATTTGGCCTCATGATTTTTCTATCTCTGGGGACTCCATTTTATAGTAAAAGCTTTAGTCTGAAGAGTCCCATAACAAAACTTCCTAAATAATATTTTCGCTCGCCTAGGATAGATTATATCTAACCAGTCCTCAGCTCTTGGTATTGGTTTAATGTCCAAAAAACTCGACGTCAGTCTTCCCAAATTCTCATTGCGAAAAGGAGTACTCAATAAGAAATCCCAATATACTTGCTTTAGTCGAGTCTTGGATTGCATGGTAAGTGTATGAGGTTCGTCCCAATAATGTTTCAGTCCTAGGCTATAGAACCAGTACCTTACATGATGTAGCCACGGTAGAGTAGTTGATGTGTCAAGGTCCATTATTTCCTTTAGCGCTTGCTTATAATGAGTCAGTTCCGGAATTGTCCAAAGTCTGCACCAATAGCGTAATGGCCTCAAAACTGTCAATTTACCTATTTGCTTCAGATTAATATCATAAATAAGAGAGATTAACGGGGCAGATGATGGCAATCCCAATACCCCCCTCAAAAAGTTATTTTCTTGAGATACTAGTGGGTTTAAATTTACAATACCCCAAAGTTCAGCACCGTATAATGCAGCAGCCTGCGCTTTATATCTATAAACCTCAAACACTGGTGACACAATCCCAGTTCTTGAACCTTTATAATTATTATTTATAGCCGCAGAGCTGTGAACTAAAGAAATGACCGCTTTATTGATCTGCGGCGTCCAGGACAACTTGGCATCCAGCAATATCCCTAAATAATTAAAGTTTTTTACACGTTCTAGATCATGCCCATTAACCACAATGCTCCTTTTGAGTGTTTTGTGAGGATTAACAGTCAGATACTTTGTTTTAATTGTATTTATCTCCAACCCCTTCAGGTTACAGTATTTGCTAAACATTCCTAATAAGGTTTGTAAGCCCATGGGAGTTTGCGAAAGTAAAATTGTATCATCTGCAAAGAGGAGGGCAGGAACTGGTTCTCCATTTAATCTTGGCGAGTCATGATTACTCTCTTTTAGATACTCTACCAGGTCGTTGATGTACAATGAAAAGAGATTCGGGGTAAGCACACAGCCCTGCCTCACTCCCATTTTAATAAGTATTGGGTCAGTCAACTCTCCATTTGGGCCCCACCGCACTTTTGCAAAGGTATTCTCATGCAGTCTCTTTATCTGGAGGAGAAGACTTCCCAACATACCCTGCTTCCCCAATGCAACCCATAGAGAGTCCCTTGGAACCAAATCAAAGGCTGCACGCAAATCTACAAACACAATGTACAAGTGGCCTTTTTTTTATTTTATGTATTTCCACAATATTACTAATAGCCTGAAGACCTGGTCAATTGTACTTGTCTGCTGTCTAAAGCCTGCCTGATACGATGTCAGGATGTTTTTTTCCTCTATCCAACATCCTATTCTATTCAGCAGCTGCCTAGCATAGATTTCTTGCATAACATCGATAAGGCTAATTGGCCTATAGTTTCCAGGGTCCTCCCTAAATCCTTTTTTATAGACAGGGATTATTTCTGCACCTTTCCATGTCTCAGGAACTGGCTCCCCCCTTGCTATGGCATTGCTGAGTAAATTTGCATAAGGTGCCCAGATTTCTATGTTATGTTTGAACAGATCCCCAGGGATTTTGTCCAAGCCTGGGGCTTTGCCTAGTTTGATCGCTTAAATGGCAGCCCCCGTTTCTTTCAGGCTAAACTGTATGATAGGAAGACTACTCCAAAAGGATACTTCTTTATTCCAGGAAAGTTGTGCATTGGGGTTTGGCAAGTCAAATGATTGACCCAAGCACTGGGATCTATATGATGGTCAGTGCTGTGTGTCCCCTCCTTCCTGCCATGAGTAACTATTTTCCAAAATGTAGCTGTATCATTACATTTGGCTGCCTCTAAAAGGTCGTACCATTTTTGATCCTCCCAATTTTTTTGAGCTGTAGCCAAACTTTTCTTGTAACCAGCCCTTGCCTGTTGAACGGCTATTGGATCTTTCTGTTTAAGGGCCTCTGCCAATAATGATTTCCTCTCTCTGCATTCAGTGGTATACCAGGGATTGGATGAAGTTGTTTGCTCCTTGCCCTTTATGTTTTTTTGATGTACCTGTTTAGTAAAGTAAGGTCTTAATGCAATACTCATGGATTGGTGGATGTCCATGATAGGGATATCAGTACAGGAATTAAGAGCATAGGGTTCCATTAGTTCTATATATGTATTGTAAATATTGGTCATGACACCCAAATTGCCCAATATCACTGGCCATTTTACTGCCCTTTGATTGTTACTAAGAATGGGATGTAACTCCACCTTGTCCTTTTCCATGCAATTCGTTTCCGTGGAGTAGCCCTTGAGTTCAACTACTAGTGGAAAATGATCACTTTCCCTCCTCTTATCTATTTTAAAAGTCGCTATTCTCACCCACGTACTGGTGCTATGCATAATATAATCTAGTTTTGACCCCGTAATACCTCTTTGAAAAATGTCCATATTGAGACCACCTTGGCCCACTCTGCCATTGCACGCCCTCAATCCATACTTTAGTGTGAGACCCATAAGTTGCAGCGCAGCGACTGTACCAGGGACCGACTCTTCCGTTGAGAGGCGGGGGACTGCTCTAGCAAGATCTTCCTCTTCTGTCAGATGTTCAAGACCAATTATAGGCTCATAGTTACAATTCAACTCTCCCCCAATCATAATTGACTCTCCTGCCGCAATTTTTTCCAACATATCATCCAATATTTCTATTTCATGTGACTCTAGGTTTGATCTCCTGGGCCTTATATACACATTGAAAAAGTGGGATAGCACCTTATATTTGTCCCTTAATTCTAACCACAGGATAACAGCCGACCCTGTATCACGTTTACATATTTCAATATTTAGGGAGATTTTAACCCATATAACCAGGCCCCCAGACGGCCTTCCTCTCGCTGCAGCAGTTGCGCTAATACAAAAGGTTTTGTATCCCAGCTTATACGGTGGGTCCTTTAGCCAAGTTTCTTGGAAAAGATAGACATGAAACTGTTCTATATAAGTGTGCCAGTCAGGATCTACAAGCTTACTTTTTAACCCTGCTACATTCCAGGAAGCCATAGAAATCAACCCCCTTCTGGTAGCTATCATATCGTTGGTAGTGGGGCTCTGAGGTATGGTCGATTCCTTTCTGGAGGGTAAGTACTTCTCAGTACCTCCTCCCCCAGTGTCTTGGCACCTAGTATCATCCTGAATCTCTACTGCTATTGGGTCTCTGGATCGTCTCAGGCATACTTGGTTCAGTCAATCGACTGCTTCAAGGTGAGAGTCACTATTTCTTGTTTGCACTCTCCCACCCCCAAATTTGCTCCTCTGTGCTATGGGCTTGCAGATGTAGAGATCCAAGCTAAATCTCATAGCATTTTCCATGGGTACACTGGCTCTCTGTTCCATGACGATCAATCCTTTAATTAGCCTCTCATCCCTTAATGTCAAGACAACAACATCTTGCATCCCAACCTTTCCTGGGATCCTTTCTGCCCTCATAATATCTGAGCGGATTAGGGATAAGCACTGTTGTTTATGTCTGATCCAGTGTGTAAGTTTATTCTTTAGGGAATCCTCATCCTCAATACAATTTTGAGCCAATTTCGGGACATTCAGCAAGTAAACTATATGAGACCTAGGGGACCTTACTTTTCGTTCAGGGTAATTACTCCTTCTAAGAGAATGCATGCTATCCTTTTGCAGTAAAGTATAGGGTTTATATATCATTTGCATCTTCTCTTCTTGAACCCCTATTCCCAAACGCGCCTCCCTTAAGGGATTCACAGGTTCTTGTTGTAGTTCTCTTACCTTACCCACAGAGTAAGTACAAGTCCCATTACTGCACTCCTTTTCCCCTCTCACATATTCTTGTGGTACATGAGTTCTACTAACTGTGGTTAAGGTAGAGATAGGCTGGGCATTCAAAGTATATATTCCACTGCATAGAATCCAGCCTTCAAAGTGGGCAATTCATCTACCTGGGGGAATGTGATGTAGCTATACGTTTGAGCAAGGCTGCTAAAACCCTTGCAAGCACAATAGAGAACATTGGCTGTGACATTGGTAGCTGGAGCCATGCCGACTTTCACCTGGAAAGAGCCAGTTGCCTGGAAATGGATCACTGATAGTACCTCCACAAGAGGGGGTATTACTATGGTGCAATGTATAGCTGGTAGAAGATCAGGCTCCAATTGTGCATACAGCTCTGTGATTGTGGCCCTGCCCAGACGATAGATGAGTATGATGAGCCTGTCCTCCAATGTAGCCAAGTCCACAAGGTGTCTGCACACAGGTGCTTGCCTCCTCCTCCTATTCCTCCACAGTGGTTGGTATCTAAGGGATCTAAAAGTAAGAAAGGAGTGACAACAGGAACTATGGACACACTAAATCAGTGTAGACAGAGCATCTTTGTATGTTGGACATTGGAATTTTCGAGGTATGTACAGTTGAAAACAATGACGCACTATTAAATCAGTACATGTGTACTAGCAGTAGAAAACTGCAACCTCCTGTCCTGTATGCAGGGACAGGTGTAAGTGAACTCACTCCGCTGGCATTAGGTTTCATGGTGGGAGGCAGTCTGCACCACCGTGCAATTCCTCATTGGCTAACATGGGCCTCTATCGGGTATAGGAACCAATGATGATCAATGTCGGCGGTGACGGTGTTCACCGCTGCGGCTGTGACCGTCATTTTCTTTCTACCACTTCACTTGATTCCTGACTTTCCACAGTACCACATCTACACTGTGTGTGCTGCTGTGACCTGTGTCTGGAACCTGCCATGGCCCCTGCAACAGGGGAAAGGGCCTCAGCCTTCACTTCGGATGAGTTGGAGAGGCTTGTGGATGGGGTCCTACCTCTGTATAGGCAGTTGTATGGGCCTCCAGACCAACTGGTGAGTATACCATGTGTACTTTGCATGCAACATGGCTGCATGGAGATGTGTGTGTGCTGGAAGTGTCATTTGGGGGTGTATTGCTGGTGGCAGTGTCTGTGCAGTGGTGCTTGATGAGGGGCAAATGCAGTATGTGAACCATTTTTTTGACAGGCTGGATTGTATGTTTAATGATGTCCTTCTGTCTGTGTTACCTCTGCAAGTCAGCGCCCATCACAAGAAGGGTTTGTGGCGTGCCATCATCAAGGATGTGCGGACCCTGGGAGTCCATAGCTGGCGGAGCACCCACTGCAGGAAATGGTGGGAGGACCTGAGACGCTGGGCCCAGAAGACCGCAGAGGCCCATCTGGGGACGGCCTCCCAACGAGGGATGGGTGCCTGTCGGAACCTGACCGCCCTGATGACCCGCATACTGGTGGTAGCCTACCCAGAGCTGGATGTGCGCTTGAGGGCATCACAGCAGCCACAAGGTGGTGAGTACAGTGTGTGTGACAACCATCTGTGTTGCCTGGCATGGGATTTTGGTGCAGGGTTCCAGTCAGTGGATTTTTGTGCAGGGTTCCAGTCAGTGGATACACCAATATTCCAGCTTAGACATTGCAGCGTGGTCCAGCATAGGTATTTTGGGTGTAATGCATATTTTAGATAGCAGCTTGTCCATGTCAGACAGGGCTTAGTTGGTTCAAATTGATATACAAATGGCTGTGTCTGACTCTCACCTGCCGTGGTACCTAGCCAATGGTATGCCATTGTCGTCCATACTGCCCATTCTTAGTCCCTGTGTGTGACAGTGCTGTGTATGCCATCTGTGCTGTTATTGCTGTAATTGACCCTGTGCTCACTTTCTTTCCCCCCTCTCTCTTTTTGTCATGCTGTCCATGTGTGCATTAACATCATCTGGCAAAGAAGCAGGGACACCAGCGAGTGAGAGAGCTGTAGCTCATGGGACCCAAGAGACACAGTCCACTGACGCAGAGGGGACCAGTGGTATGGAGGACAAGGGGAGCACCACAGGGGGGCAGGTCCTGGTTCAACTGACTCTGATACCTTCTCCGATGGGAGCTCCCTGGGGGTGGCGAACCCCTCTGGGGCCACCCCAGCTACAGGTTTAACTGCCATCCAGTACCAGCACGCCTTCCCAGTGGCCCCCTGCCGAGTTGCCCGTGCCTGCTCACCCAAGAGGGTGGGTGTCTCCTTCACCCCAGGCCCCTCAGGCCCTTTCCTAGCCAGCCCTCCTGCCCTCAGTGAAGAGTCTATTGACCTCCTGAGACCCGTCTCTGTAGGGCAGTCAACCATAGTGAACCATTGGCAGCCCTACAGAGATTGTTTCAGGCTAGGGCCTCCTCCCTGATGGCAGCCAATGTCCCTGTACTTCCGTCACCCCTCCAACTACCACTTCCTAGTCCCAGTCTCCTCACCCCAGCCCATCCCACTTACACATTCTGACAAGCATGCACACAAATCAACACAGGCAGCACACTTCAGTCCACAAGTGCTTACACAGCCAACACCCAGATGCACACACAACATCATCCACTGCATCCACTGTCTCCCCCCTCCTCCTTCTCCCTCACAGTCACATTCACACTGCATCACCAGTCCCTGAACCTGCCAGCTGCACAGCCTTGCCCAGTCACCACAACAGTATACCCGTAGGCTTGCACCCTCACACACCACATGCACAGTCACCACCACCACCATCACCACCTCATTCAGCACACCAACCTCACTTGCAGACACCACCACAACATCCATCCACATGTCCTGTTTGACCTCCCCACCCTGTATGCCCTCCTCCAAAGACACATAAACGCTCACACTCAGCTCCACAACAGCCATCCATCTCACACACGCACACTGTCCATTCACCTGTACCCAAGTCCAGCACACCTCCTTCTCCTACAACCACTCCCACTACCTCCACTCTGATCCCTCCTCCCACAACCCACCCCATTGAACCTAAGAAGCTTTTCCTTTCCCGCCTTGACCTCTTCCCTCCCCTCTGTTTTGCCCAAAAGAGAAAGGTCCCACCCCCCAGCCCAGTACCTTCAGCATCCAGTCTCACCCTGTTCCACCCTCCGAGACTACAGCTGCCAGTAAGGGGCACATGAGTGTGACTCTGCCCCCCCACCCCAAGCCCACTACTCTGCCCCCCAAAATGGAATGGTAAAGTGCTGCCTCCTCCCAAAACCAAGGAGACAGCTTCCAAAGCCAAACTCAAGGAGCCCCCACCTAAACCAAAACCCAAAACCAAGGAGACAGCTCCCAAAACCAAACCCAAGGACCCCCTTCCAAAAAGAAGCCCCCTCACCCCACTACCTCAATCACTGGTGTTGCGGTCACCTGCCAAGGTAATAATGAGGGCCTAAGTCCGAACGTAGAAAGCTGACTTCCTGCACATTGTATCCGAATAGGGCTCCAGGGACGTAGATCACGATTCAGGTTCAGCCCTGTCGAAGGATTTTTTTCTTGAAAAATCTTCTAAGACTGAATGTAGAAATCTTCACTGAGGTCCCCCAGAATGCGTATTCCTCCGACGAAGAGCTCCAGGGAGGTCAGATCTAACTGGCAACTTCTTCCAGCTGAAGAAAATCTTCAGAAAAACGACTACGTCCGAAGGTAAACTTTTGACCGGGCCTCCCGCCAGCTGTAGCCGAGCAGGGCTCCATTGCGGTTGGCCTTAAACTTTGACTTTGACCCAGTCAAAATGCGACCAGATTGGCACTATTCATTTCAGTGCGCTAAAAAAAACTCATTTAAAAAAAATAATTATATCTTAGAGTCCCCTTATCGAATTTTAATTCATTTTGGTGTCATTTTAAAGCTAAAATATTTCTTATTTTTATACATTGGTTTTGTAGTTTTAGACTGTTTCCTGTGTTTTATTTAACTACTGTTTTGTGACACTAAAATGCTTTACACTTTGTCTCCTAAGTTAAGCCTTGTCACTCATTGCCAAGCTACCAAGGGTTGAGCTGGGGTTAATTTATTGAGACCTAACTCAACCTAGTGAGGGTAAGTGTCCTATTGCTAAGTGTAGGTACTTACCTGCCCTTACCAATAATCCACTTTCCATCACCTAACATCTGGCGACAGTCCCTCTGTTGTTCTGGGGTCAGGGAGGGGGAGAGGTTCACACCCTCAACAGACCCATCCTTCTTCTTAGCAAACAGGAGGTGAGGAAGAGGCTCTCTCTCTTCCTCCACCCCATCATCATTTGCTAGGAGCATTGTTAACTCCGTTTACTCAGTGTGGCTTGAGGCGGTTCACATGCATGACCCTCGAGAGGTTCCTGGGAGTCCGCAAGTCCACCAGGTAGATGACTTTACTCTTGCACTCCACCACCACAAATGACCCAGTCCACTTGTCCTGGAGAGCCCTAGGCTCCACTGGCACCATCACCCACACTTTCTGGCCATCCTGAAACTCGACCAGAGTGGCATTCTGGTCATACTAGTGTTTCATGTCCTCCTGGCTTTCCTCTAGGTTCTCTTGTGCAAGACCCCTGAAGCTGGCAGTCTGGTTTCTAAGAGCCAGCATGTAACTGAATACACCCTGGGGGTTTTGCTGGGGGCTTTCTCCAAATCCTCCTTTACCAGACTCAAAGGTCCCCTGACAGGGTGGCCATACAATAGCTTAAAAGGACTAAATCCAAGCCCTTTTTTAGGCTCTTCTAGTAGGCAAACAGAAGGCATAGCAAGAGGACGTCCCACTTATGCCTCAAGGGCACCAATAGGCCCATATTCATGCCCGTCAAGGTGTGGTTGAACCTCTCAACCAGACCATTGCTTTGGGGGTGGTGAATTGTGAACTTATACGTTACCCCACACTCCCTCCACAGAGACTTCATATATGTTAATATGAAGTTGGTACCCTTATCAGATAACCCTTCCCTGGGGAACCCCATGCCGCAAAAAAAAAAACATAAATGCACGTCCTACCACAGGGGAGGTAATTGAATGGCTTCTGGGTACCTGGTGGTATGGTCCACCAAGATCAGGATAAACCTGTTGCCCAGGGCTGTCGTGGGATCCAGATGCCCCACAATGTCAATACCAACCCTATCAAAGGGGGTACTAACCAGAGGAAAAGTTTGAAGGGGAGCTTTGCATTTCCCCAACTCTTGCCACTTGCTTGACAAGTTTGGCAAGACCTACAGTGAGCATTCAAGTGCTTGCACATTTGGGGCCAGTAAAAGTGGGAGACCAGCCGCTCAAAGGGCTTGTTCTGCCCCAAATGACCAGTTATAGGCATATTATGAGCCAGACCCAGTAGGAAGGCTCTGAAGCACTGGGGTACCACCAGCACATGGCTGACCCAGGCTCAGGAACCTTAGGCTCACTATATAGGAGTCCATCTTCCCAGTAAATCAAATGCGATCCAGGCTGCTTGGCAGATGCCTGGTGTGCAACCTGCTGCTGCAAACCCTCCAGAGTAGGGCATGCTTTCTGTGCCTCACAGAATGCCTCCCTGGTGCCCCCCCCCTGCCTGCTGCCAATGTGACAGCTCAGGGACCTCCCACAGTTCAGCCACCTGTTCCCCTGTAGGCTCCAGGGCCTCCCCCTCAGGTTCAGCCTCCTCACAGCTACTTTCAAGGAACCCGAGACCCCTCCCCATTCAATTGGAATCTGTGTCACTCTGCACAGGCGCTCTGAGTTGTCCACTGCAACTACTTGGTGAAGTACATGGGGGATCTATCTGCTCCTCAGACACCAGGTGACTCCTCACTGTAGTCACACTGGCTTCTGTGTCTCTCAGACCCTCCATCCTCTGTCCATTGATGGTCACCCACTGCCTGTGCTTCTTAGTGTTCTCAGGTACTATGGTTCTCTGGACCATCTCACAATCCCCAAGTGAGACAAGGGTCATCTCAGCTGTCTCCCACCCAGCTGAAACCAACTCCTCCCCGAGCGCTACACTGGCCAAACCCTGTGACTGAGCACCAGTGGGTGCCGGTGTCCACTTTAGACATTTGAAGTCCCCCCTCATGTGACCCTCCTGATCACATTAAAAGCACTTGCGGGGAGCCTTCTTTGCAGGTTTTCCTGTGGAGTCCCATGGTTTCTTTTCTACTGGGGGCTGGGATTCGTTACCCTGGGAACTAGGTTGGGGCCCTTTAGAGAACTCTCCCTGTTTACCCTTACTCCCCCACTTCTTCTGATGGGGACCCTGCCCACCATTGGCAGGTCTCCCCATACCCCTTTTGGACCTTGGTGCTCTCCCAATGGTCTGCTTCCTGTGCAAGCTTTCTGGGATCAGTCAGCTTGCTATCAATCAGGTTCTGGCTCAGCTCTAGAAAACAAAGACTATACAAATGATCCCAAGCAATCAAATTATAAAGTCAGTCAAAGGTTGTTACCTTACTGCCATTCAGCCAACCATCCAGTGACATACAAAAGGAATCTACACACTCCAACCAAGTTTAGGACTCTTTCTTTATGTAGGACCTAAACTTGTCCTTCTACTGCTCAGGGGTCAGATCATATGTTGTGAGGAGGATGTCTTTCATTATGGTGTAGGTGACTCCCAGAGGATCCCCTAAGGATGTCAGTGTGTCTCCCCTCTACCTCAACGTGCTTCCACAGACCCGCACCCCAATGTGCCTCAGGTACCAGGATCATGTGGAGAGCAGACTCATACCCCTTGAACCACAAGTATATGTCACCCTCCCTCTTATAGTCCTTCACTAAGACCTTTGGAATGTGTACCCTTCTATCTGGCTGCACTGAGGTACTGCTGCCACCATCCCTACTGGACGGGCTCCTCCGATCCAGCTCCCTCAACCTGAGCTCACCTGAGCTCATGAGCCAGAGGTACATTTTTCTACTCAATGGCCAGTCTCCTCTCTTCCATCTCCCTTTGCATCCAAGACTTCTCATATTCTAACTGGTGAGCCCTCTCTGCCTTTTTGTCCTGTAGCTCTTCGGGAGTCAGAACTTGGATGACAAATTGCTTCCTGCCCTGGAGACCCTCCCCACAGGCATAACAGGTCCATCCACTACACCAATGTTTATACTCTGCACCTCCTCATCCTCTGTCACCCCCAGCCTCCTTGGCTGTCACCCAATGTAGGAAGCTGGCCTGGTTTTTATTGGGTACCTAAGGTACTTACACCTTATACCAGGTCCAGTTATCCCTTATTGGTGAAATGTAGGTGGTGTTCTAGCAGCTTAAGCTGTCTAGAGGTAGCAGAGCAGCTTATGCTGAACTAGAAGACATGCAAAGCTGCTGCAATACCACTATAGTTACACAGTACTTATACACAATAAAAGAAAACACTCAGTGTTATCAAAAATAAAGTTACTTTATTTTAGTGCCACAAGGCAAAACAATATCTTAGAGACAATACGCCTTCTGGAGGTAAGTATTATACACAATATATACACTAGTAACCAAAATCAGTCATAGAATAGTGTAAACAGTAGAAAATAAAATAGATTGCAATGGGCCCACGGGCAACACAAACCATTTACTAAAATGGTGGAATCTGAAGCATTAATATCCCCCTAGGCAAGTTTAGTTTGTAGAGGGGTGCTGGGAGTGTAGGAAAACACCAAAGGTAAGTAAAGTTCCCCATCCCAGTGTCCAGGAAAGCAGGAGTAAAGTACAGCAATTTTCCTCAAGACACACTACAAGTCCTGATAAGAGATTGTGTAAGAACCAATCAAGACTGCAAGCAACAAACAATGGATTCCTGGACCTGAAGAGCTGTGGAGAGAGGAGCCCAAGTCCAGAAGTCGAAGAAGAGTTCAGGAAGGACAGGAGCACATTCCAACCTAGAAGATGGTGCAAAAGTGGATTCTCTGGTTAGAAGAAAAGTACAGAAGAGCACTGAAGAAGATGTTTGAGGTTCCAGCTCGGTGCAGGAGTTGTTGGATGCAGGCTGTTTGCGTCGCTGGATTCTGCCAACAAGCCTTGGTTCAAGCAAGTATGCAGTTTGCGTTAAAGAGGAGCTGCCTGGACCCAGGGGAGACCTGGGGTTCTCAACCTAGACTGAGGAGACAGAGGCGGCTCTCAGCACTTCAGAGAGCCCTCAGAAGACCAGGCAGCACCCACAGGAGTCCCAAAATACAGGGACGAAGAAAATGCAAAGTGCGGTCATCGCAGCACTAAACAGGAAGGTTCCTCTCAGGGAGATGTACATTGCAGGATGTAGTGCTGGGGACCTGGGCTACTCTGTGCATGAAGGATTATTGGAAGAAGTGCACAGAAGCCCAAGGAGCTACAGAAGACACGGTGCACAGGGGTACTGTCACAGCACGGGGAGGTAAGCTCTTACCTCCACCAAATCTGGACAGCTGGAACTTTAGACAGTCTGGGTCACTTCGGTCCACCACCTGTGTTCCCGGGAGCATGCTCATAGTCAGGAGAGGAGTCCCAGAGTACCGGTCGTCATCGCAGAAGGGTGACTGCAGAAGCAAGGAAGTGACTTCGTCACTCCACGGGAGATTCCTTCGGTTCTTCTGGTGCAGGGTGAAGCCAGGCAGTCCTCAGAGTGTGCACACCTTGGAAACTGTTGAAAATGCTGGCTGGAGCTGAAGTTGCAGGTCACAAGAGTCGTCCTTGATACTTTGTTGCAGTTACAGCAGTTCCTGGAGCAGTCTGTGGTTGATCCGACAGTCAGAAGCTGAAGCAGAGGAGTCCTGGGGGAATCTTGCAAACCGAATCTGAGGAAACACCCAGAGGAGAGACTCTAAATAGCCCTGAGAGGGGGGTTTGGCTACCTACCCAGGTATGCACCTATCAGGAGGGGTCTCTGACATCACCTGCTGGCACTGGCCACTCAGAGGTTTCCAAAGGGTCCCCACACCTTGTAATCCAAGATGGTTAAAACCAGGGACACTCTGGAGGAGCTCTGGGCACCACCCCTACGGTGGTGATGGACCGGCGAGTTGTCACTCTCCATTCCTTTGTCCAGTTTCATGCCAGAGCAGGGACTGGGGGTCCCTGAACTGGTGTCAAAGCATTTCCAGAGGCTCTGGGAGGCTACCCCTCCCAAGCCTTTAACAACTATTTCCAAAGGGAGAGGGTGTAACACCCTCCTCCCAAAGGAAATGCATTGTTCTGCCTTCCTGGGATTTAGCTACTCAGTCCCCAGGAAGGCAGAAACCTGTCTGTGAGGTGGCAGCAGCTGGGGTTGCAGTGGAAACCTTAGAGAGCTGGTTTGACAGTACTGGGGGTTCATGGTGGAGCCCCCAAGGTGCATGGGATTGACCCCCCAATACCACATTTGGAATGGGGGGGACATTTCCATGATCTTAGACACCTCACATGGCCATATTCGGAATTACCATTGTGAAGCTACATATATGTATTGGCATATATGTAGTGCACGCATGTAATGGTATCCCCGCACTCACAAAGTCCAGGGAATTGGCCCTGGACAACGTGGGGGCACCTTTGCTGGTGCAAGGGTGCCCTCACACACAGTAACTATGCACCTAGCATTCAATAAATGAAAGTTAGACAGATAGATGACTCGTAAGTTACTTAAGTGAAGTTAAAATGGCTGTGAAATAATGTGTGCACTATTTCACTCTGGCTGCAGTGGCTGTCCTGAAGAAAGGTTTGTCTGAGCTCCTTATGGGTGGCAAAAGAAATGCTGCAGCCTATAGGGATCTCCTAGAACCACAATGCCATTGGTACCTAGGTACCATATACTAGGGACTTGTAAGGGGGGGAGTCCAGTGTGCCAATCAGAATTGGAATATGGAGTCACTAACCTATAGTGACAAATTTGGTAAGGAGAGAGAGCATAAACACTGGAGTTCTGGTTAGCATATCTTCAGTGACACAGTAAATCATACTGACAACACCCATAGGCCACAAACTATGAGCACAGGGGTCCTGGCTAGCATGAACCCAGTGAGAGAGGCAAACCACACTGACAAATATGGTTTTAACTATGAGCACTGGGGTCCTGGCTAGCAGGATCCCAGTGAGACAGTAAAAACACACTGACAAAGACTCACAAACAGGCCAAAAGTGGGGCTAACCAAGCTAGAAAGAGGCATCAATGCCTTTAGCAACTCCTCCTTCCTGGTAGAGCTCCTAATGGGACAGGCAAGATCCTCGCAGAACTGTTTCAACTGAGCAACTGTGTAACTTTCCAGTTTCCCTAACTCAAAAACAGCTCCAGCTGGTGCATCTCCAGATTGGGACATGATGACAAATCAAAAGTGCAAAGTTCCAAGGCAGCAAAAAGAGTTCCCAATGAAAAGTTCTGCGTCCATAAAAAGATCACCAAAAATATGGAAGTAGAAAAAAGTCCAAAAAGAAAACAAACTAAATCACAAAAACAAGTAGTGTGTGCTCACGTAATGGTCTGCACTGAAAACAGTAGTGTACAGTTAATCACTTTATGTCAAGCACAAATACAAGTCCAATCTTCAGCGCTGATCACCAATGTTAGAAATGGGGTCTTTGGATGGCAGTCAGGTTACCCCCTGTCCAAGCAAGGACCCTTACTCTAGTCAGGGTAAAGGAGAATCACCCTTATTTAACCCCCCTCACCCTCATGGTAGCTTGGCATGAGCAGGCAAGCTTAACTTCAGAAGCAATGTGTAAAGTATTTGTACAAACACAGAGAGTAAAACAATGAAACACAGAGAAATGGAAACCACTGCAGTTTAGAAAAAGAGGGAATATTTATCTAAATCAAACAGGACCAGAACGACAATATCCAACATACACAAGTCAAGATATGAATTTTAAAAAGAATAAGAGTCTTAGGGCCATATGTATGAACGTTTTTTCCCATAGACACAGAATGGGTAAAATCATTTTGTACATCTGGCCCTTAATCCTTAGAAAACAGTGAGAATGCTGTTGTTACACAAAGTATATGGTTAGCGTAAAAATAAAGCTGCACGGGTGAGGGCGTGTCGAAAAAGGCCAGCAATGCGTTGATTTCTCACTCGCAAGCGAGGCCGTGCATCATTCCTTCTCTGGTTGCGTCGGCGTGTTTCATTTTCTCTCTCCTTCAAGAGATTAAGGCGTCTGTTCCCAAATGGGCAACTCAAGTCTGGGCAGGCTATGCAAATCAGTTGCAGGGTGTCAAGAAACTGTGATTTGTGGAGTTTGTGTCATTATCAACAGCCACAAGCAGGTGTTGCACTCCGTTTCTCCAGCTGTGATGCATCCATATCCCAGCTGCAATGCTCATGCAGTGTTGATTTTACCTGTGAGGCCGGCAGTATGTCATTTATCAGCCACGTTGCAGATGGTGCATCGTGAATTTAACTGCACTGCAGTCTTTACCTGGATTTCAGTCCTTTTCCACCAGCTTCCCCTTTCAAGGGCCTAGAGACAGGTTAGGGAATCATTTTGCAGGGCAGGAGTCTCAGCAGAGAGCCCATGTGCTGGCAGAGAGAAGTCCTTGATGTCCCTGAGACTTCAACAACAGGAGCCAAGCTCAGTTCAAGCCCTTAAAAATTATTCGCTAGTGGGAAGTCACACAAAAGTCAGTCTTTGTCCTCTTTCAGGCAGAAGCATCTACTGCAGGCCAACCCAGCAAAGCACTGTCCCAGGCAAAGGGGCAGTACTTCTATTCCAGCTCTCCAACTCTTCACCTTGGCAGAGGTTTCTCTTGGTCTCAGACGTAATCTAATTTTCAGGGGTTTTGGGTCCAATACTTATACCCCTTTCTGCCTTTGAAGTAAGCCTACTTCAAAGGAACGTCTCTGTAGTTTACAAGATCCTGCCTTTGCCAGGACAGGCCAGGCCCAAGACACACACCAGGGGTTGGAGACTGCATTGTGCGAGGGCAGGCACAGCCCTTTCAGGTGTGAGTGACCACTCCTCACTCCACTCTAGCATAGATGGCTCATCAGGATATGCAGCCTACACTCCAGCTCCCTTTATCTCCCTGTCTAGAGGGGATTCGCAAACAGCCCAACTGTCAAAATGATCCAGACAGGCAATCCACAAACGGGCAGAGTCGTAGAATGGTTTAAGCAGTTGCATTTTCAAACTAACAGTCTAAAAACCAACTCCAATTAAAGATGTATTTTTAAAGTGTGGATTCAGAGACCCTAGACTCCAATTTTCTATCTGCTCTCAAAGGGAATCTACACTTTAATAATATTTAAAGGCAGCCCTCATGTTAACCTATGAGAGAGATAGGCCTTTCAACAATGAAGACTGAATTTAGAAGTATCTCACTCTTAGGACATTTAACACACATCAGTACATGTCCCATCTTTAACATACACTGCACCCTGTTCTTTGGGCTACCTATGGCCTACCTTAGGGGTACCTTACATGTATAAAAAGGGGAGATTTAGGCCTAGCAAGTGGGTACACTTGCCAAGTCGAATTGGCAGTTTACAACTACATACTCCAACACTGCAGTGGCAGGTCTGAGCCATGTTTACAGGGCTACTAATGTGAGTGGCACAATCAGTGCTGCAGGCTCACTAGTAGCATTTGATTTACAGGCCCTCAGCACCTCTAATGCACTTTACTTGCGACTTACTAGTAAATCAAATATGCCAATCATGGAAAGACAATTAGAGTTATAATTTACACAGAGAACACCTACACTTTAGCACTGGTCAGCAGTGGTAAAGTGTCCAGAGCAAACAAAACAGCAAAAACAGAGTCCAGCCCACAGAAACAACCTGGGAAGCAGAGGCAAAAAGTTAGAAGAGACTACGCCAAGGATGCCAAGTCTAACAATGTTAACAAGCTGTGCATGAAAAAATACCCGTGTCACCAATGTGATGGCATTTGAAACTAAGCTGAGCACAAAATGGAGTTAGTGGTCAAAATTGAGTCGGTGGTTAAAAACAGATAGTGTTACAGTGGGGAGGCAGAGTACTTCCAGCAGAGTCAGAGGGCAGTATGGCAACAAGCAGGGCAGAAGTCCTTCTCAGCAAAGCAGTCCAGATGAGTCATTTAGGCAGCCAGGCAATCCCTCTGACGCAGTCCAGGTGTAGATCCAGAAGTTTCTGATTTGGTGAGGTCTGAGACCAAGTATATATATCCCAAAGTGTCTTTGAAGTGGGGGAAAACTCAAACTGTGGTTTTGAATTACACAGATTCATCTTTCAGCCTAGCCTGTCTGCCAGGATCCCTGTGGGGGGTTATCAATCCTTTGTGTGAGGGCAGGCCACTGGCCTGTAAAGTGTAAGAGAGAGCACCTCTCCTCTTCCTGCTCAGGGAGACCCATTCAGTATGAAGATGAATGGGGATGTGACTGAATGTCCTGTGTTTATGGCTCTCTGGGTGGAATGCACAAGGAGAACTGTCAACCAGCACATACTGGACATTGATTGGAGACAGACTGTAAGGCACAGATGGCACTACGTGCAGAGAAATGCCCACTTTCTAAAAGTAACATTTCTAAAGTAGTAATATTAAATCCAACTTCACCATTAAGCAGGATGTTCTGCTACCATTCTGGCCATACTAAACATGACAGGGCTACTCCTTTCAGATGAGAATCTACCACTTAAAAGTATATAAGAGCAGTTCTAATGCTGGCATATGGGAGGAGCATGCCTCCTAGTAGCCGTTCATGAATTTGTGTATTTTCCCCTACCAGGACGTGTAAAACACATAAGTACATGTCCTGACTTTTACTTACATAGCACCCTGCCCTATGGGTTACCTAGGGCCTACCTTAGGGGTGACTTATATTCAGAAAAGGGGAAGGTAAAGGCTTGGCAGGTAGGTTTAAATACCAAGACGAAGTGACAGTTAAACTGCAAACAGAGGCCTTTCAATGGCTGGCCTGAGTCATGGTTAAGGGGTTACTTATGAAGGTGGCACAACCAGTGCTGCAGGCCCACTAGTAGCATTTAATATACTGGCCCTGGGTACCTCTAGTGCACTTTACTAGGGTCTTACAAATAAATTAAATATGTCAATTGGGTAGGAACCAATGTTACCATTTTTAGGGGAGAGAGCACATTCACTGTAGCACTGGTCAGCAGTGGTAAAGTGCACACAATCCTAAAACCAGCAACAACAGGGTCAGATAAATGGAGGGAGGTAGAAAGACAAAAAGTTGGGGGCTGACCACCCCAAGGCTGTCAGGTCTAACACCCTTCCTATGGAAACTCTGACCTAACCAAAACTACACAATGGGGACACCACACAAAATATATTTTTTTAAACGTGGTAATGTGGCAGCGCAGCACAGCAGTAAGCTCCTCGTGTTACCATAAATAAAAGGTGGCTTACGGTGCCCCGAATGGAAGTGTGGCACACAGGATATAAAATTAAAATGTTAAAAATGAGTCATGGCCTTGCCACATAATTTAATCTTCACTGAAATTTCCTGGAGTACCCCATAATTATACATCTTGTGATCACATTGCATTCTGCAGCACACCTCAAAAGAGAAAATCACCTTTGGAGGTTGTTTTTATGTAGAAAGTTGTTCCTTCCTGCACAAAAACAATCTCCCTGCAAGACAGCCATCTTTGCATCATGGCAAAAGTGTGGCTGCGTTGGTGCTTGCCAGAAAATTTAGCTCTAGCACAGGGAGAAACACAGGAGTGCACTGTATTCTGGTTAATACTGTGTATCCCTGTATTTCTAAAGTGACGCTGCACAGCGATGCCATTTTTGGCGCAGTGCTGTGCTGCAACACTTTATTGTAAATATGTCCTATTGTTTCTTACAATTCTTAGTTCAACTCCCATCACCCCTCAACCCACTGATCATCTATCATCTTGTTATGACATAGCATAAGGTCCATATATGTACTTAGGAAGGAAACATCAAGTTAGAGTTCACACAAAATGTATTTATGATCCCTGGATAGGCAGTCCTGCCACCCCTACATAATTTAAATGTGAGTGCTGTGACATTCCTGCTACCTAACTGTAGACTTCACCCCCAAGGCTTGTCTCCCACCTTACCTATTCAAAGTGTAAGGTCTCAGACCGGTCTGGCATCTGGGGACAAAAGCAGGTCCTCTAACATTGCCGCCCAAGCTCTCAGGTCATCCTTCAATTTTTCATTCTTCCTACATTTATACATTTGTACTTCCTCAGCCACTGCACATTCAGCCATATAACCTGCACTCTGGTGGGGGCTGGGAAGAGCCAGTGAGTGATCCCTAGGAATATTCCATCCAGTCACCACATTCAACCTCTCTGTCACAGTTTGACAGTAGAAGTGTATGTCCCCACAGACCCAGATCATAAGTATAAAATCTTTGCTATCCACCGAACATCCAGGGCAGACCGGTGTCCTGCTTGGGTATATATTGTGGGGATGAGACGGGTTGAGATACACCTGATGAATCGCATTCTATTGACTCAATTCAAACTCTGGGTTAGCTGTTGTTTTGTGTACTGTCGTGTGTATTGATTCCCAGTCTTTGTGTTCAATTAATTCCTTCAGACAATCATGTCACTCTTCTTGAACAGGGAGAGGTTTCTGGGGAAAATCCTCCCTCAGTGCCCTATATAGAAAGGAGATTAGCCGTCTTTCTCATGCCATGTTCAGCACTGTAGATATGGTCTTAGATTCTTTGGGGGCATCAGGGAATGAAGGTCATAGGCCACTCACAGTGGCAGCCAGTTTTGTGAAATGTAGGAACTGTCTTTGTCCTAAATTGAAGGTCTCCACCTCATCCTGCAGCATTATAAATGTATTATTGTGGTATGTATCTGCCAAGGTATTGCACCCTCCCTACTGCCAATATTGTTGTTTTTTCTATTTATAGAAAAGGCTCTAGTGACTACATGCAGATATATGGAGCATGTTGGATCACTCTCTTAAACTCTATCTCCCATGCATTACAAGCCTAGCCCACCACATATGGCATTGTGGGAGGTATCCGTGCTCCTTTAATAAGAAGTTCAGGAAGAGGTATGTTCTTATGAGTTATTGAGAGCAGACACTTCTCCCAGGAGTCTCCCTCATCTAACCAGTGAATCGCATGCTGTAATAAGGCAGCCAGGTAATATAATTCCAAGTGTGGCAGCTCAACTCCTCCCCTTTGCCAAGGGTTGCCAAACTCGCTCTTTTCCTACCTGTGGCCCAGAGCAACTCATTAAGCAAGCGCTCAAGTTCCAGAAAGTATTCTTTAGGTATATCAAATATTACTCTCTGAAACATGTATAAGCAACGGGTTTAGATAATCATGTTGAATAATTTGACCTTGGCCATCATGGACAGATGTAAGGAATTGTAGAATTTTATTGTAGGTCAAACGCCCGCCACCACTTGTCCTATATCAAGGGATAGAAATAGTTTCAGCTGTCTAGCTTTTTCTGTATGCCAAGGTATCATACCATTGTCACTTCCCAAGGAACAGTTGCAGTAGCTGGTCTGGTCCAGCATCCCCAAGGATACCTACAGGGAATAGTTTAGACTTACTAGCATTAATTTGTAGACCAGTGATTTCCCAAAATTCAGCTGCCAAGTTGGCAAGCAAGATAGGCACAGAGTGAGTTGATTATAGATATATATTAGGGCATCATCCACATACAGTGAAACCACATGAGTGGTCCTCCACACTCTCTGTCCCCAGCCATGCATCACAGTCCTCAATCGAGTCACCATTGGCTCCATAGTGAGAGCGAATATTAAGGGGGGAAATGGCCCTGCCTGGTCCCTCTCTGAGGCTTGAACACAGGTGACACCCTTCCACCTACCTGTACTGTATACAGGAGTCATACCCATTTGATATGTTCTTCCTCCATGCCAAATTTGCATAGGACCTGCCATTAATAATCTCATGAGAGGGAATAACAGGCTTGTTCCATGTCCAGAAGGACCAGTGCCGATGGTTGTACTTGTAATCCTGGAGCATGTAAAATAAGGACAGCCGTTGAAGATTGCATATTGCATTCCTACGAGGTATAAACCCACTTTGGTCTTCATGGATTAGGTTAGTCATGTGTTTTAGTAATCTTGTTGCCAATAGTTTGCTCAGTATATTAACATCCACTTTAAGCATGGATGGGGGGATATGATGAGACCTCCCTTGTTGCCCTGTCTGGCTTGAGGATCATAACTATGACTGCTTCCCTCATAGAGTCAGGTATTCTCTCCCTTTGCAAAGCTTCCTGATAGGCTATTGATAATCAGCTCACTAGAAGATCAGCTTTAGTCTGATATAATTCTACTGGCAGTCCGTCACGCCCGGTCATTTAGTGGTTCAGAAGGTGCACATCAGCACCACAATTTCGGGTTTTGTTATTGGTGCATTCAGCTGTAACCTGTCATCACTGGTAAGTCTAGACATTTTCAAGTAGTATGAGATATTATTGAGATATTATCAGGGAGATTTAATATGTCTGTTGATACACCATCTCTAAATGAGTGGCAAAGATCTCTATTATTCCCTGTTGGGAACTAACTAGTCTTACCCTGGGGCCTTTTAAAAATACTACTGGGTCCCTCCAGACCTCTGCACAAATCAACATGGCCAGCACACCCCCCCATAGAGTTGTTGTCTACATGTAGTACCTTTAACATTATAGTCTAACGCAAGTATCTTGGGGTTCATTTTTTAACTTCTTTCCAATCTCCCAACTTATGTGGAGACCAAGCTAATTCCCCTTCCTGCTCCATCAACTTCTTTTCATGTAAATATAGCAGTCTTGTGAGCTGCATTTTCACCCCGTACAATATTTTCATGTACTCCCCCCTGAGGACCACCTTCATCGCATCCCACTCCATGGCCCGTGTACCAGCATTGTCCCAGTTTCCGTCAACGTAATGTCCTAAAGCCCCAGAGACCATCTGTGCAAAGACTGGACCAGTTAAGGTCTCAGGCTGCATTCCCATAGTGGGACATTGGGGATTCTGAATCCGATGTTGTATGTGAAGTGAAGCAGGGAATGATCTAAGATGTGTTGAGCATGGTACACTCTGGCCACAATGTTGTGCAACAGGGTCCCTGGTACTAGGCAATAATCCAATTGTCTGTATGTTTGTCTTTGCCGGGGTGTAACAAGAATAAGTGCTATAATGTGGGTTGCGCTCCATCCAAACTTCATGAACATCCAAATCCTTCATCTCGTTAAAGGCTCCAGGCATGCCAGTTTTCAAATCTGTCTTGGAGGGGGCATCGATCAATTGAAGTCTCCAGCTAGTATCACCTCTGGGCCCATGTGAGCAGATACAGCTCTTGTAACAGCACTATAGAAATCTGGGTCATCGGTGTTGGGTGCATAAACATGTATGATACACAGTGACTTTGAGCTCAGCATACCAGTCATGATTGTATATCTACCGTTTAGGTCTCAAGTGGGGCCACAAAAGGGAAACCAAGGGACACCAAGACCAATACCCTATCAGCATAACTGGAATATGACGTTGCAAATATCTGACCCCTCTAGCGAATACTGAGTTGTCCAGTGCAGTCACCCCATGCATGAGTTTCATTAGGAAGGCCAACTGAAATACCATGGGGCAGATTTAAGAGCCCCTAGCGCCTCCTTGCACCACATGCATGGCTCCACTTTGTAACCCTTTGTGCTACATTATGCCTGTACCAGGCATAATGTATGCAAAGGGTTGTGTTCCCCCATTAGGGGGCTGAAAAAATGGGGCAAAGAAATCTACAAGATTTCTTTGCATAATTTCTTTCAGTACTTTTGATGCCTGCTTACAGCAGGTATTAAAAGGAGGCACACCATTATTTACAATGGGCCTCAATTGACTTTACAGGATTAGCCTCAACATTTTTGACGCTAAACCTGCAAAGCTCTGAACTAGCACCAAACATTTTGATGCTAGTTCCCTAACTACCGCCATGGAGCGCCGTATTTAGATAGTGTGCACACATGGTGGCATTAGGGGGCACTAAGGGGTGCAAGAAAAGTAGAGCTGCACTGGGTGCAGTGCCACTTTTCTTAAATCTGGCCCCATGTCTATCAAGATATGTATGCACCTTTCGTCTTTTAGTTGGGTGACCAAGCCCCCTCACAGTCCACAAGAATAACTTCCAGCTTCAATCCATCTCACAAGAAAAGCAAATAGATACATTTGTAACATGCTTGAGTCACTAGCTCCACAAGGATCAACCGGACCTCCCAACCAGGTTTTGTTTTTACATCCTAGTACAATAGACTTCCCCAGTATGTTTAAATAAACTATCCAATTAACAAGTCAAAAACACAACCCTCCCATCCCCTGGGAAGCGTGAGCAAACAACTGATGTGTGAAAGGACGGTTGTGACCATCTGGTCCGCCCTGATGTTTTGCTTTTTGACCACCTAGTTTTTGACTTTTTATTGTGAAGGAGCCTCATAGTTGGGGACTCACCCACAGTAAACTCATGGTAAAATGGACTGTGCATGTTTACTACCAGTACCACCTTGCTAAGGAAAGGCTTTTGTGCTCTAGCAAGAGTAGGAGGCCCTGGCTGGTTACACATGATCATGAGTGCATACATTTGTGTATCCATGTGAGTGCTGTGCGGGGAGGATTCCTGGCGTGCTCAGCCCATGGACTGCGCTTAGAAACCTGGGCTCAGAAGATACCAGGTAGAGTGGGTAGTGACCTGGAGTAGGCCTCATGAGATAGGTGTACACATGTGAGGGATAGTCAGTGTGCTTATTGTCTTTTTACTGTTGGGATTTTCCAGTAAATGTCAACATCAGTGTGCTTACAGTCTTTCTACTGTAGGGACACTCCATTAAATGTAAATGGGAAAGAGTGGCCTAGGGCATAACACAGGTCCCGTAGGGCCCACAGGGACCAGGGTCACACCAAGGTACATTGTAACCTGTATGAAAAGAATGATGCAGTAGGTTACAAAAGCATAGTTGTACATCTTTTGGGTTATGCAGGAATGTCATCTTTCTCTGACTCAGCTCAGGATTAGGGAAAATTACTGCTCTATTCAGCTGCCTTAGCAGGTCCTTGCATAAATCATCCAGCTGTCTGCCCCTGCCAGAAAATGGGTGGAGAGGCCCTGTAAGGAATGTCAGGGAGGAGGGGATGTGTTTCAGAGCACATGTGGCCCTAGTTCCTGCATGATGTCATTTTGAGCTATCCCAGAAGAGTGTGCAGGAAGGAGGGGAAAGGGGCAAGGAAGTGATGTGGCACAAGGCAAAGTTCTCTCTCTTGGCTGTGCTTCACTGGTGGACACTGCAACTGAAGACGGGTGTCACAGACAACTGGAATGAATAACCCCCTGACTGCCCCCTGGGGCAGGGACTCTGCCCCTGAAGGACTTTAGGCCTAGAGAGGCACATGACAGGGCCAGGTAAGCTGGTCCCTTACCCCCATGAGGACCAGTTGGGGAAAGGCTCGACTGCTGCAAGGAGAGCACACTGCTCAGAAGAAAAGGAAGCTACCCAGAAGAAAGGCTTGTGCAGGGAATCATTGGGACTGGTTCCCTACCATTTGGGTACCTTCTAGGCTAGGAGGCCTAACAACGTGCTCCTGGTGGTGAGGGCTCATCGCCGAGATTGAAACAACACCAAAATCGTCGCAAACGACCCACGGGTACCTGAAATATCAGGAGGAGAAGATCTGTGGCCACTGACCTAATTCAGTGTGAGCAGCAAAGCTCTTGGGCTCGGTCGATGCCCCCGGGGTGGACCAGGGCCCAGGTGCGGCCCCCAAAAAGACGCAAAGCCAGTGACTGCTGTTGCAACCCCCGTAAAAATGATCTGGGTCCAGATCCCATCCCAGGGCCCCACAGAGAAGGATAAGATGGGAGCGCTGTTGCTCCCCACAAAAATGTAAGGAGGGTGCCCCGGACTCCATTCCGGTGCCACACCAGGAAGAGCAGTCGGGAGACCCCGGGAAGATAGCCTCCTGCTGAGGGAAAGCCAGTGGAGAGCCAGCGGCCCAAGACCAAGCTTGGGAAGATCGTTCCAGGGCCCCAGACCCCATCCCGAGCCCCAACTCAGAAGACAAAGTCAGGGGGCACCATTGCGCCCCTGTGAAAAATGGCCAGAGGGCCCCGTCAAGAGGCGGAAGGCAGGAGCGCCGTCACACTCCCCAGGAACAGCAACGAGGGGCCCTGAACCATATCCTGGGGCCCAGACAATGTCGAGAAGAGTGGGTGGGCCATTGCACTGGCCCCAGGTGACCTGTCCAGCCTCTGCAGCTGTTCACATCTGCCCGTAGGAGCAGCAAGACACCAAATGAAGGGCTGGCTCCTGTGGCAGCACCTGGAGATGCTGGCCATGCTGGGAGCAGGCAGGAGTGGCTGGTGGTGGGCTTCCCGAGCCCCTTGCCAACTTTACTCACCTGATGGGGTGTCCGGTGGGACCGGATACCCCCCAACATGAGTGCAGCTGGGGGTGGGCTCCTCGCGCCGCCCTCCAATGAAGAGAAAGCATAACAGGAATGTCTGGATGGGACCAAACACCCCGCAAACACAAGGGCAGATGGGGGTGGGCTCGCTATGCTGCCCTCCAACGAGGGAAGCCTCCAGCCACAGTGCTCCAACATGGGCTGAATCGCAGCTCTTCCCGGCATAGCGGGAGAGCCACTCATTATTTATGCATATGTCCCACAAGGACTTGTGAGGCCCAACGTCTATCTGAGCTTGTTACTCAGCTCGTGGTGGCCCTGAGAAGATGGGGCCACCACCAAACATGCGCCCATAGACAGGGGAGCTGCAGGAGCAGTGCACCCTTCCCCGAATGCACAGTTTGTGTCCCCACCCTAGGTTGGGACTTTTGTTCTTTGCTTTTGGGACCACACTCTTTAGGAGCCTAGGATAGTATTACACCAGGTTAACCAAGGGTAGCCAAAAAGTAATCTGAGAGTAATCTAAAAGTAATCTGAAATTAATCCTAACCTTTAAATTATTCCAACATGTTGCTACATGTTCCTTGTTGATGCTGATTTGAGTAATGAAACTGACCGCCACCTCTTCACAAAGTAGATGCACTTATTTGCCAGATTTAGGTGTTCTCACTCCAAATTACAGTCAAATATTGCATTAGGTTACCAGGGATTGTTTTGCCATGTGGGTTGTTGGATTATATTTCCACTCGGGAGAAACATGAGTGATTACACAATGTCATCCAAGAGTAATTCCATCAATTTGTGTATATTTGTAAATTGTTGCATAGTATTAAGTAGTGTGTGTGTAATAAATGTACTTTTACTTTAGCAAAAGGAAAAGCACAGGCTGGACAATCATTTATATGTGTTGCATATCGCAGAGGGCTCAGCATCTTCTTGGTGCAGCAAGGCCAATGGCCCTCGAACTGCACCCAGAGACTTGAGTCCTCATACTCTTCCACTTGTGTAATAGCCCACATGCACCAGCCACCTCAGTGCTTGTAAGCAAATTGACATCTACAATGTAAAATACTGTTACCTCATGTCTATAAACAGGGCCATGAGTGCATCTAGCAACAACCAAACACTTTGATTTACCATCCGGCATCACTTTTTAATACAAAAGGTTCCTGTCAGCTCTCTTTGTGCCACTAGCATTACTAGTGGGTGAGGACCATAGCGGCCCCAGCCCCATCCCTCATCCCCATCACATGTTCAGCACTTCAACCAGTGACATGTATTTGGTCAATCATATTTTAATCATAGGCATCAGTTTTTTATGTTATTTGCCAGAAATAGGGTCCATCAAGTTCTCATGCCCCTGCATCAGTGCTATCACTGTTTCTGCGTTGTCGGTAAAAGAAGTCAGCCGTATCTGGAACACAGTTGGAGTCCTCGAGTGTACCATCAGGCCTCACTCACCATTATCCATCCAGTTTATTTTGATTCCCCATGAGAATCAGAGGTAGCTGAGCTCTGCGTCAACCTAGTTCCAGGGCAAGTAGTAGGCTTTCAGTGATCCTACTTTCCTCTCAACAATGCTATCACTTCTGTTTCTCCCGAAAGAGATCTAGTCAATAGTGGCCTTCAGAGAATCAAAAAGGGTGCTTTTCTATTGTATTGCACTCTGAGCCTTGCAGGAAGCATCAGGCCATATCTAGGGTCCAAGGGCCAGATGTATCAAGCTCCCGGTTTGCATTTCTTAAATAGCAAATTTTAATAAATCACTATTTAAGAAATGAAAAATGGGATGTATGAAATTTGCGAGTCGGTAATAGCGATTTCTTAAAATTCACCATCGCTATTACCGAATCGCAATTAGGGAATGGGACTCCATTCATCCCTAAGGGCCTTAAGGCCCTTAGGTGCGACTGGTTTTGCATTTCCCAATTTACGAATTCCAGTTAGGAATTTGCAACTTAGGTAATGCAAACCCCAGGGTACTGGGGGCCTAAGACCCCCTCTGATGTTCCCCAAAAAAATATTTGCTGACATGTGAAGCACACACATGCCCTAGGGACATGTGTGCGCTACATTTAATTTTTAAAAATTCATTTATAATGTATTTTTTTTAAATTGCACATGCTTACCACCAAATTGGATTTGGTGGTAATTGCATTTCCCTAATGCCCAATTCACATTTAGGAAATGCTTGATACATGTGCTTTAGAAATCGCAAATAGGAATTCCCTTTTGCGATTTCCTATTTAGAGAATCGCAATTTTATGGAATCGCTATTTTTGCGATTCCTTATAATTGCACAGCGAATGCCTTTCATACATCTTGAAAGCATTGTTGCATTCGCAAACGGCACAATTTTGCGATTCGCACGATTTGCGAATGAGAAATTGCTTGATATATCTGGACCCAAGTCTCTTAAATGTTTACTGGCTAGAGTAAAACTTTTGCAAAGTTCCAGTACTCTGTGTGTGTAATCTGGAAAAATCAGGATGTTGTGACCCTCATAGTTTGGAGTACTGTGTGCACTGATATGTTGAAGGATAGAGTTCCTTTAGTTGAAAAGACGTGCATTAAGGACACGTGGGAAAGACCCGGCTTAAACGCCGGCCCAAGTTTACAGTCTGCACGTTCAATAGTGAAGAATTTGGACAGTTTCCGAGGCTTCAAGGAAGCAGTGATCTATTCCTCCAGGAATAATTTGGCAGATTGTCCCTCCGCTCACTCGGGAAATCCAATGAAGCCTAAGGTATTCTCTCTGGATTGTCCTTCAGCATCCTCTATACGGTCCTGCATGCTGATGTTGGTCAACTTGATTTCAGTGACTGTTTGTTTAAGCAAATCCTTTTCCCATAAGAGACCCTCAACGTGTCCCTCCGTGACTGTCACTCTTTTAGAGATATTTTGCAAATTGGCACAGAGTATTCCAACTTCAACTGCCACAGAGTCAACCTTAACAAACATTTCTTCCTTAGAATTTGCGATAGCTGCCATAATGTCAATCATTGTAGGGGGATTGAGGGTCATAGCAGCAGTCTGCTCTGCACTCCACCGCAGAGGCCACCGTGTGAGTGTAATTTTCCATTTTGTTGACTTGCACTGATTTCTTTATGTTTATCCTTCACCATCTCCCCAGGAACCAGTTTTACCTACAATCCTGTCTGCTCAGTGTGACTCATTGAGTATCTTGATGGACTCCACAGAGAGGGTCCTTCTGCGGGGCGCCAAATTAGCATTCCCCAAATATATGGTGCCAGATACCTTTAGTGCAGTCCAAGTGTGTCAGTCTCACACCCAAGAAATGTATATATTATCTTGACCTGTCTGGGATCCAAAATGCACTCCTCTGAGCTCATGTATAACCCCAGACTGCAGCACCTCTCCCAACCACTCCACAGTTTGGGACTAGTGAGGGCAGCTGGCACCCCATATGATGCTGAGTTTTCCTGCCACCAGTGGAGCGAGGGGCTAGGATCCTCCATCACCCTCTTCACAAGACAACCATCCCCCACATACAGTGAGGAACCCCTAGGGGTATCAAAATAAAAGGAGGGGTTCCTCAACATGTGAGAGCACCCAATCCCAGAAGCTCCGTGCATTCTCACCTGGGATCCATGTCAGCTCCACCAAGCAAGCTACGACCTAGGCATGCCCCTTCGCACCAAGTCCTCACAAAACTGTAACCTCGTCCATTGGGGCCACAGCGCAGCTCCGCCCACGCCCGGTGTCAGTCCTGTGGCTCTACTAGGTAGTTATAGTTAGGACCATGTTTCCATAGTAAAGGTGTTTTTTGAATTGCCTAAACTAGGTGCAGAATCATGATGCACCCTTTGACAAGTGTGTGACTGCAAGGAGCATCATCCCCATCCCTTGACCAGAAGCCCGTATCCCTAAAGTTCAGGGAAACTTCAACTTATATCTGTCACTCAGGTAGGCCTTGAGTGCTTGGATATAAAGTGTCTTTTTCCATTAGTAGGATAGATAAGACCCACCTCATTAAAGTATGACTAGGGATCCTTGACCCTGAAGAATGTCCCTGACCAATTGTGGCTCATTCAGAGGGCAGAAACATGTTGGCTTTGTTTTCTGATGGGGTGAGTCATTATACCCACATGTACCGTCAAGTCATGTTTCAACCTTACCAAGAAACACCACAATTAAAGGTGAATCAACACTGGTGGTATGGACCACCTGTTCCATAAGGAGGAATACCTAACACAGGTCCCAACATTGTGGTCTTTAACAAGAACCCCAGATAATACTGACAGGATCACAACCAAAGTGGTTGCTGCTGACAGATTTATCTTATTTCCTCCACACTTTTTGTGTGTACTGTACCATTTGACGATTCCACACAAACATTTCCCCAAAAAAAGTGTCCCAGCGATTTTCGTTGCGTATGTAAAGTTACGGGGTGATCCGTCAAGCGATGGGAGAGTAAAAAGTGGGAGTAAAAAAGGTTGCGTTTCCAAAGTTAATTCCCTATAGACCTTTAGACACGACTACAGCCTACATCACTGGATGAATAGACACAAAACTTGGCAGAGTGCTAGCTTTCAGTACACAGATTACGCTCTGGATTATCCGGTGTAAATTGATTCAGTAGTTTTTGAGATATTAAAGGGAAAATAATTTTGCATTATTTAGGGATGCGGATCCCTTGCAAATAAATCGTGAAATTCGCAAATTTTCATGAATACACATTCAAATAGAAGTGCTCTGATTGGCTGGCCACAACCAGACTAGAAGGTTGGAGCCATGATTTTATGTTATTGAAGAGGATCCAGGGGTTGAAAATAGAAATGATAAGTTGTGTAAGGGGTCAGGGTGGAGGTACCCTGACCTCAGGCGTGTGATGTGTGATATAAGGGTGTCTCAGGGTCAAGTTATGGGTTTAAAATGATTTTTCTCTACCAAGCGCGATATTCATGAATATACTAAAGTGTCCTCAGTTATTTAAGAACATTCAAGAATATTTGAGGATATTCAAGACTATGCACAAATATGTTTACAAAATTCACAGACTAATTTGTACACTAATTAATTCAATCATGCATGCACTTAGAGACTCATCCGCCCACTCACACACCCTCTTTCAGACCCACTCAGACACACGCACCCACTCAGATCCACTGACAGAGGCAGGCTCTGTAGCCAACCTCTGCTGCACATCCTGCATATATGGTCTGATTTGCCCGTGTGACAAATGGGACATTGGAACATGATCCAGAAGGCCAAAGAGTGCATTCTTGAACACAAAAGGACCATACTAAACAATAACTACAATATCCAGTGACCAGACACTTTTTGAGCCCCACTTTAAAAATGACAAGCTTTTAAGGTTCATGGTACTTGATGCAATTGCCCCTGATTTCCGGGGAGTGGGGGTGACAAAGAAAACAGACTGAGAGTACTTGAGTCAAAATATATTTTGGAATTTAACACCTTGCATCCAGGGCGTTTGAATTCTAGTGAGGAACTAAGGCCCTCATTATGACATTGGTGGCAAATGCCACTTACCGCCACGGCGACAGCCGCCACCATACTGTCACCGTGGCTACCAGCCGTCAACGGCATTATGACCGTTGACGGAATTACACCCGAAGTCTGGCGAAATTCCATCGACGGTCATGGCGGCGGATGGCGAACGGCAGTAAGGTGGCACTGCTGCCAGCAGCAGAGCCACGCCAGCAATGCACCGCCTACCATATCATGTTCCATGATACGCCCTGGCAGTGTTTTGCTGACGGACACTGCTGCTGGCAGCAGTGCCACGTCCCGTCTCCTGCCAGAGGACCCCCTGCAAGCAGGTAAGTTGGGTTCTCCAACAGGAGAGGGGGTGGGGGGCGTTGTGTGTGTGTGTGGGTGGTGTGTGTGTTTGTTTTTGTGTCTGTTTTTGTATGCGTGCATGCGGGTATGAGTAGCGTGGAATGCGTGTGTCAATGAATGAATGTGAGTGTACATGTATGTTGTGTGTTGTGAATGCGTGTGTCTTCAATGTATATTAGTGTGTGTTGAGGTGTGTGGGTATGTATGTGTGCATGCGTGGGTGGATGTGGGCATGTGTGAGTGTACATATGTCCGTGTGTGGGTTTGTGGATGTCGGAGGGTCAAGAGAGGGAGAGGGAGGGTGGGGGGGCGACTCTGGGGTGGGGGAGGGATTCAGCCCTATCCGTGCCAGGGAAATAACTCCCTGGCACTGATAGTGCCTACCGCCATGGTTTTCCTGGTAGTATGATTGCCACGAAAACCATGGCGGTAGGGGGGGTCATAATCCCGATGGTGGGATTATGATGGCCGCCTGGCTGGAGACCAAAGTCTCCAGCCCGGCGGCTGTTACCACCCTGGTGGACAGAGTGGTACATTGGCGGTTTGGCTTGAGCCAAATTACCAATATCATAATTTGGGGAAAGGTACCGCCAGCCTATTGGCAGTACCTTTCGCCAGATTACCGCCGTCAGCCAGGGTCGTAATGACACCCTAAGTGTACATTTTGATGGAACATACTAATTGGATTTTGTCTTCTTACATTTCTTGAACTGATATATTATATGTTTTTGTTTTTACAGGTAATGTGTGGTGAACAGCACTTCATGATACACAGGGCATCACACTTGTTGCTGTAACTGCATGTGAGACTGAGTATGTTAAAATGTCCCTCTTGATGGCACCTTCAACTTCTGGAACAGTATTATAACTAAGTATTGGCAACTGACCTATCCTGGCTGGAAATACCAGCCTGCATCTGGCTGTTGCTTGCATAGGACCAATCCCTTGTTGCATGCTGTAATAAGACGTCAGCCCATTTGAGCATGTATTTGGGCATGTTTTGCTCTTATATATTATGACACAGCAGGCATGCATGTGGCTTATCTGTGCATGCAAGATAATTGTTAGCCAACTGAGGTTTGAGTGCTCACACTTATGTGCAGTTCCATTGTTCCCATGGAATGTCGGGAAGCCTATGTGGGAAGTTTTGTGGATGCTCGTATGGAAACATTGAGATCAGGAACACCTTTGGTATGAGGACACCTAACAAGGGGTTGTCTGTAATTGTTTATCGTTACATCACAATATGATGACAACAATCACGCTTAAGCATGACTACTGGCATTTATCTGCAGATTAGACATGGTGTGCTGCAATGCATGCAAATAGGCTTATTGTTTGCCGGGTGTCAGACTCAACGGTTTTTGGGATCCTCTAGATGCGGGGGCCATTATTGATTTTCACATTTATGATGGATTTAACATTTCCGCTTCTTATGCTGCGCCATATTATTTGATTCCATTATTGATGTAAGGTAGTGTTCGGTGACATATCTGTGTTTAACAGACAATCTTAAGTATTATTGTGCATATTCTGTTGTATATGTCCAAGCGATATCGTTTGATGATAACCAGCGCCACAGGAGTTTGTACCATTTTTGAATTCCAGATTCAGTGACATTATATTTTGATATATTTATTGAAATTTCATTTTATGAGGTTGAATATTTTTATAGCTTCTATTGACTTCAGTTTGAATGAGAATGGCAATAAATTAAAGGATGGCAACCGTATTGATGCTCATAATCTGTTATACAATGATTAGTGTTCTTTGTTTTTGTTCATGCACCTTGGGTGATTTGTTTAAATACAATGGATTCTGTATTCCCTCCTACCATGTTGCGGGGTAATGTTCAGAAACACATCTGTGTTGAACAGACAATAATCATTGTGCATAGTTTGTAAAATATGTCACAGTGATAACGTTTGATGGTAACCAGCACTACAAGAGTGTGTATCATTTTGAACTCCAGATTCAATTATATTATATTTTGATATACTTATTCATGTTTGATTTTCTGAGGTTGAATATTTTGGTAACTTCTATTGACTTCTTTTTAAACAAGGCTGCAAAACATTCCAAGATGGCAACTGTATTGATGCTCACATTCTGTTATACAATGAGTGGTATTTATGTTTATGCACCTTGGCTGATTTGTTTAAATGCAATGGTTTCTGTATTCCTCCTCTACTGTGAACAAGGCTACGGACAAAACACGTTGGACGAAGATCTGCTGTTTCGATTAAACCTGCATTTTGTAAACAACCACGTGTGTTTGAGAAGTCCTTTGGAAGTGTGGGAGACTGTGAGGATTGTGTTCACGGGCTACTGGAGCCCAACTCGGACCACTGTGCCTCCATAACTCCGGGCACAAGGAAACATCTATGTCTATCTATATATATATATATATATATATATACATATATATACCGATATATACAAATAGACAAATAAAGCTATATAGATAGCTATAGACACACATACAATATTGTGTGTGTGTGTGACCTAATGACCTGCTGGCAGTCACCAGCAGGTAGTTATAGTTAGGACCTAAGGTAAATCACATAACAGTAGTTTTAGGGGACATTTGGTGCTCACCATCACACAATCCTTAGTGACAATAATTATTATTCTGATACAAATCTCTTAAGAGGCGGTGCTCTTAAGGGGGAACCCACCCAACCCCCAAACATTAACAATCAATGACTGTCAATAACAGCAAAATTACATTAAGGCACATGTCTTGACATAAATATGAGACATTAGTTTCTCTTTATATGTGGTCCAGATGTAAAACAATGTTTATTTCACATTAAATATCCAGTTCCATCATCTTGTAACAGCCAGCCAATTCAAACTCCAATCATTCAACTCAATTCAGCCACCAAGTGTAAATACCTATAAATTTAATATGACCTCACATATGTCATCATTCATGACATGTTCTTCACTAGTGACATTATTGACATCATACGAGGAGTGTGTTAAGTTGTTTCATAAATTATATAGTGGTCGGTAACTATTATAGTACTCTCTAATTTGGAACATTCTAGGTTTCAGCAAATAAGTGTAACTGTTTACAAAATGCACAGGATCCTTTAGATCACATGTGTAGAGGCACTGAACATGTTATAAATCTTTGCATTGAAGATTAACCCTGTGTGCAGGTGACAGTTGACGACTTGTGTTTTGTATGTTCCACACATTTTTTTGGCTTCTGCACAAACATTTTGCAACAGGGCAAAGATTCTACATACTATATACTAAGGGGAATATTTAAAAAAACAAATATGGCACCCCATGGTGGTAGTTAGGGGACTAGCATCAGAATTTGTGATGCTAGTCTGGCACTTTTCAGGATTAGGGTAAAAAATGTTGACGCTAATCCTCCAAAGCACCCAGAGGCCCCTTGAACCAATGAGTGCCTCCTTTTAATGCCTGTTCTGAGCAGGCATTAAAAGTGGTGAAAAAATGACACAAAGAAATTTCTTAGATTTTGTTGCACCATTATTTTGGCCCCCAATATCTCCTTTGTATACATTATGTCTGGTGCAGGCATAATGTAGCACAAAGGGTTATAAAGTGGCGTAATGCATGCATTTTGCCAGTTTGTAAATATGGCACAGAGCTTTTAGCCTTCTAACACCACATTAGCATAAAAGAAATGGTGCTAATGTAGCGTTAGAATGGCGCTAGGCACTCTTAAATATGCCACTAAGTATTGCAGGTGGCCTTGAGGTTTTAGACAAAGTAATCTCAACATGACAATTCCCATGTAACTTAAAAGACTGTGTTCCCCAGCTACTAACCTATGTACATGTGCTTCTTTTGCTTCAGAAAATGGTCTGTCTGTAAAGAGTTCACAACAGTGTGAAGGTTGCAGGTAGTATGATCTTTAGCACCTTCAAGTCATTTTTGCTAAGTGTTGCATAGAGTGTTCAAGGTTCTTAGCAGATAGTTTTTAATACTCTTTAGCATTTGTCTTATAAGAGTGTCACTGTCTGTAAACAGTCTGGTACAGGGTAAACTTTCTCCATAGACTGAATACTGTTTACAGCACCCACTTCTCTACTTATATCAACGTCATTTCTAAATGTAAGTTCAGGGGCTGTAAGGGGTTTGAAAATCTGTCTGTAGTAGGGCATTTCTTTTGGATCAGATGTTCATTATTTACAGGAACATAGTTTTCTTTGAAAAGGTGTATACAGATTGATCATTGTATGCAATCGGGGTTTCCCCGATATCTGTGGTTGAATCTTAATGTGAACTGCACTACCCGTGAAGTGTATGGTGTAGGGTAAATATTGCAAAGAACACATGCTTGCTATATGCAAGGGAGTTGTATCTGTGATAACAATAGTGATGCTGCATATTATTCTGAGCTATTGTATATTTGCCTTCGGGCCTCTATTGGATACTAGTTCATAGACAAAATATGCAAAAGAAGCTTGGATGTTGTCCTTAGTGATGTCATCAATGATGTCATCAGTTATGCCATAAATTATGACATGAGTGATTACATTTATGAGGTCTTAAGCAGAGCATGGTAGGGGCAAGTTATAGTTAGCTCAGCTAACTATACCTGGTTGATTTATGTTTTTTTTTAGTTCAAAACATTAGTGTTATTACTGACATATTCACCTAAATATAATGTTACCTTAAGTTTTGTTTTTTCAGTTACATTGAAAGGTTTTTTTAAAACAAATATAGATCTTTGTAACACCTAACTTTAATGTTACTTTAACCTTTGTTTTTTTCAGTGAATTTCTACTAGTTTTTTTTTAAATAAATGTATTTTTCATGTTTAATGTACATATGGTCGAATGACTAAAGGGTGTATTTTGCCTCCACACTTCATTTCCAAAGGAATTGGAATAACATCTGTATGTAATAGAGAATGATAACACAATATTTGAAGACGGCAACGTATGCGCCAAGCTGTTGCTAAATACTTACTTACTGAAAGAATTACATCAGCTGAATTATGGCTTTTTAGAACCCGTAGAGCCAAGGAGCAATTCTTGAATCCCATGTCCCTGCAAATCTTGCGGATCCATTTTGTTCGCGGAATCGCATAGGCTGGGCAGAAGAACATAAAATGCTCAATGGTTTCAAAAATACTGCCACAGGCAGGGCAAGTATTGGAAAGATTAATCGACCCCCACCTATGAATCAATGACATCAGGGGCAGTGAGCCAAAACGAAACCTTGCGTATAAGCTCTTGCCTTGCAAGTCCGGTATCACATCCAAATAGGATTCAAACTTTGGGGACCATTTAATATCAGTAAAGGAATTAGTTAAGGTCTTATCTCTATATAGGTAAGATCTAGAGCCATATGTGCAAATCAAGTTATTGTTTTAATATTTTACACCTATTTACAGACATGTAATTATTTATTTACTTAAGAATTATTATATTCTGTTTTATGTGCTTTTATGGTCATTGATGAACTAAGTTGATGATGAAGATGATCTGGATGAAGTGGGTTGGATAGGACTTGGAATAGATTTTTCAGACATTATGTAGGCAATTATTATGTGTTTCTGCCATTTTAACACTAGTTTTAGCCATAAAGAGCTATTTTTTTATGCATCTGTCTGGCACTTGTGCCATTTTAACATGAATCCGATAACCATTTTAAGTTAATATATAAGCTTTTTATCACACTGTGCTTGTGTCTTAACGACTTGACAGTGCTTAAATTTGCCAAATGATTGTGCCGGTAGTAAGCTCTCTTTGTTAAAGTATGCCATCTAAATTATTAAGGAATTATATTATTATGTAACATCAAATCAGCACCTTAAATTTTTACATCTTGGGTCGGATAGTTTGTATTTATCTTGATGATGATACCATCTGGGAAATATGTATTTTGAAATCACCCCATATTGTTTTAAGAGTTTTAAATATTTGTACTATTTTAACGTTATGAAGTAATTGTCTCAGAAATCCTGGTATCTAAATGTTAAGTTATGTATCGGGACCAATGGTGGATTATAGTAGGCCATTGCCTATAGAAGCTTTTCCTATTCTAAACCTTACTATTTTCAGCCAGTGTAAAAGTATAATGAAGAAAACGTACCTTTTTTGTACAACTTAATATGTAACTTTTATGACCTATGGTCGAATAAAGTATATGATGATGATAACACAATATTTCAGTTGAGGTTGTCTATGTTCTCTGTACTTCTTACAGTCACAATACAAAACCTCCTCACAAAGTTGAAGATTTGACAGTAGATTATTCAAGGTCTATGTAGGTGTTTTTTATATGAAAGAGATGCTTGTAAATCAGAAAAAGGTGACTAGTTCTTTAATAATGGTTATTTTTAGTATTAAGCATATGAATGTATTTTTTTGAGGATGTCATCACTCTCACAAGAGTTTTGCAATCTGCTTGAGAGACGCTTGACAGATCATACAGTCATAAATTTTTATATTGTTTAATTTTGTCTTTACACTGCTGATTTAGATTTAACTAACTGCTAAAGTATAATAAGATGCAAAAAACAGGTGGATGATTGCATTTATCTTGTCTGCACAGGAGAAGATATCCCCGTGCCCTTGCTAGGGTGTGACTTCATCCCCCAGCAGAGCCTGTGATGGAAGGAAGGGCCATGATGCGCTGATAAGTGCCAGAGACTTCCTGGGGACCAGGTTGAAAGAAAAAGGTGGGTCACTGCATTTACTTTGCCTGCACTGGAGGAGACATCCTTGTGCCCTTGCTGGTGTGGTACTTCATCTCCACGCATACTCTGTGGTGAAAGTAGGGGCCACAGCAGGCTGATAAGCACCAGGGACTTCCCACAATGCAGGGTGTGAGCGGACACACCCTGGCGCATGCCTGGGCAAAGACCAGGCAGAGACAGGGCCCACCTTCACCCGTCATCGACTAGAGAGCCTGGGTACCTCCCCTTGGTTTTTCTCCATGGACCCACACAATTTGGCTCAAGTACGGTGAGACTATGTATGATCAATTGACTTTGGTGTAGCTTATTTACTTCTTCTGTGGGGGCTCCCTTTCCTCCTTACTATTTTAAGTGATCAAAGATATCCAGAACAAAAACATGGGTATTTACAAGTTACAAGGCGGTAAGGACACTTCCAACAAGCCTGGTCAAGGTACCACCTTAGACTCATTTTTAGCTTGAGCGGTGGGGATCATTGCAAATTGATTTGGTGGAGTGGTATCTGTCTTTGGACGCTGGGGACATTGGCGAAGAACTATCCCTCCCTTCCACAAAACCTGGCAGAATTCACACCTCTGTCCTGAGGCAATGTCTGATCCCTCATTCTTGGCTGTAGTGTTTGTTCAGCAGGAGCCCCCTGGGGAGATAGAGAACGTAGTGCACAAAATATCTGAGAGCACTCTCTGTGCTCCTGTAGTCAAAAGGAATCATCAACTTAAGCACGTCACTAATGCAAGGCCTGCAGCTTGTACCTGCAATGTGCACATGTCGCCTCCTGTCTGTCAGGATTCTGTGTCTGTATGGGAAGTTGCAACCTTAGACTGGGACTTGATTTTCGACAAATTTAGAGCTGTAATTGCACAGAATATAGCACCCCTGGTGAAAAGGTTGTGTAATTTAGAAGCCACTGTTTTGACTATGTCAAAAATGCCCCCTTGTACCACTATAGCATTTCCAGATATAACAACTAGGGCCTCTGGGAACTTTTGGGCCCATCAACAGGGCCTATTTTACTAACACTCCCCCATCACTGTCCTATATCTGGAATGATTGACCTCCCACTCCAATCTCTCTGCTGGTTTTATGGACACCTGATCCACCAATGAAATGCCGCCACAGGGGTCTAAGTCAGTTAACCAGGGGGGGGCAGAATTAAGCAAGGGTGGTGCAGGGGCTAGGGGATCCTCCTGTACATGGTAATGAGATGCCCCTCCTTCATCTGTTGCTGGAATTCTGTCCTTATGTTGCGATTAAGATGGTTCCGCATTATACACCCCGATGAGTCCACTCCAGCTCTGAAAATCAAAGTTTGCAAATGGTTCTGTGCTGACTCTAACTTTAATATTAATGGGTCAGCCTTGCATTCAGATGCCCAACAGGGACTGCATTGTGATTTACTGCAAAACATCCAGCCTGGGAGGGTCTTGGTTACCAGTATAAGTCAACATTGTTCCACGGATGTAGCTATAACCATCTGGCCATTGAGTTTTTTCTATAGGCACCTGCAGCCATGTAACATGGATGGGCACACACAGGAGCCATGGGGGAAGTTCAACATGCAATTCCCATATCTAGTAGGTTTCTCTCTCTGACGGGTCAAGATAATAATGACTGACACCTAGCTGTCACATCTCCTACCCCTCCTACCATTAGTACTACAAGGTCTTTAATAACAATTGAGGGTAAGACCTATCCAGACAACAAGACTAGAAGGTATCTTTGTTGGAATGTTGCGGGCACAAAGTCTAAGATAATAGATCTGGGGTGGGTAAGATGTATCACCCATTTTGATGTGGTTATGTTGCAGGAGACGTGGGGTTAGGAACAATTTACTGTGGTGCATACAAATCTTTGGGGCCCCGGCAACTCTGTCTTTTGGCTCCCAAGCCCCCGGAGGGCTGGTGACACTTTCACATTTCAAAGTTATTTAGGGTAACACAAGTCCCTTTAGGGCATAGTGGAATTCAAATCTTGTGGGTTGTCATCTCTAAGGACCTCAATTTCTTTGTGGTGAACTTTTATAACACTGTGTGTGAGGCAGGATGCCAGATTGATACTCTTTTATGTACTGTCAGTCCTTGAGGTAAGGTCCCTTCTTAAGTTCACCATTTTTATTGTGCTGTTTGGGGTTGCTTTTAATGCCAAGTTGGCCCTCAGTGGTATCTCTTGAAAACCTCAGACGTCAGAGGGAGACAGTTGCTTAATGAACTTAGCTCAGCAGGCTTGTGTAATGCATTGGGGGACCACTCTGACCAACTACCAACTTTTGTGGCTGTGGCAGAAGGTCAGTCATCAACTATATGTTTGTTACTAGGTCCCAGACCACATTGTTAGCTTTGATAAGGTCCACAAAACCTGTCATAGTGACCATAGTGACCATATCCCTATTGAGGTAAGGCTGGCTTTATTGGGTGGCAGCTGTTCTGATCAAGGCCTTGGAGTCAATTGGCACAGTGAATCCATTCTCGACCTATTAGAGACTCTTGTTATTTCTAACTTATCCCTCATTACTGAGTCCATGTTGGTTCTGAGGTCTTTCCCTAGTGCCATCGTAGATGCGTCCCACCTGCTAAACATTCAGTAAAAACCATCATGCTTGAGCTCTCTGGGATCAGTAGCCCTCCCAGGAGAGAATGGTTTGACAAAGACTGCAGGGTGGCCAACAAACAGTTACATGATTCTCGTAAAGCTATTCCAATCGAATCCGCAGACCATAGCTGCCTATAAGAAAGCCATTAGGGCTAGGAAGCTGTCTTTGAATGGGAAATTATGAGAGGATCTAATCACTACCTGTTACACCAGAGACACAAAGGGTTTTTGGGATATTGTAATTGGAAAACATGTTAGTTCATGCCCCCCAGACAACCTAGGTTCCTCCATTACCCCCTCCCAGTGGGTGGCACATATTGAAAAAGGTATAAGCCTTAGGGGAAGGTGGTGCCGTGACCCATTCCGCAGGGACACCTTTGTCTTCATCAAGCATTTCGTTTGAGCTTCAAAAAAGGCACCTTGGCCAGATGGGGGTCCCTATGGACCTTTACAAAGCAAGCACCACACTTTGGACCACATTTCTAACCAACATACCTAATGGTACTTGTGTAACCAAAATCCCTAGCTCATGGAGATCAGCAGTGATTGTTCCTGTGTTTAAACAAGGTAATAGGCAGGACCCGGCTTGTTATAGACCAATTTTTTTATTTTTTATTCTGTGGTTAAAATTGTAGGCATGGACTCCTTTAGCCTTCCTAGATGGGTCAGGCAAGGATGCATTTTAGCTCCCATTTTATTTCTATTTTATATCAATAAATTAAGTTCCTTTTCATCAGCAAACAAGAAGGACTTGCCTATGGTGAAATCGATACCAGTGCCATCCCTTCTATATGCAGATGACGCTGTACTCCTCTCCGTTACAGCAAATGGGATTAAGTGTCTTGTTGATTTATTTGTCGAGTTTATGGACGATCTGAAATTAGATACAAATATCACTGAAACACATTGCATGGCTTGTTGGAAGCAGATCAGCAAACCTAGACCCATTACCATCAAGAGGAAGGCAATTTCTACGGTTGCCACCTTTCCTTATCGAGGGATAATCTTTGACCAACAGAATTCCTGGATCCCTTGCCTCACGAATCACTGGTTGCCGTTCAATCAAGCCTGTGGTTCCCTTTTCAGGTTTGCGGCTTCGGTGGGCAACTGAAGTTTAGGTTGAAGTTGGAAGAGAAAGTACTTCAGCAGTGGGAGGCTAGTAAACTTAGGGAATATGAGCAGGATGAGAAATGGGGAAAGTTGTTGGCATGGAAGTCCAAGATGGATAGATCTCGAACTATATAAGGAAGTTTAGGAGGGAGAAAAAAGGCTTGATGGTGGAAGATGCTGAAGGGATAAGGCAGGGCTTCCACACGTTTTTTTTCAGGATATCTATTCTGAGTCTTTGGAGGTAGATGAAGACAGGCTACATAGCTGACTGCGAGATAAACACCTCCCCAAACTTACCCAGGAGCAGCAACAATCTTTAAGGAAAGAAATATCTGGAAATGTTATTCTGACAGCTGTTAAGAAGCTCAAAAAAGGGAAAGAAGCAGGCCCATATGGGATCATAAGTGCTTGAGAATTCAGCGGGAGGAGAACCATTCCTGTAGGAGACTGCTAGGTCTGGAAACTGCATCTTCTAGCTTCTTGTTACATGACCAGTTGGGTCTAGACCTTGTTAAGGGCCATGCAACCATTGCTTCATTGTTTTTGTGAATTGCCGTGTGGAGTGGTGAGTTTACAGCATTAAACAGGGATCTAATTGAGGACTGCTTGCGGTGTGACAATAGCCTCAAAATATTGTGGTTTAGTCACGTCAAGAACGTAGCTGATTCTCTGGGTTTGCCCCAGTTGTTCTCTGCCCCCCCTCTTGCTTGTCAAATGTGATGGTAAAAAGGTCAAGGAACTGTTCTTTACTGATGCTAGAGAGAAAAGAGAGATCATGATTTTGGGGAGACCTGCACTGAGAACACTTTTACTTTTGAAAACTACTACTGGCCTTTAACCATATCTTGCCTGGGTTTAATGGCCCTAGGAGAGATCCATCCTCACAAACCTCTATTTGGGCACCATTTGTTCTTACCTCTGCTTCCCACCTGTACAGTATGATCCAACATTAATGGAGCTTTCTCCTTGTGGTAGCCACTCCCACCAGACTTTGGTACGTCTTGTTCCCTACTCTACTGATCCCCGATGAAGGTTCCTGCCACCCATACTCAAATCAAGGGACTTTTTTCAATACAGACCTGCATTTCTTTATTTGCAACTGTTGGGTGACCATGCAGTGTCCTATGCGGTCTGTTCTTTTTTAAAAGTGCCTTATATTGGAATTAAATTATGAACTCTTAACCGGTAAGGCTTTTTGTTTCTATGTCATTTTATGTATTGATATGATCTCTGTATTTTTTATTGAATGATGAATATGGTTTTTTATGATGGTTCTTACTCTTTTATGATTAAATGCTTGTAATAAAAATAAATCAATCTATAAGATTGTAAATTTGAGTTGCACAATATATTTATTAATCTAAATAATGATTTACTCTCATGAGCAACTCTCATGAGTCAAGTACATAATCCTTTGCATGGAATCTGAGGGGGCTATCCTTTCTGTTTGACTCTCGCAGACCGCTTGCAAGATTGTGTATTTGAATTTTTAATGAAAAAAGTGATATATTATAATTTTCAATGAAGTATAACAGTAGAGATTGGCCAAACTAACTGCAATTAAATATATATAACACAACTCGACGCATAGAATATTTTTTTTTAGTATCCCACAAGATACTTGTGAGCTACTTAATAGAGATCCACGAGAGGAAAGAGACAGCCATTGAAACACATTATGATTGGTTCATATCAATGCCATTACTAGCAAAAGGAAGAATCCATCCTTTTTGCCTCATTTGTGTTCTGGATTTTGGTGTGGGGCTTATTGGAAATCTATTTTCTCAGACAATATAATGTGTTCTTCTGACTTAGATGAGTAGACAGGAGGAGTTCCACCACATAAACTTGCCAAAATTATCTCCCATTTGGCAATTTTTTAAATAGGAGCAGGAGGGAAGAAAAGTTAAGTTTGTAAACTGAACACTTTGTAGTAAGGAGTTTAGTAGAGGGACAAAGAAAAAATATAGCATGGGCTCTGTTGGAATGTGAAGGCATTTAAGATCAATGCATCCACAGAGGCTAACTCGCACAGAGTTGGCTTGGTCTACATAAGTAGAGAGGTCATCAGGAGCTTCAACATCTTTTGCACCTGGGGAAACTGTGCATTTTTTATTTTTTCCAAGTTTTTTTCCTGTTTTTATCAAAGGATAAGTTGTTCAGTATTTTAAATTTTTTGAACAGGCATTACATCTTAGTTCTCTCATTTTGTAAAATAAAAAATAAAAAGAAGTTAGAAATGCAAAATAAGTAAAAAACAATTAAAATATAGAAATATGCTCTTCTTAGCACTATCCTATAGTGTGACAACGTACTGTTTTTCTATTATAAGCCCCCCCTTTTTGAAAAACAAAAACAACTCCCACAAGAGTCTGCCGGGAGCTTGAGGAGCCAATGAACCTGATACAAATCAAAATTTAAAATTGTGTCTTTTATTCCTAGAATATGTGGCTCTAGTTCTTGTAGGGGTTTTGTTTTTTTGGCAGCACGTTTGTAATTATTTTTGTTTCAGTAGTGGAAATCAGAAGTAATGAGACAGAAAAATAAAGATTTGTAAATTGTGAGAAAAACTATGAGCAAAACAAAATCTATTGCTTTAGATGACATTCTTGATGAAAAGGATTGTCTTGCAAAGACAAGAGAAAAGTGCTTTATTCAAGTAGGCAGGGTTGTTAGCAGTCTGATTTGCCACATCCTGAGATGATGCTGATTGCCTTGCTTGAAAAAGACATAAAGGCACCTGATAAGTCATCTAGTTTAGTACTCCTTTGCTGAGCTATACATAATGTATTGTTTTTTGGTGTCTCTGCTAAGTTCCTTGTGGCACAGGGTAGGCTTCATATGCTTCTGTACACTTTCTTCTCTCCAGGTGCCATCTTAAAGAGTTACCATGCAATAGATTCCTTTGGTGGATTACCAATTATAGTTGATACAGCTGGTCCTTGTTCATCACTGTCAGGTGAAGAGATTTTTTTTTTAACTCAAAAGGTCTCCACAAACAAATACAAGATCCTCCTGACCTCTCTAAATGTTTCCACATCAAAGAGCTGCTCCAAAATTTTAAAAAAAGAAAGGTAACTACGTCCTTCAATTATTCATGGCATTAGTGTTAATAATATTTTCACTCACCAGCCGCTTGCAAGAGCGTATATTTAATAACTTTGGGCCTAATTTACAAGGCCCTAGTGGTACACTGCGCAACAGGAGCATCATTTTTTTTGACGCCCTGGTAGCACAAAAACAACTCCCACATGCCACCCTATATTTACAAGACCACACAAAGGCACCTTGCGTGCCATTTCATGGCCTTGTAAATATGGACCCCTTCCATGCATAACACTGCATTGAAAGGCACGTTCTATGGGTGTTGCTTAGGGTGTTTCCACGCAACATCCATGGAACCCAAAGGGGTTTGAAGCATTCCCAGTATTACAAGATTGAGAATTCATCAGATTCCTACTCCACCTCAGGGGCTGCATTAGGGATAATTATCTTTATTGTTCCCTGTTTTTCCCTCTTTCCATGTGTGGTGCATTCTGCAGCACACATAGAAAGAGGAAAACACCCCTTGTGATTGATTTTGTGCAGGAAGGCACTAGGGAGCAATGTGTGCACAAGTGCAGGGGCCACTTGCTGAGCCACCCTGAACCGTCAGCCTTGTAAATGAGGCCCTTAGTTTTATAGGTTTGTATATAGAGGCTGTTCATTAGTTGTGCCTGTATTTAATATAAATAGTAATAAAAGTATGATCTATCTATATTATTTTTCCATTTTATTATATTCAATATCTCTCACAAAAGGCTCATGAGAGTCAGGCACACAATCCCCTATGTACACTTTGAGGGGCCAGAACTTCCTGTTTCACCCTTGTGGATGACTTGCGAGACCATATATTGGTAATGGAATTTATTGTAGTGTATATTAGAAATGCTGATGGAAGTATATTCCTATTTTTTATGTCTAACAGACATCTCACATAAGCCTCTCACAAGCTTCTTGCAAGAGGACCGCAAGATTAGCCACTCACCTATATAAAATATTTGATTGGTTTATTTTTATGTGACTGTCTTTTAGAGGAAGTAGCCATCATACTTCACACATTTGGAAAAGCCTATTGATGTTCATTCACATGTTGCTGATCCCACCTAGAAATAAACGAACTAAACGCAGAAGGAATCCCTTGTTTGGAATTGTTTCAAATTCCACATGACTATAACAAAATGTAATCTAGAAGTGTAACCTGCAAATTGTTCTACAATGAGAACTTTTGTAGATCAAAAAGCAGTGCACCACTGGCACATGGCCTTATTTACACTAACTGCATCCTGTGCAGAGATGGAGGGACGTAGAGGAGGTGCATCATCCTCCATTACAACAACAGAAGCTCAACCCGGGGACTGAGTAACATGTGATGTGCAGGTTTGGGAGGTGAGGTGTGAACCTATCCACATTAATAAAATGTTCTACCGCTGTGTGAATGGGTCAATAATATTTCCCTCAGAAATGAGCAATGCTCTTTGAGATAGCATCTTGGTGGTTAATAACTAATACCCATGGTTAGTGGGGTGAGATGAGGAACTGGCTTCTCTACTCACATTTCTCACCAGGGTTACAGTGGGCCTCTATATACTGTTCAAGGTTAGCACAAATGTTTTGGCCCTAACCCTATACAGTACTTCAATAGCATCAGAAATTCTGATGCTATTGCCCCCTACCCTGCACCATGGGGTGCCGTATTTTGAATATGGCACACATGTGGTGGCGGTAGTGGGGCGCTAAGGGGCACAAGGAAAGTGGCACTTCACAGAGTGTAGCGCCACTTTTCTTAAATCTGCCCCTTATTTTCTCAGATTACTGTCTTCATCTGAATGATAGGTGTATATATAGCAATGACAGCAGGTTGTCCTTGGTGCTAAGATCAGTGTCTTCTTAGGACATGAGTTTACATATTAGAGTGTATAAAGGAACTTGCCTTTCTACACAGTGCTCACTCTTAGAAAGCACCCATGAAATATAAGTTGTGGGAAGGGACTGCCCTCTGCCATAAAGCCTTTCTGTTGTGCCCTCTGCTGTTAAGCCTTTCTCTTGGATGATTGCTGTGTATGGCAGTGTACTGGAAGAGACTTATCTTTTTCCTTTCTGTCTTTCCACTACTGAAGATTCCTAAAACAAAGGAGAGGGACTTTAGTAAGTAGTATGACTCAAGATAGAGCGGCTGTAAGGGTATTCAAACATTCCACTAAAATAGGGTAGACTGTTCTCAGTCCAAAAAGGAAATAAAGACACACAAATATTGGAATTTTATACTAGAAAAGTTTTACCATCTATTAAAAGATGTAAAACAATTTATCCTCTTCAACAGAGTTCCTTACATTCCAAAGTTCTATTATATTTGTATACTCTACTGTAGTAGGCTATTCCAGCCATTTAAGGCCTGCTCCTGTGTTAAATGCCTAACTTGTAGATGAGGGCCTTTAACAAAGGAGCAGGTTTTTAATGGCTAGTATAGTCCAGGTACAGGGTGTTATAAGGGTATAGGAACATTCCATCTCTTGAGGGTAGAATAACCTAAGAACTAAAACAAAAGCTTCAAAGTTGAGGGAATCAAGATCTTACTCAGCTTCAAAGTCTTACTTTCACAGCTGTTGCTGTGACTGTTATACACATAACAATACATGCAGGAATACACCTGTTATCTTCTGATCGTTCATAGCTGTGAAAGGGTACTAGTCTGCAACATAATGATGAATTCATGTAGTAGAATATGTAGATATAGTGATATCTCCTGTAAAACCTCTCCACAGTATAATTATTGTATAGAATATAGCTAGTAATTTCTCTCTATGTTGAAAACCGTCTGTTAAGTGTACATAGAAGAATGGAGGTAAACATGGCTCTGCCTGATAAGAATCCTCCCTGGTATATTGGACATATTTGGATTGTTGTATGCAGAGACTGTGTTGTTGATGGGTGTCTGCACTAGCGTGTTGAGGGGGAGTAAGTTCCCTTCTAAGATCTTTCCTCACTCTCAAATAATTGTATAATATAGTATGAGCAAGAGTAACAATAAACTATGAGTTACTAATGTGGTCTGGATAAGAAGTGTTGGATGAGTAGTATATGTAGAGGAATGTGATAAATGTGTGTATTGAATACACCATTGTTTTACATTTTCATGTGAGTTGTACAGTGTGCAGAAAGACTGGTTTCTTAGCTGAGACTTCTTCTCAGTGTGATGATTGTTTCAAGTAGGGTGCAGACAGAAATTTATATTTTTCATGACACTTGTTACCCTGATAGAAAAGAACATGACATATTACTTTATCTTAGTATATTTATGTTACTTGTATAATGTAACTATATCATTTATTTAACTTTCTTCAAAAAACGCTATTGTTCTCAGAATTGCATTTACACTGAAGATATCCTAATATATGAAATATATATATATATATATATATATATATATATATATATATATATATATATATATATACACACACACACACACCAGAATACTAACACTGTGCATATTCTGAATAGTTAATTATTGAAATCCATTATTGAGCTGTGAGGAAAAATAAACCAAGAAGATTTATAAAAAACACGCATATTTTATTTGTAACAAACTAGCATTTTGAAAAGGAGTTTGTTGACATCACAGGCTGAAACCTTCATTTTCATTTTTAACTTGCAAGAGAACATCATTACTAAAGTGATATAAAATGTTTCTAATATACACATTGACACTTATTACATCATTTTGACAACTTCATATTTTGCTATTAAAAAAGTTCAATCATTATAGAGTTGTTATGCTTGATAAGCCACATAATGACAATGACATGGACTTTAATGTTTTTTCTCTGTTTTATTTCACATAGAGTTTTGTCAACATTACTTCTCTCTATAACTTTGGTTCCAGAAATATGAGATAAGACGTTTCCAGGGTAACCTATTCTTTACTGCAAGATGTGTCATCACATTCAGTCCAGCTATATTCATTTTAAAGGTAGGCAGTGCAGTGGGCACAGATAATTGACTGTCATTGGTGTATAATAATGGCAACAGCAGTGTATGTTTTCTTATAAATTTATATCTGACCAGCTTTAAGGCTGGTGATAGCAGTATTGATTTTACTGCCATCTGTTCTACATCTTTGTAGCATGAGAAGAAGATATTTTGAAATGTGACTCACAACTAATGTAGATTGTAGTTCTGATGTGGAGTCTGAACAGCAGTTATTCTGCACAACTTTTACAAAACGTGTTTCAAAAGCTACTAACTTGTAATGTGGTACTGTAAGGTATACAGATTGCTCTGAATGAATATCAGTTCTGTGTGAACAGGAAGAATTGACACACTCATGGTTCCATGAAAGCTTGTTCTAATGAAGTCACTAATTTCTCATTTTCTAGCAATACAATTACAAAATACCTGTGCATCCTGTAGGACATTAAAATCCTGTAGCACATTAAAAGTTAACTGTGTACCACCATTACAGTGGTCACCTATGTCATGTATAAATGTAGTTGAAGTACCCATGTGTTTTTCGGCATGTACTAAATTGAGTAGAGTTGTGAAAGCTTGACTTAAAGGTTTCTCTTTGTTTTGAAGAACGTTTCCAATCACTGGTTGTAGGTGGAATAGCACATTACCTACTACAGTAGACTAACATGAAGCTCCTGAAAATTGAAAATCTATTAGATTATTTATTTTGTTAGCTTTTAGGAAGTGTTTGTTGATTCTTCATTTAGTTTTGAAACTTTTGAACAATCTGCAATCTCAGCAGTTTTTCACTTTCTGTAACTTGGATGCTTCTTGACAAGATGATGAGCCTATACTCCTTCCCAAATGATTGTATTCTATCATATCTGATGAGCCAGCATTGACTTTGCCCTCATGAAACCTAAGAAGGTGCACTCCTAACAATAACCTAACCGGTAATAAAGCAACACAAGACAATCCTTCTTTGAACACAGTGTGGTTTATATTTATCGATGCTGCATCCAAACGTAGGGGCATATTTATAATGAGCTAGAATCCACCTTGCACCTCATTAACATAATTATTTTGTATGTTAATGTGGCCCAACAAGGCTGAAGTCCCCGTGCAGTATTTACAGAGTGACGCAATGCATGCATTGCACCACTCTCTAACCCATTTCGCGCTACATTATGCCTGCGCCAGGAATAATGTATGCAAAAGGGCATTCCCCCATTAGGGGAGTGTAGGAAAGTACCCTCTTTTTGGCATGTTACCCACAATTTCTGCCTGATGTCAGTGTGTTTGACTGTGTTCACTGTGATCCTGCTAACCAGGACCCCAGTGATTATGCTCTCTCTCACCTAAGTTTTGTAAATGCATACTGGTAACCCAGTATTTCACCCAAAATTGGCATACTGGTCCCCCTTATAAGTCCCTAGTATATGGTACCTAGGTACCCATGGCATTGAGGTTCCAGGGGATCCCTATGGGCAGCAGCATTTCTTTTGCCACCAATAGCGAGCCCATACAAAGGCTTCTACAGGACTGCCATTGCAGTCTGTGTGAAATGGTGCATGTACCCTTTCACTGCCTTATATACTGCACCAAGTCACTTATAAGTCACCCATATTTCAGGTATTCCAACCCTGAAGGCTGGGTGCAAAGTACCTGTGTGTGAGGGCACTCCTGTACTAGCATAGGTGTCCCCATGACTTTCAGGACCATTTTCAAGGCCTTCATGAGTGTGGGAATTACATTTTATGCATGCACTTGACATAGGTCACCACGTATGTACAGCTTCACAAGGGTAACTATGAATGTGGTCATGTTTGGTATGAAACATGTTGGAATCATACCCCAGGGCTTTTGCAAGCATTGGTTGTATGATTCCATGCACTCTGGTTGCTCCTTAAAACACTCACAGTACTGCCATTACAGCCTTCTGAGGTTTTCCAGGCAGCCCCAGCTGTTGCCACCTCACAGACATGTTTATGCCCTCCTGTTGCTTGAGCAGCTCAAGGCATATCAAAGGATTTCCTTTGGGAGAGGGATGTTACACCCTCTCCCCTTGGCAATAGGTGTTACATGCATGGGAGGGGTAGCCTCCCAGATCCTCTGGAAATACTTTGAAGGGCACAGATGCTGTTCTCCTTGCATAATACAGTCTACACCAGTTCAGGGACCCCCAGTCTCTGCCCTGGAGCAAAACTGGACAAAGGAAAGTGGAGTGACCCCTCACCTGTCCATCAATACCCCAGGGGTGGTACTCGGAGCTCCTCCAGAGGGTAACTGGGTTTTGCCATCTTGGATTCCAAGGTGGCGGGGAACTCTGGGAGCATCTGAGTGGCCAGTGCCAGGAGGTGATGTCAAAGTCCTCCCCTGTTAGGTGCTTACCTGTGTAGCTGACCAATCCCCCTCTCAAGGCTATTTGGGGTCTTTCTCTTGGGTGGTTCTTCGGATTTGGATTGCAAGATTCCAGCAGGAATCATCTGCATCCTTTATGTCACCTTCTTACCGAATAACCTGCATCTGGACCCTCCAGAAACTCTACAACTGCAACAAATGAGCAAAGATGACTTCTGCAACATTATATCTTCATTTCCTGCCAGCAACTGCAACTGTTTCCCGGTGGTGCATCCTCAGAGGACAGCCAGTCTTCAGCCTGTACCAGAAGAATGAACGAATCTCCCTTCAAGTGAAGGAGTCACTTCCCTGCTTCAGCAAGCACCTTTCTGCAGCATCAACCGGTGACATGGGTCCCCTCTCCTGATGAAGTGAGTGATCCAGCATCATGGGTGGTGGACTGAAGTGGTACAGAGGGTCCTGACGTCCAACTGTCCAACTTTGGTGGAGGTAAGAGCTTACAAAACAGTACCCCCATGCACTGTGTGTTTTGCAGTTGCCAAGGCTTGTTGGCATCTTTCCGCGAACTTCTTCATGCACTGTGCAGCTCCAGCCCCCAGCACTCCTTCCTGTGATGCACAGCCTCCTGTGTTGTTCTCCAGCCGCATGGGATCCCTTTGTGTAGTGCTGCATGGGCCTTCTTTGTCCCCATGCTGTGGACTCCTGTGCATGCTGCCTGGTCTTCTGAAGGCTCTCCGAGTTGCTGCAAGGCCCCTCTGTCTCCTCCTCCTGTATAGAGTCCACCAGGTCCCTCCTGGTCCAGGGCAGCACCATTTTCTGCTAACCGTGAGCTCTGCGTGTGCCAAGACCTGTTGGTAGAATCCAGCGACGTAAACCAGACTGCAATCATCCATCTGGCGTGGGACATCATCTGCACCAACCAGGAGCAGGCATCCATCTTTTTGGGTGCATTACTGACTGTTGTTCTTCACCAGTGGTTATTCTTTTGCACCTTCATCAGGGTTAGCAGGGGCTCCTGTTCTCCCTGGACTCTTCAGTGCTTCTTGGACTTGGTCTCCTTCTTCCACAGGTGTTCAGGTCCAGGATTCCATTGTTGGTTACCTTTCTGGTTCTTGCATAATCTTCTTTCTCATGTTCTGGTGTGTCCTAGGAAAGTTACTGTGATTTATTCCTGCTTTCTTGGGCTCTGGGGTGGGTTCTATTACTTACATTTGGTGTTTTCTAATACTCCCAGAGCCCCTCTACACATTACGTTTGACTAGGTGGGAAACCAATTTTCACATTCCACTTTCTTAGTACATGGTTTTTGTTCCCGCTAGGCCCATTTCTAACTATTGTGATTTTCACTATTTGCACTGTTTTCTAACTGTTTTTATAGAAATTTCTGCATACTAGTTCATATAATTTGTGTATTACTTACCTTCTAAGGGAGTACAGTCTCTATGGTATTTTTGGCAAATGTGTCACCAAAAATAAAGTACCTTTATTTTTGTAGCACTGATTATTTTCTTTCTTGTGAGTGAGTATTGTGTGACTACAGTGGTATTGCATGAGCTTTGCATGTCTCCTAGTTAGGCCTTGGCTGCTCATCCACACCACCCCAGAGAGCCAGGCTTCTAGACATTGGCTACATTTCACTAATAAGGGATAACTGGACCAGGTATAAGGTGTAAGTACCTTAGGTACCCACTGCAAACCAGACCAGCCTCCTACATTGGGACAGCAGTAGAATAAGTACTTGCAATTGGCTTATCACTCTGTCACCAGTTATTTCCACTGGAAATAATACTCTATACCTAGAGCTATACACATATACCTAGTTACAGGGGTCTAGTCTCTTACTTTCCTTTCTTAGAGACTAGAAGTTAGGAAGGGAAGTTTTTTTTTTTTGTTTCCTCACACTACACTAACACACACACACACACACTACGTCAGGTCTACTGCTGGGCCTAGCTCTGAGGTCATGGGTACTCTCTATGAGGGCATGATCTTCAAAGAACTGGAGAGGTTTTGCTCAGAAAGAAGCCTAGATGTAGGGAAGATCCTAACAAACATTTTCTTCTGAGCCTCCTTATTCAGGATGACCAGGAACATACAGGTAGACAGGATGAGGAAGATTCTGCACCCTTAGAGTCAGGGACTCATCATGTAGATTCAGGGGAGGACTCTTCCAAAGATCTTCCCTCAAGAAAAGCTTCTACTGTAGCTGGCAGTGTGGGGGGTAGTCACTCTGGGAGGGCTCCCTTCACACCTAGAGGTCGGGTTACTAGAGTTAACTAACTCAGGGAAAGATCTACCTTTGGCCATTCCCATATCACCTCAGTTTCTGAGGAATTCCATGGTTCAACTCCAGGTGATGGCTCCATAGATAGGGAGCTCAGGAAACTGCGACTGGAGGAGGCCAGGCTGAGGCTGCAAGAGCAACAGCTAGCCTTAGATAGGGAGGCCTTGGTTGTGGAAAGGGAAAGGCAGGGGTTAGGGTTAGTTCTGCATGGTGGCAGCAGCAGTTGCAGGAGTTATGGAGTTAGGGAGGACACCATTGACCCTAGAAATGTGCATAACATTGTTTCCCCATACAAAGTGGGGGATGACATTTACAAGTGGCTTGCTGGACTTGAGAGGGCCTGCAAAGTTCAGGCGGTCCCTCAAAGGCAGTGGGCTGCTATTCTGTGGTTGTTCTCTTCTGACAAGGGGAGGGATAGACTCTCACTCTCAGAGAAGATTTAGACAACTATGATCTTCTTAAAACTGCACTCTTGGATAGATTTGGCTTAACCACTAAACAATACAGAACTAAGTTCAGAGAACCAGAAAAGAGTCTTTCCAAGATTGGATAGACTTTGTGGACTGTTCTGTGAAGGCTTTGGAAGGTTGGTTAAATGGCAGAAAAGTGTCTGACTTTGAGGGCTTATATAATTTCATTTTGAGAGAGCAGATTTTGAATAACTGTGTGTCTGATTTGTTACACCAATACTTGGTAGACTCAGATTGGATTTCTCCCCAAGAATTGGGAAAGAAGGCAAACAAATGGGTCAGAACAAGGGTGAGCAGAAAAGTTCATACAGGAGGTGACAAAGATAAGAAGAAGGATGGTAAGTCACATGATAAAGTTGGGGACAAAGATAAACACAAGGAGTCTTTATCAGGTCCCACAAAAACCCTTTAGGGGTGGGTCTAAATCCTCTTCTAACCATCAATATAAAAAGCCTTTCTGTTACATGTGTAAAAACAAAGGCCACTGGGCAAGTGCCAATACTTGTCCAAAGAAAAACACCAAAGCTCCCACCACCACAACCCCCACTGTTTCCACTAGTACCCCTTGTAATAGCAGTGGTGGTGGGAAAAACAACACTACAATCAGCCAGTCCAAGGGAGCAGCAGAGCTCACTCTGGGTAATGTAGTGTGGGTTGGTTTAGTTAAGGAAACCACTGAGTACAAGCAACAAATGTAGGAGGCTGGCCAGGTTTATAGTGGCTACCTAAGGTACTTACACCTCATACCAGATAAAGTGATCCCTTATTAGTGAAATGTAGTCATTGTCTTGAAGCCAGGCTGTCTAGAGGTAGCCGTAGGCAGAGCAGCCACAGCTGAACTAAGAGACATGCAAAGCTCTTGCAATACCACTGTAGTCACACAGTACTCACACACAAGAAAGACAATACTCAGTGTTACTAAAAATAAAGGTACTTTATTTTAGTGACACAAGGCCAAAAATATCTTAGAGGCTATACTCCCTTTGGATGTAAGTAATAAACATAAAATACACCTAGTAACCAAAATCAGGTGACTAAACAGTCATAAAATAGTGAAAAAAGTGAAAATCACCAAAGGCTGGAATGGACCTAGGGGCAACAAAAACCATATTCTAAAATAGTGGAATGCGAAAGTCGGTTACCCGTAGGCAAGAGTAGTGTGTAGGGGGGCGCCGCTGGGAGTGTAGGAAAACACCAGTGGTAAGTAAACTACCCAACCCCAGAGTCCAGGAAAACAGGAGTAAAGTACTGCAAGTTTCCTAAGAACACACTAGGAGTCGTGATGAAGGATTATGCAAAAATCAAGCAAGACTGCAAGACACCAACAATGTATTCCTGGACATGAAGACTTGTGAAGAGAGGAGATTATGTCCAAGAACAGATGAAGAGTCCAGGAAGAAGAGGAGCCCCTGCTATCCCAGATGAAAGAGCAAAAGTGGATTTTTCGGTTAGAAGAAAAAGTCAGGGATGCACCAAAGAAGACAGCTGCGGGTTCCTACTTGGTGCAAGAGATGTCCCACGTTAAGTAGAAGAATGTAGGCTGGTTTTCATTGTTGGATTCTGCCAACAAGCCTTGGCTCACTCAAAAAATGCAGTTGGCATGAAAAGGCGTTACCTGGACCCAGGAGGGACCTGGGGGTCTCAACTCAGACTGAAGAGACAGAGGGGGCTCTCAGCACATCAGAGAGCCCTCAGAAGACCAGGCAGCACCCTCAGGAGTCCCAGCACATGGAGACAAAGGAGTTGCAAATCACAGTCATTGCAGCACTACACAAAGAGAATCCACGCCGTCGAAGGACAACCCAGGGAGCTGAACGTCATAGGATAGAGTGCTGGGGACCTGGGCTGTGCTGTACATGAAGAATTCCTTGGAGAAGCGCACAGAAGCCCTAGAAGCTACAAAACACGCAGGCACAGGGATACTGTCTGGCTCGGGGAGGCAAGCTCTTACCTCCACCAAATTTGGACAGTTGGACTTTTGGACAGTCGGGGTCACTTCAGTCCACCACCTGTGTTATAGGATCGACGCTCATTGTCAGGAGAGGGGACCCAGATTACTGGTCGTCATCGCAGAGAGGTGCCTGCTAAAGCAGGGTATAGAGTCTGTCACTCCACTGGAGATTCCTTCGGTCCTTCTGGTACAGGATGAAGACAGGCAGTCCTAGGAGTGTGCACAACCTTAAAACTGTTGCAGTTGCTTGCAGGAGCTGAAGTTATAGAGTTGCAGTAGCCTTCCTGGATGCTTTGTTGCAGCTGTAGATTTCCAGGAGCAGTTCTGCGGTTGATCTGACGGTAGAAGGTGAAGCAGAGGTTGCAGAGGAGTCGTGCTGGAATCTTGCAAAACTGAATCTGAGGAAAAACCCAGAGGAGAGACCCTAAATAGCCCTGAGAGGGGGATTGGTCACCTAACCAGGTTAGCACCTATCAGGAAAGGTCTCTGATTTCAGCTGTTGGCACTGACCACTCAGATGCTCCCAGAGTTCCCTGACCATCCTGAAAACAAGATGTCAGAACCCAGGGGCACTCTGGATGAGCTCTGGGCACCGCCCCTGGGTGAGCTCTGGGCACCGCCCCTGGGGTGGTGATGGACAGGGGAGTGGTTACTCCCCTTTCCTTTGTCCAGTTTCGTTCCAGAGCAGGGACTGGGGGTCCCTGAACTGGTGTAGATTGGATTATTCAAGGAGGGTACCGTTTATGCCCTTCAAAGCATTTCCTGCGGCTCTGGGAGGATACCCCTCCCATGCCTGTTACACCTATTTCCAATGGAAGAGAGTGTAAAACCCCTCTCCTGAAGGAAATGCATTATTCTGCCTTCCTGGGATTGAGCTGCTCAAGCCCCAGGAGGGCAGAAGCCTGTCTCTGCGGTGGCAGCAGCTAGGTCAAAAGTGGAAACCTTAGAGAGCTGGTTTGGCAGTACTGGGGGTTCATGGTGGAACCACCAGGGTGCATGGAATTGGCCCCCCAATACCAGAATCGGGTACAATTTCTCAATCCTAGACACCTCACATGGCCATATTCAGAGTTACCATTGTGAAGCTACATATATATTTTTGACCTATATGTAGTGCACACATAGAACGGTGTCCCACACTCACGAAGTCCAGGAAATTGGTCTTGGACAATGTGGGGGCACCTCTGCTAGTGCAAGGGGGCCCTCACGCACAGTAACTTTGCACCTAGCCTTCAGGAGCTGAAGGTTAGATATATAGGTGACTTATAAGTTTCCTGGTGCAGTGAAAATGGATGTAAAAAGTGCTTGTACTATTTCACTCAGGCTGCAGAGGCTGTCCTGAAAAAGTGTTTGTATGACTTCCTTATGGGTGGCAAAAGGAATGCTGCATCCCATAATGATCTCCTGGAACCCAATGCCCGGGTACCTAGGTACAATATACTAGGGACTTATAAGGGGGGGGGTCAGGTATGCCAATTTGGAGTGAAATACTGGGTTACCAGTATGTAAGTACAAACTTGGAATCAGAGAGCATAAGCACTGAAGTTTTGGTTAACAGGACTCCAGTGACACAGTCAAGCATACTGACAAAACAGTAAAACATACTGACATGTAGGCACCAGACTATGAGCACTGGGGTCCTGACTAGCAGGATCCCAGTGAGACAGTAAAAACACACTGACAAACAGGCCACAAATGTGGGTAACCATGCTAGAAAGAGGCTACTTTCTCACAACAAACACAAATAAATGATGTGTTCAGGTTGAGTCCTACAGGGACACAGGTGCCAATGTCACAATGATGATGGAAGAACTGGTGGCCCCTGAGCAACACCTACTTGGTAATCAGTGCCAAGTGACTGACGCCCATAATAACACTGTTAGCCTCCCCGTGGCCATTGTTGATCTCAACTGGGGTGGGGAGGGAGGGAGGTTACTGGTCCAAAGAAAGTTGTGGTATCCACAGACCTACCTCTAGAGTTTCTCCTAGGCAATGACTTGGAGACTTCAGCTTGGGCTGAGGTGGAGTTGGAGGCTCATGCAGCAATGCTGAACATTCCTGGGCATATCTTTGCTTCAACAAGGTCTCAGGCCCAAAAGCAATAAGTACAGGGAAACTTGGATCCTGGAACAATGGACCAAGAGCTTCCCAAAAGCAGCTGAGCTTTTGGGTACAGGGGGGCCTGACAGGGAGAAGTTACCTGTGGCTCAGCAGGCCTGCCCCACACTTGAGGGTTTGAGACAAGCTGTCACACAGAAGGCAGGGGATGTCAGTGATGCTCACAAAGTGTACTGGGAAAATAATCACCTGTACACAGAGGCAAGGGACCCAAAACCTGGTGCTACCAGGAGACTGGTCACTCCCTAGCAGTATAGGGATTTTTTTTTTTTTTTTTTTACCTTGGCACATTACATTCCCCTTGGTGGACATCTGGGGCAAAGCAAGACTTGGGAAAGACTGGTCCCTCACTTTCACTGGCCTCACATCTCAGAAGCGACAAAAGAGTTTTGTCGCTCTTCTGTCACTTGCCAAGCCAGGGGAAAGACTAGTGGCACCCCAAAGGCCTCCTTGATTCCACTGCCAGTAGTCGGGTGCCCTTTGAAATGGTAAGGGTTGACATTGTTGCCTCACTTGACCCTCCTACTGCTTCTGGCAATAGGTTTATTTTGGTGGTAGTGGGCCATGCCACTAGATATCCAGACGCAATACCTCTGAGGACCACTACAGCTACTGCAGTGGCAAAGTTTCTCCTGGGAATATTTTTCAGGGTGGGCTTTCCAAAAGAGGTGGTGTCAGACAGAGATAGCAACTTCATGTCTGCATACCTTAAAGCAATGTGGAAAGAATGTGGTGTAACCTACAAGATCACTACACCTTATCATCCCCAGACAAATGGGTTGGTTGGGAGATTTTACTAAAACTCTAAAAGGTATGATTATGGGGCTCTCTGAAAAGCACAGCATGAGATGGGATATCATGTTATCATGCCTCCTTTTTGCCTACAGGGAGGTACCCCAGAAGGGAGTGGGCTGAAGCCCATTTGAACACCGTTTTCGTCACCCTGTTAGGGGTCCATTAGCTCTTGTGAAAGAGGGGTGGGAGCTACCCTTGAAGCCCCCTGAAACAAGACATAGTGGACTATGGGTCACATGTAGCAACATTCAGAACTGTGACCCGCAAATTGCGAGTCGCAATTCTGAATGTTGGACAGTGTTCCTAACACCATCTCTGATACACAAGGGGGTCGCAAATGACCACCTCATGAATAAGCATGAGGTGGGTCGCAATTTGCGACCCCCTTGCGAATGGCGGCCCTCACAGGGCAGACAGCAGACCACCATGTCTGTGACTGCTTTTAATAAAGCAGTTTTGTGTTTTTGTAATGCAGCCCGTTTTCCTTAAAGGAAAATGAGATGCATTACAAAAACGAAAAATTAAACGTTTTTGTTTCATTTTTTCCCTGCTCTGAATTTTTTTTTGCAGTGCCATTCACAACGGGGAAGGGGTCCCATTGGGACCCCTTCCCTTATGCAAATGGGTTACCACCCATTTGAAATGGGTGCAAAATGCGATTGGTTTGCGACCGCGTTCCAGGTCACAAACCAATCCTACATTGCACTGCGACTCGCAATTAGGAAGGGAACACCCCTTCCTAATTGCGACTCGCAAACCCGTTTGGGATTCGGTAACCAGGTTACCGAATCGCAAAACGGGGTTTGTGCATTGCGATGTGCTTTTTGCACATCGCAAACAGAGAAATTTGCTTTTTGCAACGTACAAAAAGCTTGCTACATGTGGCCCTAAGTGCTTGGCTTAAGATCTAGAATGGCTGAGTCATGAAAAAGGCCACTAGAAACCTTCAGGCAACGCAGGAGTTACAGAAATAATGGCATGACCAGAAGGCTGTCCTGACTGTGTACCAACCAGGACAAAAGGTCTGGGCAAGGCAGCCTGTGGCACGCAGGGCACTCAAGGACAAAAGGAGTGGTCCACACCTAATAGTTGAAAAGAAGGGTGAGGTCACTTATTTAGCAGACCAAGTCACTCCTAGAAGTCCTCTTAGAGTACTTCATGTGAACCGCTTGAAATCCTACTATGATAGGGCTGACTTAACCCTACTCATGGCCACTGATGAGGGACAGTTAGATGAGAATGACCCTCTCCCTGATCTCTTCTTCAACACTGCAGCTGATAGCTCAGTGGAAGGAGTTATTCTTGCAGACTATCTTGCTGAATAGCAGGACGACGACGACAGGAACCACCTAGGGTATTTTTCTGAACTTGTTTATCTAACATATGGTCAGACCACTTTGTGTGAACATACCATAGATACTGGAGACAGTTTACCTGTCAAAATTAAAATTTATAGACAGCCTGACCATATCAGAGACTGTATTGAATTAGAGGTTCAGAAAATGCTGGACCTAGGAGTGATTGAGCACTCTGATAGCCCCTGGGCCAGCCCATTGGTGCTTGTACTCAAGCCTCATTCTCAGAATGGGAAAAAGGAAATGAGGTTCTGTGTAGATTACAGAGGGCTCAATACAGTCATCAAGACTAATGCTCAACCAAGGCAGCTGAGCTTATTGATACACTGCTATCTGCAAAGTATCTCATTACTTTTGATTTGACTGCAGGGTATTGGCAGATCAAATTATCAGAAGAGTCTAAACCCGAAACAGCGTTCTCTACCATTGGAGGGCATTATCAGTTTACAGTAATGCCCTTTGGATTGAAGAATGCACATACCACTTTTCAGAAGTTGGCGAACACAGTCCTCCAAGGTCTGGAAGCTTTTAGTGCAGCATATCTAGATGATATTGCTGTCTTCAGCTCCACCTGGGCTGACCACCTAGTCTACCCGTGGAAAGTTTTGGAGACCCTGCAAAAGGCAGGCCTCACTATCAAGGCTTCAAATTACCAAATAGAGCAGGGGAAGGGGGTTTATCTGGGACACCTGGTAGGTGGAGAACATATTGAACCACTACAGGTAAAGATCCAGACTATTTTAGACTGGTCTCCCCAACAACACAAACCCAGGTCAGAAACTTTCTTGGTCTCACTGGGAAGTACAGGAGGTTAATTAAGAACTATGGCTCCATTGTTGCCCCTCTTAAGGACCTCACCACAAAGAAGATGCCTGAAAAGGTATTGTGGACAGCCAGCTGTCAGAAAGCGTTTGAGGAGCTGAAGCTGGCTATATGTACTGCACCTGTCTAAAAAAGCCTAAACTACTCAAAGAAGTTTATTGTCCAAACATATGCTTCAGAGAAGTAGGCATTAGGGCTGTGCTATCGCAACAGAATTCAGAGGGCCAAGATCATCCTGTTGCTTTCATTAGTTGAAGGTTGACCCCTAGAGAAAAGTATTGGTCAGCAATAGGGAGGGAGGCCTTTGCTGTGGTCTGGACCCTGAAGAAGTTGAGACCATACCTCTTTTGAACTCGCTTCATAGTTCAAACAGACCACAAACCTCTCTTATGGTTAAAACAAATGAAAGGTGAAAACTCTAAATTGTTGAGGTGGTCCATTTTCCTACAAGGGATGGACTTTACAATGGAACATAGACCTGGGAGTAACCACTCCAATGCAGATGGACTCTCCAGATATTTCCACTTAGACAATGAAGACTCATCTGGGCAAGGTTAGCCTTATTGTCCCTCATTTGGGGGGGTTGTGTAGAAAAGTACCCGCTTTTTGACATGTTGCTCCCAATTTCTGCCTGATGTCAGAGTGTTTGACTGTGTTCACGGGGATCCTGCTGGTCAGGACCCCAGTTATTATGCTCTCTCACCTCTAAATTTTGTCACTGCATATGGTAACCCAGTATTTCACCCACAATTGGCATACTGGTACCCCCTTATAAGTCTCTAGTATATAGTACCAAGGTACCCAGGGCATTGGGTTCCAGGGGATCCCAATGGGTACCACGTTTCTTTTGCTACCCATAGGAAGCCCATGCAAAGGCTTCTACAGGACTGCCATTGCAGCCTGTGTGAAATGGTGCGTGTACCTTTTCACTGCCATTTACACTGTACCAGGTCACTTGTAAGTCACCCATATTGCAGGTATTCCAACTCTTAAGGCTGGGTGCAGAGTACCTGTATATGAGGGCACCCCCTGCACTAGCAGAGGTGCCCCCCATGACCTCCAGGACAATTTTCTCAAACTTCATGGGAGCGGGGATATCATATTACATGTTCACTGAACATAGGTCACCACCTATGTACAGCTTCACAATGGTAACTCCAAATACGGCCATGTTTGGTATCAACCATGTTGGAATCATACCCCAAGGCTTTTGCAAGCATTGGTTGTATGGTTCAATGCACTCTGGGGGCTCCTAAGGGGACCCCCAGTACTGCCATTACAGCATTCTGCGGCTTTCCAGGCAGCCCCAGCTGCTGCCACCTCACAGATAGGTGTATTCACTCCTGTTGCTTTAGCAGCTCAAGCCCAGTAATCCAGAACAAATGGTGTCCTTTGGAGAGATGGATGTTACACAATAGGTGTTACAGGCATGGGAGGGGTAGCCTCCCAGAGCCTCTTAAAACAGATGGTGCCCTCCTTGCGTATTCCAGTCTACACTGGTTAAGGGACCCCCAGTCTCTGCTCGGGCATAAAACTGGACAAAGGAAAGGGGACTGAGCACCAGTGGTGGTGCCCAGAGCTCCTCCAATGTGTCCCCGACTTCAGCCATCTAGTTTTACAAGGTTTGGGGACACTCTGGAGGCCTCTGAGTGGCCAGTGCCAGCATGTGAAGTCAGATACCTCTCCTGATAGGTCCATACCTGATAAGGTAGCCAATCCCTCTCTCAGGGCTATTTAGGGTCTCTCCTGTGGGTTTCTCTTCAGATTCTGCTTGCAAGTTTCCATCAGGAATCCTCTGCAACCACTACTTCATCCTCTGACCTCAGACTGCTCCAGGAACCGCTTTAACAGTAACAAAGTATCTAGAAGGGCTACTTTTCCTCTGCAACTTTAGCTCCAGCCAGCAACTGCAACAGTTTCCAGAAAATTACGTAATCGCCATCATTTTGGCACTAGACGTGCCTAGCGCCAAAGTATAAATATGGATTCGGTTTGCACTGAATTAGCAGTAAAGAAATAATGATGATTCAGCGCAAACCAAGTATAAATATGGGCCCAAGTATCACATTGAGAAGCTAAGATATTCATTAGATTACTATATAGTATCTCACCTTTACCATGCACTCTTACCACAACATCTCTTGCAGTGATATTATTAAACTGTATACCTGTTCTAATAGCATGGCCTATAGAATTGACAGATCACTTAAAAAAAGTGTTAAATCTATTGAATATTTGCCTAAAGTGGGGATCTTCACAAAATACTCTACTGCACTGGATGTGCATCATAACAACCACATTCTCTGTAGGGAACAAAATTGGAAAACATGGTAGGCCTGATTCAAAAAGGTAAACTTAAACTTTTGGTCTAAGTACAGACCAAAAGTCTAGGTTGATGACTTTTCGATGTTCACAAAGGTAAGTTAAAAGTTTATGTCCGCACATGGGGTGGAATCTCTGCACTCGGGTAGATCTCTGTCCCAAGTGCGGCGTTTCTACACGAGTACGGTCGTAAAGGTACTACTGCCATTTTTTTTTTAAATCTTTGGTAGGCATTCCATTTACTTGAACCACAAACGGTTCTTCCTACTCTTGATCTACACCTATAGTGTCAATATTCTTCTATTCTTCTTCATATTCAAAGGCAAATACACAACTTTGGGGGTCATTACGACCTAGGTCTGACCGCCGGGTGGCGGCCAATGCAGGTGCACTCACGCCACGGCCATTATGAGATCCCCGCTGGGGCAGCGGGCGGAAACCTGGTTCCTGCCCGCCGGCCCAGCAGGGATCTCGGCTGCAACCCAGGAGCCGGCTCCAAATGGAGCCGGCTGTGTTGCGGCCATGTGACTGGTGCAGTTGCATAGCAGACAGTGAAAAGCTGCACGGGCCGTGGCAGGGGGGCCCTGCACTGCCCATGCCAGTGGAATGGGCAGTGCAGGGGCCCCCAGGGGCCCCGCGATTCCACTTTCCACCAGCCTTTTCATGGCGGTGCAAACCGCCATGAAAAGGCTGGCAGGAGGGGGACTCGTAATCCCCTGGGAAGGGCTGTTATTACTCCCGCCAGGACTAAAGTGGCGGGAAACCGGTGGTGCGATCGCAGCGCTTCAGCCGCGGTCGTAATACCAAGGATTTCACTGCCAGCCTGGTGGTGATGAAATCCCCCAAAACAACGCTGCCAGGGTTGTAATGACCCCCTTTATCTTTTAGACCTTAAGTTAATTCAGAAGGGGGTAGTTTCCTGTTTTTGGTTTCCATTCTAACAATTGCTTGAAAGGCATGCACTGTCTCTATGAGAATATTCTCATACACATTCAGGTTTTGAAACTCAGGAGGAACTGGAAAAACTTCCAATTTATTATGACCACCCCGATAGGCATTTTATTAACATCCAGTTTGTCAATGCAGGTAGCCTGCCTTATGTGCAAGTCAAACTGACCTTCAGCTATCAAGTAAAGAGCCAGATTACACCACTGTACTAGATCAATCTCTTCTGTTTTTTCACAACTAATAATTGTTGTAGTTTGTGATCTGTAGTGAGTTTGCTTGCAACAAACACAGAATTTCTGCAGTTGTCTTGCAAGTGCATCAATGTCCTTTTTATTGTTTTATCTGTGCTTATATTAGAAATGTCTCCGATCATCTCGTTCTCTTCAGTTGTCCTTTCAGGTCCAAGGTATGTCATCTGAGTATCAGCTATAACAGACCTGACTGTCAGATGACTACCTCTTATTAACCTATCATTTAGTGTTTGAAACTAAGAACTGGACTTTTCACAAAATACAATCTTCTCACTAGATTACATATTTTAATGTGGTGCGCAAACAGCATTCATATATGATGAAAAGTACTGTGACAACTTTGCTGTAATAAGCAAGCCAATGTCCTGAAAGATTGTGAGTTTTCTAACTCAACAAGGATTAAGGCATTGCTGTAGCTTCATTTTTTTGTTTCATAGTTCCTATGCTGTATTTGTTTAGGAAGAGTCTGTTTGTCAATAGATTGTTAGCGTATGTTGCATACTTTTCTACACTTCCACTCAAAAACTGGTTGTCAGGGCTGTTGAGCTAAAACATCATTGGTTATTTCTTATTCTACATTTCTAGACACTATTTTTTCCTTTTTAATTAGTGTATTTTCATTAATTTCCTATGCACATGCATCTTTGTCAATTGCAAACACTAACACATGTTCCTGTAAATCGGTTTCATCATCAAAAAATGCTTCGATATTGGTAGTGTGATTCAACACTTCCTTGGAAATACTGCAAAAGTTTGTTTTACTAAGTTGAACCTTTCCAAACATTTTTTTAAATTGAGTTAACCAGTTTATTCAAATATCTAATTATCTTCAAAATGAGAATAAATAGCTTTCTCTTTGATACTAAGGCCTTGTCTACTAGTCAACAAACTCTTTCTGCGTTTGCAGTGCTTTTGTGCTTTTCACTATCTTTATGCTTCTCATAATGTTTGGTACTACTTTTCTACGGAAGAACTTCATAGGAAGTCTGGTTGGTAGGTTCTTTTTCTGGAATTTTATTTTTTGGGAAAAAACAATATGATTTTTCTTAGATATTGACAGATGTTCATTACTACTTACACCTGCAGAAGAAAGTTTATATAATGTTATTAGTTTTTTTAATAAAAGACTGTGTGAAGTGGCATGGCCAAGATGGCGGATGGCTAAGACGTGTCTTTCTGTCTCTTTGTGTCTGCCACCATCTGGCCTAGCAGAGAGGAGGACCTCCACAATTTGTATCAGGCAATTCTTGTGACTTTTGCCTCTTGCAAAGCTTTGTGAACCATGCAAAACTGTTCCTCACTGCCCACTGAGGTGATCACCGCAGCCCACCTGCAACATGAGTGAATACTGCCTGTGGCAATCTAGAGCTACACACCTGAGGGTCGATTATGACCTGTGACCGGTGGAAATGAAGCGGTGTACCATCAAGAACTGGGTGCAGCTCCCCGCGACCATTATACCCCAAAATAGAAATAGCTGGTTGCATTTGAGTTGCTCCTCCCTTTTTCATCCTTCTTTGTGGGACGTACAGAACTGCAAGACCCTCTGACCATGGAGATATCTGCGGGAGAAATAGCCAACACCAGCAGCCTCACTGCGGGCCCAATCACACTGCAATCTACTATCTGCTCAAGTTCTCTCTAGGGACCCCAACTCTAACTGCATCGCTGGCGTTTAGGAACACCTGCAGCCCACTCCCACTGGAGGGCTGGTGGGATACAAGGTTACCACGCGATCCTGGAGACAACCAGCAGGGGACTCCCCTGACTAGCCTGCTTGGAAATCACCCTGGAAGCCATAAGTAAGGTACAGTATCTTGCATGTTGCTGTGACAGGCCACTGCTGGGAACCCTGGGAGGGACCACCATGGGCCGGGAGTGGGGTGTGGTACATGGAGAGATAAGGAAAGAATCCACAGGAAGTGCCCAGTGCGAGCGCTACCACAGACAATGAAGGAGGTCAAGATGTCTCCGGAAGAGGCTGCTGATCTGTCTTTGGATTCTACTACTGAGTGCAGCGAAGCTGTGTAGTAACCCTCTACATTCTCTCCTTGCAGCCCTTCCATAGTCAAGGAGGCCAAGATTGTCAATCACATCCCAATCCAGAACCTGCACCTGACAGTGAAGAATCAGAGGGACCTGTGACCCGCTCATTTTTGGAGACTCTATATGCTTCCCTCTGCGACAACCTTAAAACGGTCAAGAAGGGCTTTCCCAGTGATCTTAAGGAGATCTTGTGTGACCCTGATGACCTGGGTGACAGTCTCCTGCTTAGAGAATCACCAAACTAGCTGAGATGAGGAAATCAAGCAGTTGCAGTGAGAGGTCATCTGGCTCAGAGAACAGCAGATCACCATGCAGACCCAGGCTGAGGATTTAGGAAAACGATCCACGATAACAAAATACGCGTTACAGGAGTGGCAATTGATGCGGAGGGCACAGACTTTGGAGCACATATCACGTATCTATTCTGGCGCATCCTGGAATTGCATCTTGACACAGAGATGCAACTTGACCACATCCATAGGGTGGACCTTCTGAGTCCTGACACAGCCCCCCTCTGACAGACTAGTGTGTGTGTGTGTATATAACTTTCAGCTGAAGGGATACATCCTCCCCGCACAGGTAGAGATTGCCACCTGGTGATATTTCGGACTTATGCTCATGCTACACCAGGACCTGACAGCTACTACAATGCAAGAACACTGAGACTTTCACCCAGTAACTGCCTACCTGTGGAGCAAGGCCATCTCCTACTCCATTCTGGATCATATCCAGCACAAACACTTGTGGCTGCTTGGCATTGAGGAATCCCCTGCTCATGACCACCAAACCAGACCCCATGACTTGCAGGTACATAAATCCTTACATTGGCAGTAGAAAATGCCTCCAAAATGCATTATGCATCTGATAGACAAAGCTAAGCGTTCCAACCTGGAGACAATACTTTTGGCCATAGATGCCGAGATGGCATTTGACTGAGTCCATTGGCCCTATCTCGAGGCTACACCAAAACACTTTGACTTCAATGACAGTTTCCACACATGGGTTCCTAGCAATTATGGCCACCACAGGGCAATGTTTCATGTAAGTGGGCAGACCATGGTTCCCTTTCCTGTATGCAGAGTCGCACAACAAGAATGCCCTCTTTCACCCCTGCTATTTGCATTATACATGGAGCCTATAGGGCAGCCAGTTCGTGACAACCTTAATATCAAGGAGGTCCCCTTTAAGGGGGGCAAACATTTTTTCCTGTCTATGCAGATGTGATTATGGCCCTAGAGGCCCCGGCTGCAACCCTTCCAGCCTTCTTGGCTGAACTACAAACCTTTAGCCAAGTAGCGGGGCTCCGCTTCAATGCCCATAAATGTAGGCTCACAACCTTTTGCTGTCTCCAGCTGCAGAGGGGCAGCTTGCTAGTCAGTAATCCATTGGGCAGCCACGTCCTTCCCATACCTGGGTATTCAATTGGCATTGTTGTCCAAAACAACTACAACTCTAAATTATAACATCCTGCATAAGCAAATCAAAGGCGGCTTGACTAGGTGGAAACTGTACTGTCTCTCCTGGCTTGGTCGCTTCGCACCCTGAAAATGACTCTGCTCCCTAAAATCCTGTTCCTATTTCAGGCCGTCCCAGTGGAGCCTCCCTCAGGTTCGATTCAGGCTTTACAACAAGAAATGAATCACTATGTTTGACTATGGTTGGACAGAGGGATGCTCCTCAATGCAGAAGGAACAGTGTTATTGATCCCCTGAGTAAGAAGACAGGTGTTGTGAACGTCCTCCAGTACTTCCAGGCATCACAGCTCTGATATATGGTAGAATGGACCAGATACAAATCAGATAAGCATTGGCTGTTTATGGATCGGGTGGTTGCTGGACCTCATTTATGGGAAGTCCCCTTACTGGGCAAGTAGGCTAGAGCGAAGTTATGATGGAGGTCTGGGACAGAGAGGGGGCCTGATGGGACTTGTCTTTGTTTCCCTCCTACTTATCAGTGATTAGGGGCAACACCGACTTCACTCCAGGCCTCAACCAGATGGCGTTTCAGCTGTGGCAGGGGACTCAATGTCGCTCGGTAGGCCACATGTTTGATGAAAAGGACCAGCTTCCATTCCACCAACTACGAACTGATTATGAGATGCCTGAAACAGAGATGTTGCGCTATCTCCAAATTCGACATTGGCTTAAGCACCCACCGATTTATCCCGGAGAGCAGCATCCCCTTACAGCCTTTGAACAATTGATAGTGACAAAAACCTCAAACAAGCACTTAGTAACTGAATTATACAGCATTTTACAGCAGATCACTCCAAAGGATATAATAGCGGGCCTACAGAGATGGGATTTGGAGCATGGGGGACAACTGATGCAGAAGGAGTGGGAGGAGGTGCATTAGAGAGCACGGCATACAGCCCATAACACAGCCAGTGATCAGACTGTCACTAAGATTGTTACATATTGGTAGCTCACGTCTGTACACGTGCACAGAGGTAATCACGCATGCAGTGCCAGGTGCTGGCAAGGCTGTGGCTCCCCAGGGAATTTGCTACACTTGGTGTGGGATTATCCCAAACGTACCAAATACTGGGACACGGTCTTTGACGATATTGACCTACATTTAAACACACAGATACCCTGATTTCCAGCCTACACAATTTTAGGGCTCCCTAAAGCCCTCACTGTTCTTTTGAAATCACCACAGGGGATGACAGATTGGATTGGCCCTAGGTTCACCCCTCCACAATATTCTCACACACCGGGAACCAGGATGCATTCCCACACACAAGGGATGGCTTCATTGCTTGTGGCATGTATTGGGGACATAGAAACTTACCCTCATGCTCATGGCACAGAAGGACTTCTATAGGAAACTCTGATGCCTTTACTTTGCTTTACTCTTGCCTGAGTTTAGGAAATTCACATGTCCCAACTACCTCCGCTTACTACGCCTCACAGACATTGATGTCAACACACATTCTGTTGATACTGACTAGGAAGATTACACTCACTCCATAGGTAATTGTATTAAATGCAGTACTTGTGCTCAGCATGCTTTGGAGGAGAGGATGGAGGGGGTGGTTCATGGGTTAAAGTGTTGTTTTTATTGTGATATATGTGACATTAACCCCTTCGCTGCCAGGCCTTTTCCCCTAAGGTGCCAGGCCTTTTTTGGCTCTTTGGGGCAGTTTGAGCTTAGGCCCCCATAACGTTTTGTCCACATTAGCTACCCATGCCCAATTTGTGTCTTTTTTTTTTTCAAACATCCTAGGAGTTCTAGAGGTACCCAGAGTTTTTGGGTTCCCCTGAAGGAGACCAAGAAATTAGCCAAAATACAGCAACATGTTCATTTAAAAAAAAAAAAAGGGAAAAAAGGGCTGCAGAAGAAGGCTTGTGGTTATTTCCCTGAAAATGGCATTAACAAAGTGTTTGTGGTGCTAAAATTAACTTCTTCCTATCTTTCAATAACAGACAGACTTGAATCAGAAAACCACATTTTTCAAAACAATTTTGCCATTTTACAGGAACATACCCCATTTTTACTATTTTTTGTGCTTTCAGCCTCCTTCCAGTTAGTGACAGAAATGGGTATGAAACCAATGCTGGATCCCAGAAAGCTAAATATTTCTGAAAAGTAGACAGCATTCTGAATTCATCAAGGGGTAATTTGTGTAGATCCTACAAGGGTTTCCTACAGGTAATAGCAACTGAAATAAAAATAAATATTGAGATTGAGGTAAAAAAACTGCCATTTTTCTCTACGTAACTTTTTGCTGCGATGGTAGATTTTTTAAAGCAATATACCGTTATGCCTGCTGGACACGTATGGTTGTGGGTATATTTAGGGCTTGTAGGTTCTTCAAGAACTGTAGGTACCCAGAGCCAATAAATGAGCTGCACCTTGCAATGGGTTTTCATTCTATACCAGGTATACAGCAATTCATTTGCTGAAATATAAAGAGTGAAAAATAGGTATCAAGATAACCTTTGTATTCCCAAAATGGACATAAGATAAGGTGTTGAGAAGCAGTGGTTATTTGCACATCTCTGAATCCTGGGGTGCCCTTACTAGCATGTAAATTACAGGACATTTCTCAAATAGACAGCTTTTTTACATACTGTCTTACATTTGGAAGGAACAAATGTAGAGAAAAACAAGGGGCAATAACACTTGTTTTACTATTCTGTGTTCCTCCAAGTCTCCCGATAAAAATCTTACCTCACTTGCATGGGTATTCTTAATGCTCATGAAAGGAGATGCAACATGGACACATCAAATTTTTACTTTGAAATCTAAGGTGTTTTTTTGCAAAGTCCCTAGCTATAGATTTAGGCCTCTAGCTGAGCCGGCACTTAGGGAAACCTACCAAACCTGTGCATTTTTTAAAACTAGACACCTGGTGGAATCCAGGATGGGGTGACTTGTGGGGCTCTCACTAGGTTCTGTTACCCAGAATCCTTTGCAAACCTCAAAATTTGGCCAAAAAACACATTTTCCTCACATTTTGATGACAGAAAGTTCTGGATCCTGAGAGGAGCCACAAATTTCCTTCCACCCAGCATTCCCCCAAGTCTCCTGATACAAATAGTACCTCACTTGTCTGGGTAGGCCTACCGCCCATGACAGGAAATGCCCCTAAACACAATGCGGACACATCACATTTTCCCAAAGAAAACAGAGCTGATTTTTGGAAAGCGCCTAGCTATGGATTTTGGCCTTTAGCTCAGTCAGCATCTAAGGAAACCCACCAAACCTGTGCATTTTTTTTAACTAGACACCTAGGGGAATCCAATATGGGGTGGCTTGTGGGGTTCTCGCCAGGTTCTGTTACACAGAATCCTTTGCAAACCTCAAAATTCGGCTAAAAAACACTTTTTCCTCACATTTTGGTGAGAGAAAGTTCTGGAATAAGAGAGGAGCCACAAATTTCCTTCCACCCAGTGTTCCCCCAAGTCTCCGTATAAAAATGGTGCCTCACTTGTGTGGGTAGGCCTAGTGCCCGTGAAAAGAAATGCCCCAAAACACTATGTGGACACATCAAAATGATCAAATACAAAACTATCTCTTTTTGCTGGTGGTGGTAGTGGACCTGTGTTTTTGGTCCTGGGCTCAGCAGCCATACAGGGAAACCTAGCAAACCCAGACATTTCTGAAAACTAGACACCCGAGGAAGTCAAGGGAGGTGTGACTTGCGTGGATCCCACAGTGTTTTCTTACTGAGAACCCTCAGCAAACCTCAAATTTAGCTGAAAAATCTAATTTTTCCCACATTTTTGTGTGGGATCACCTTACCGGGACAAATCTCCTGCCACCCAACATTCCCCTCATTCTCCTAGTAAAAATAATACCTCACTTGTGCTAGGTGGGCCAAGTGCCTGTGACATAGAAAAGCCAAAAATATGTTGATATTGAGGGGGAACCAAAGCGGGTCGAAAAGGGCAGTTTGAAAAAAAAAAAAACATTTTTTGGCTGACAAGTGGGGCAGAATTTTCATCAGTATAGATGAGACAATGGTGGGTGGTAGGAATTATGTGGATTCCTGAAGATTCCATCTAAAAAATATGGGAAAAATGTGTGATTTCCAGCAAAGTTGGTGCTTTGCAGGGCATTGTGGGTAGGAAAATGGTGTGGGTGCATGTGAAGCACACCACCCTGGAATCACCCAGATGTTTAGTTTTCAGATGTGTCTCAGTCTTGTGGATTTTTCTACATGGCAGCGTCCTAAAGTCCAAACAGTGGAGCCCTCACTATTCTAAGGGGGACAATTTTGAGAGTTAGCCAAGCTCTCATGGGCCAAACGTAAAAACAAAGCCCAAAATAATCAAATGTCCTCTTGCTTGCCGCAGGATAAAATGTTTTAGTGTGTGGGGTAAGAGCTGAAATACTGTTACCCCCTTCAATTGGGGTGGGTGGCATAACCAGGCCCATACTGGTTGGTAGCCACCACCCCACTATTATTTTTTTTAATTCTCTGGCATCTAGTAGACTTTCTGCCCCCAGGTGGTGGGCGGAACAACTTTGTCCCATTTTTTTGGGGTGGGGTGGGGTTATGGCGATACCCACACCCTCTTATTTTGAAAAAAAAATAAAAAATCTTCCCTGGTCTCTGGTGGGCTTTCTGCCCCACCTTGGGGCCAGATGGGCCTGCCAAAAATAGGCTCCTGCCTCCAAGGGGAGCAGAAATGGTCTAAAATAAATTTGCTTTCCAGGGAAAAGACCTTTGCCTAAGGGGTCGCTCTCCTTGTGTGAAATTGATGCAAAAAAATAAAAATCCCTGGTGTTTAGTGGTTTCTGTCCTCCTCCCCCCCAGGGCAGATCATCCTAATTATAATACGCCGATCTGCCCCCGAGGAAGGGGCAGAAAAGGCCTAAAAATAATTTGTCCCCCTGGGGAGCATCCCTTGCCCAAGGAGCCGCTACCCTTATACATAAATAAAAAAAAATAACAAACTCCCTGGTGTCTAGTGGGCATTTCGGCTGCCCAATCGCATCGCGATCAGGCAGCAGAAATGCTGAGAAAGACATCAAAGGAAAGAAAGTCCTTTGCTTTCCTTTGATGCCTTTCTTGGACCCTCCACATGATCGGAGGAGAAATGCAAAAGCATTTCTCCTCCGATCTCAGCTTCTAGCGTGGAAGGGAAGGCCTCTGATGAGGTCAGCTCGCAATCGCGGTCTGATGTGGATCAGATTGCACAGAGGGGTCAGGGTGGAAGGGGAAGAGATTCCCCTTCCATCCCTGCCCAGGGGAGGGGGTGCGAGGACCCTGGGGGGAGCTCTATCGCTTCACCCGAGGGCTCCTGCTTGGACGTAACGGTTACGTCCAGGGCACCCAAGGGGTTAACAGAGGTCAATGAGTGTCCCCGCTGTAACTTGTTCTTCTTTTGTTATTAAGATGCTGAATAAAGAGATTGTAACCATAAAAGACTGTGTGCTCTTACTTTATTTAAATCTTGCTTTACCATATTTTCCTTCCTGTCACTGTGTTCTATGTTTGGAGACTTGTTTGTAGTACCAATGCTTTCTTATCTTTTTCGGCTCTCACATTACTGCATGGTTCAGTTCACTCTTTTTAGTGACACATTTAAACACACTGAATGGGTTGTGAAGATTAAGTCAGATAAACACTAGCACTTGTATTATCACATTTCAAGACAGTGCAGATTCTGTATACTACAGTTTGATTGGCTCTTTTCCACATAACTTCATGCAGCACAAATACTATTTTCTTTAACAATAAAGCCTCTCTGGTGAAATCTCTCTTCAATATGAAGACTATGAGCTGATTTTTGTGTGGAACTCATCCTTTTCTAAAGATGCTTTCACATAAGTGAATAGGGGTTTTAGTTAGCTACAGTAAGATCACTCTCTACTGATTCCTCTGAACAGAATAGATAGCCTTTGCAGAAGGATTAAGACAAACCCTGGGCCCTGTGCTACTGAATTTCAACATGTTGTTCATTCTGTATGGTTCAGTGTCATACAACTGTGATCTTATCTCTTACTACTCTATAACAGCAACCACTCCAGTATCATGTTTTGTAACTCTATACAGAGTAAATGCTTATTTTTATGACAACATAGCCTCTCTGGTGACATCTCTTCAAGATGAAGGCTGGCTATGAAAGACTTAACTGAAAAGCCCATCTCTCTGTAAAGATGTTTCTTCTGAGTGAATAGGGTGTTTGGTTCACTACAGTAGGACCGGCCTCTCCACTGATTCCTCAAAGCATAATAGGCACTCTGTGTAGAAGGATTAAGACAAAAATTGAGCCCTGTGCTATTACAATTCAACATACCATGCATTCTCTATGGCCAATGTTAGAAATTTGGTCTGTAGTTGACGGGGTATGCGCCTTGTCCATGCAGGAACCCCAGTCCTAGCCAGAGTAAGTCATCCACCCAACCTAAATTAGCCTGTGCTCACCCACTGGTAGCTTGGCACACAGCAGGCAAGCTTAACTTAGACGGCAATGTATAAAGTAATCACAGTAAAAAAGTCAACAATACCACAAACTGAGTTAACACCAGTTTCAAAACATTATAAGACATTTATCTGATTAAATTAAGAACAATACAACAGAAATCCAATTCATCATTAAGGATTTGGGGGTTGTGAGTGAGTCAGATCCACAAGGTTTATAAGCTTAGATGAAACAAAATTGCAAAAGAATTCTGTAGAGTTCCCCTTGGGGTCAGAGAAATGTGTGCACTTCCACAATTCCCAGTTTGTAGAGTCCTTTGATGCACCTTGCACTGCCCCATGGCGATGAGGATGTTGACATCGTTTTGGCCCAAAGATCCATGGGCACTTCTTTAGGTGAAATGCAGCACGCATGTGAAGCGTTTCCTAGTTCTGGCCCAAATGTAATGGTAGGGACTCTCCTTGGGGCCCCAGATGCGTCTGTGGTGATCCCCGGCAGCGGTTAGGTGGGCAGGCTGCCCAAGTAGAGAACACCTGCCAACTGGAGAAAGAGGTGTTGTACAGCAGCTGGGTGAAAGGAGGATCTTGACTCTGTCTGTACAAAATTTCTCTGGAATAATAAAATTCAACATATTGCTCTCTCTAAGCTCAAATGCCCAAAATGTGAAGGGGTGGTTAAATTCACAGATTTTAAACTATAAACTTCCTTTTTTTGTAGACATTATAAAATTGCTTTTCTTTTAAATATATTATTCATTTGTCACACCGTACCTTTATTGACAAAAGTCCCATCTTAGAATACTCACATTTTTTGTGATGAAAAATATTCTTTGAAAAACTGACGTTTCAGCAATGTTTTTTGTATTCCTCCATTTGGCATAAAAACATTATTTAAAAACATAATAAATCTTGTTGTTGTGAGCATTGGAAGGACCTATGTATTATCCATGTAATCCATGTATCCATTATCCATTTGAGAAGGACAGTATTATTGTACCCTTTCATTCTTTACAAGCACAATATCAATTAACTGACTCCTTTACATAGGAAAACCAATTAATCGCCTTTCCTATTCAAGGTTTATTCTCTAAGTATTACATAACTCCTGCCTCCTTAATACCTGTACTGGTTACACCTCTTGATAATGCCTTTAATGTTACTATTTGTAAAGCTGTCATAATTCATAAGAACTTACTTTCTCCACTTTCCACTAAAAATAAACACGCTTTTGAATTGCTATGGGAAGATGATCTATCTATATCATTTTCTTCCTAGTTTTGGGATAAACTATGGCCTAAAATATTCTCTAATGCTGAAGCTTCTCAATTACACAATCACTCTTTTTTTTACTTATCAAAGAGCTTTTGTTACTCAAATTTGTTTTGCTAAATTTGACCCTTCTATGTCTCTTCTATTCTGGTCCTTTTCTAAATATAATGGCTCTTTTTCCACATGTAATGTGACTGTTTCATGCATGTTAAAGCTGTTTGGACTTCAGTTTGGTCTAAATGTTAATACATTTTCCAATGCGACATTTAGTTTATACTGCAACATGTTTTTTTAGATTTTGTAGCACCTAATATTGCTCATTTGCAAACGAAACCTCCGTTAATAGATCTTTTCATTGCTCTCACTTTTAAAGTAAATCTCTCATGTTGGAAAGACTTCACTGAACTTTCTGAACTCACATGGTGGAATGTTGTCTGTGATGAACACAGAATGTATATTCTATCTTCGTTGACTTGCCATCAAAAGATGAAACCTGATTAACATTTACCCTGTACTACTTTTCTTTCCTCACACTCCTCACTGTCTTAATTTCTTTTTCTCCCTTTTGTCCCATCCTTCCTCTCAACCTCCCTTTCCTTCTAATCTTCCCTTTAACTTCTTTCCTTCCCTTTCTGTATAACAAAACAAAAGTATGCTCTTATATATTTTTCCTATGATTTATTTTACTATGTATCCTCTTACATGATTGTTATTTGTGGATTACAATTTCTTTGTGATGAGCTCAATTACATAGTAAACATAGAATCAGATAAGGAATAATAGAAAGCACTGTTACTTTATATATCACAATTAATTTTACAAGCATTATGACATGTCAACAGCAACTAACACGGTAAAATAAAAACAGACAATAAACACAAAAGTGCAATTACTACCAGGACAACAATATTACTATAAAATTTTCAATATTCATTTCTTATCATGTCTTCGTATGTTTCAATAGTAAAGCGTTTGGCGATCATATTTTAACTATTCAAATTGTTAGTACTCTCACAGTGAACAAAAGAATTGAAACTAATTTCTAAATATACCAAATAATTTAAATATTTACACTCAGACTACATGCTTAATTCCACTCTATTTTTATTTATCTGCAAATGAAGCTGTATTGGAAGACAGCTGAATATACCAATCTTCTTTACTCAAAAATCAAATGCTCTCTGCAGAGCATAAGTCGAAGAAATTACATTTTCTTGACCTCCAAACCACTAATGGCAGGTATAAGTATATAAGCCTGGCAGACAATCACGTCCTTTCTTTTTCATTTGTAGAGGGAATGCCAACGATTGGTTGACCCTAATATAACTTCACTCTGGCATTCTTCACACAACAAATGTATCTGTTCCACAGTACACGTACAACAAGTATCACAATCTGCTTTAATAGCTTTTGTAAGCTTTTATTTATTTGCTTGCTTGATGGTTATTTTAACCATGTAATGACACTTGTAGTGTGCTAACACACACTTTTTTTTATCTCCCTGTACAATGGAGCTCACAGGATCGTAAAATAGCTCATGTTAGGGGCCTCTGCAAATTTCCTTGTGACTCTCACAAGAGTTTTGCAGGATCATATGAGGCACATCAGCAAGCTTCACCTGCAGAAGTTTGTGACTCTTGGCAAAATTTCAAAATCACCCAATAGAAAAGATGATAATGTTGAACCAGCAACTGTGCACCATGCAAACAAGAGTTGGTCACAAACTCACCTAACTTTCTGACTCTCAAAAATTTGCCAATTGCATGTCTACTATTGCCTTCTTCCCATTTTTCCCTTCTTGTGTATCCCTATATTCCTCCTTAAGCTTACTTATTCTGTTGTGCTGAGCACTTTTCTTGTCACTGACATATCAATACTTCATCATGGTTCACATCTGGATGGATTTTGGCACACGCTTCATCCACTGGGCTAGTAAATATGCCATTAATTCAAAAATCTTGGATTTTTAAACTCTACATTACTTGGATTGGTCACAGAGGTATTAAGTGGCATCAATTGTTACCAATGGTTGAGAGCATTTTGGATTGTGGACATCCAAACCTTATGATAATACACCATGATGGAAAGGATCTCATACAATCACAGGGGTTGCTCTTGAAATGGAAATGAAGGAGCACTTTTCACAAATAATATCTCTCTCTCCTCACACAGCCTTTGCATTTTCTAATATATGTCAAAGGCAATAATAGGACCACTGCGTGCTCTGAAAATGTTTTTGCAGTGCCATTCTCAACGGTTTTGCGAATGGGTTACCACCTATTATAAAAGGGTGCAAACTGCGATTGGTTTGTGACCGCGTTTGCTGTCACAAAGAAATCCTGCATTGCAATGCAATTCGCAATTAGGAAGGGAACACCCCTTCCTAATTGCAAATCGCCAACCTGTTTTGCGATTCGGTAACTAGGTTACTGAATTGCAAAACGAGGTCTGTGCATTGCAAAGTGCATTTTGCACATCGCAAACAGCAAAATTTGCTATTTGTGATGTGCAAACTGCTTAGTACATCTGGCCCAAAGGCACTCTCCTTTATTACAGTTCTCATGCTTTATAATCTCCACATCTAGGGTATAAGGAGAAAGTGGCCTCTCCACTGAGATCTTTCCACAGTTTGTCAGGAGTGCCTAGTAGGGAGTGAAGAGGGATTGGGTTCTTCACTGACATCTCTTCCCTGGGCAATAACTGTGTATGGTAGGTTGTAGGGAGGGACTAGCCTCTCCACTGAGACCCTGTCTCAAGGGGACCATTGTGCATAGTATGGTGCAAAAAGAGACTGTCTGTCAACTGACACATTTTCACAGGATGAGCAGTATGCATAGTAGGGTGTTAGGGGGGGACTGATCACATAGCTGAAACCTCTCTATTGCATAACAAGTGTAAGGTGGTATTGGCCTCTCTGCTGAGATCTCTCCCCATGTCAGTAACCATATATATTAGGGTGTAGGAAGGGATTTGCCTGTCCACTGATACCTCTTCCCCAGGATGACAGACATATGCCGTAGGGTGTAGTTTGTCCTCTCCACTAAGACCTCTCTCCAGAATAACAAGGATACGCCCTCATTTCTAAAATGGAGGCGAGGGCACATATCATGCTAATATATAGTGCCAAATGCAGGTGTATGTGTAATTACAGGCGATTTGGAGTAATTTTCCCAAAACTTTGAGTAATCACAAAAAGCTAATTACACAAATTCCCCTTGTTAGACTTGGCATCATTGGCATGGTCTCCCCTAACTTTTTGCCCCTACTTCCTAGGTTATTTGTGTGTGCTGGACTCCATGATTGGAATATTTGATTTACCAGGAAGTTCCTAGTAAAGTGCACTAGAGGTGCCCAGGTCCCTATATCAAATGCTACTAGTGGGCCTGCAGCACTACTTGTGCCGCCCACATTAGTAGCATTGTAAACATGGCTCAGATCTGCCACTGCAGTGTCTGTGAGTGCAGTTTTAAACTGCCAATTCGACTTGGCCTAAACCTTACATTTTTATACATGTAAATCAGCCGTAAGGAGACCCTAGGTAGCCCCATGGGCAGGGTGCGGTATATGTTAAAGGTGGGACATGTACTTTAGTATTTTACATGCCCTGACAGTGAAATGCTGCCAATTTTGTTTTTCACTGTTGCAAGGCCTATCTCTCTCATAGGTTAACCTGGGGGATGCCTTTAAATATTATTAAAGCGCAGATTCCCTTTGGGAGCAGATAGGCATTTGGAGTTTGGGTTCTCTGAAGTAACAAATTAAAAATACATCTTTTAGTGAAGTTGGTTTTTATATTGTGTGTTTGAAAATGCCACTTTTAGAAAGTAGGCATTTTCTTGCTTTAACCATTCTGTGACTCTGCTTGTTTGTGGATTCCCTGTCTGAGTCAGTTTGACACTTGGGCTGCTTGCAACTCTCCCCTAGACAGTGACACAAAGGGAGCTGGGGTGTAGCCTGCATATCCTGATGATTCATCTGGGCTGAGGGGAGGGAAGGAGTAGCCACATACACCTTAAAGGGCTATGCCTGCACTCACACAATGCAGTCTCCAAGCCCCTGGTGTTTGTCTGGGGCCTGGCCTGGACAAGGCAGGATCTTGAAAACAACAGAGACTTCTCTTCGAAGTAGGCCTACTTCAAATGCAGAAAGGGGTATAAGAAGAGCACCCAAAACACCTGAAGATCAGATTACTTCTGGAACCCAGAGGAACCTCTGCAACGAGAAGAGCTGGAAGCTGGAGGAGGAGTACTACCCCTTTGCCTGTGACTGTGCCTTGCTGCGTTGGCCTGCAGTAGCTGCTTCTGCCTGAGAGAGGAGAAAGACTGAATTTTGTGCGACTTCCCACTGGTTAAGAATCTCCAAGTTTTTGAACTGAGCTTGCCTCCTTTTGCTGAATTCTGAGGGACATCAAATGCTTCTCTCTGCCAGCACCTAGGCTTTCTGCTGAGAGTCCTGCCTGCCAAGTGATGCCCTAACCTGTCTCTGGGCCCTTGAGAGGTGCATCTGGTGGAAAATGACATATATCCATGCAAAGACTGCAGTGTGGGGAAACTTCTGACACACCATCCGCCTCGTGGCTGAAAAACTATGTGATGCTGGCCCTGCAGCTAAAATCGATGCTCCACCTGCATTGCGGCTAGGAGATTGATGCAACGTGACTGGAGAAACAACGTGCAACACCCGCAGCAGCTGCTGTTAATGACACAAGCCCGCACGCAACGCAGTTTCTTCACACAGTGGGACTGGATTTTGACACAACATCGCTGGGTGCAGAAAATCAATGCACAGCCTGGCCGTATCAGAGGTGCCCATCCTGATCGATGCATTGCTTTCTTGTGGGAGAGAAGAAACGATGCACGCCAACCCGACCGGAGGAGGAACGACGCACGCTCTTGCTTGCTAGTGAGAAATTGAGGCATCCCTGCCCTTTTTCGACACATGCTCAACCATGCAGGTTTATTTTGATGCTACCCAGGTACTTTTGTACAATAACAACATTCTCACTGTTTTCTAAAGGATTTAAGACTATTTTGCTTTTTAAAATCATAACTTGACTTGTGTTTGCTGGATTTTTTTGTCATTTTGGTCTGGTTTTGTTTAGATAAATATTATCTATTTTTCTAAACCTGTGTTGTGTCATTTTGTAGTGTTTTCACTAAGTTACTGTGTGTGTTGGTACAAATACTTTACACATTGCTTCTGAAGTAAAGCCTGCCTACTCCTGCCAAGCTACCAAGGAGGTGAGCGGGCGTTAGGGTGATTCTCCTTTACCTTGACTAGAGTGAGGGTTCTTGCTTGGACAGGGGGTAACCTGACTGCCAACCAAAGACCCCATTTCTAACACCCCTCAATCTCTTGTTTCAAATATTCCTTTAAAAGGGAGGAGGGGATGCATGAGAGATGGAGTGTCCCATGAGGAAAGAACAGGTATTGCATGTGTTGGATTGGGACAGAAAATAGATTTGGGCTCTAAAATAAATGCAGCCCATATTAGTGAATCAAATTGCTAAAAAAGTGGCCCACAAATGCAAATCAGTGTGGTTTTGAACTTGTAAAGAATTTCTGTGTGGGTGCAGAGACTGCATGCATTTGTAGTTGCCACAGGCAATGTTTCAAAATCAGGGATATTAACAGGAAAAACAGGCCCATCAGACAATAAAATAGGCCCACAAACAGCCAAGAAACAAGCCCATACACTGATCTGTCAGACCCGCCCACCAGATACTGCCTGATTGCCCTAATGGACATTCAGAATTAGTCGGTTGCAAATGTAACATAGTGGATCCAGCAGCAGCAGCACAGCAACGAAAAAAGTATGGGGGGATATGAAACACCCAGTTACAGTCCACACTCAGTACATGCTTTGATGTGTTGGTGGCACTGGAATGCCTGATTTCCGAATTCGGATGTTTACAGTGTCTTGGTTCATTATTTTTAAAAGCTTATGTTGTTTTGTTGGTGCTCTCCATTAGAGAATCTGCTGTGCTTTATTTTCAGAATAAGGTGAATATGATTTTCTTTGTGAGAGATGATTAATGAAAAATATTACTTATTAGCTTTTGCGGAGCAGGTATATTTTGTCTTTATCTTTTTCATTCTGTTTTATCTGAAGACATCTCACTGTGTTTTGACAGACTATCATTATTAACGGACAGTTTGAGGAAATTAATGCTCAACGCCTGCTGTTATCAAGCCGCTGGAGATTCATGTTCAGAGACAGATTAGCATTGGCTGTGTTTCTAATTGGTAGATTAATGCAAATGAATACCTTAATTTGTCCAATGAGTTGCTAATTTACATAAAGACAGAAACAGACTTTTAGTAGATTTACACATTATATCACTGAATAGGGTACCAGCTCCTGCAGTGCTCCTTTTGTGTGGCACTCGCCATTGACGGCTCATGCGCAGCACGTTTTGCATATGTTAAAAGCACAGTGCACTTTGCGAAGGTCCTCCCCGCTGCTGTTTTTTACAGCGTGCCAAAGACTCATATGAGCAATGCAAAAGGTGGTGATTGAAAGAAAAGAGGACGAATACACAAACAAGGCAAACAAGAGAAGAAGAGAGGGAGCAATATGCGAGAAGAAGTAAAGGAGAGGAGAAAAATACAGAGAAAGAAGGGGCGATGTGGAGAAAAAGAGAGGAAGGGTAAAATCCAATAGCAGGAAAAAGGAATTTGTGAAAAAGAAAGAGGAAAGAAGATATTGGAAGGAGAAACAGTGACAAGATGGAGAGACAAACAGAAGGAGGAATGACAGAGAAACAAAAAGAATGGATATGTGGTAAGAGAGAAGAACAAAGAGAGCGAACACAGGGCAGAAAGTGAGAAGCAAGAACATTGAAGACAGACAGAAGAGAGAATTCAAAGAGAAGAATAGTGAAAAGCGAGAGATAATATTCTGTCATAGTGGCTCTGCAAACTGGGTCAATTATTACCCTTTTAGCCATTGGCTCTCAGAGAAGTAGTGTGTGGATGCCCAACCTCAGAGTTCAACAATCACACAATGGTGCAATTAACATATGTCCAACCCAGTGCTTCACTTTCAAGAAAGAAAGTGCTTTAATGCACACTAGAATATAGTAATACACGCTAGCACAAACAAATACAATTTAGTGCCCTTGAACGCTAACAGGCAGTGTTGTGCCTCTATCTGCTATGTCCTGAGGAATCTCTTATCGAAGTTGTCTCTCCTCTCAGGGTATGAGGTTGTCTCTTATCGAAGTTGTCTCTCCTCTCAGGGTATGAGGTTGTTAACGCGTCCCTTTATGATAATTTATTACACATCAGGACTCGTTTCAGGCCAATGAATCTTTTGACCCAGTTGAGAGACAGCTTAGGACGAGATAGCTAATCAATATGTCAATCAATACATCAATAATGTCATCAATATTTACCACAACAATAAATTTCACTTTAGCCAAAGTCATCAATTAATTCAAACACTACCATGACCTTGCAGTCATGAATAACCACACCAGTTTAGTAGAATTTTATGAAGTTTTATTCCCTATTGATTACAATTCTATTAGCAGATGCATCAATTTCAAAACCAAGAAACATAATAGCATAGTCACGATATGGCAACTTTGGTAAGATTTCATCAAGGCGCGAATCACAAACATCAAAACATAACACAGCGTAAACATAGATCAATTTAGCAGAGTGGCAATAGCTCGACATTTCAACAAAGCATAGTTTTTGTCGTTTGTCTATTTGCGTCAGTTTAGTGAACACCTGTCCTAACCACTGATTAGCATTGGCATGTTGGGCTTCATGCAAAACGATTTAGAACACCAACTTGGAAAACACCTAACTATGGTCCCTGTCAAAAGCAAGCAGTTGGTACCTAGAAAGGAAAAGCAAACAGACAAATCACAATTGTATTGTCATAGTTACCCTCCAAAGTTTAGTTCAGCGCACAGGTTCAGTCTTCGTCTTCAGGACATCAGTCAAATTGCCATCTGTCAGAACTCAGCTCCGGGGCAAGAAGGGGCACTTCCCTCATAAGGAGGCAAAGTGTAAAAATGGGCAAATCTAAGGACGAGAATGGTTTAAGTAAACCAACAATTCACCAAACAGAGTGTCAGAGTTTCTGGATAAATCAATAGCATTCCCTAACCCACCTAAATGGCTCCCCGTGTCATGGGTATTTATCCCTTTTTCGTTGTACATTCCCCCAAAATTCTATTGGACATTTGTTATACCCCACTATCTTTAACCTATCAGAAAACACATTAGGTCACCTAACTTTCACCCCATATTATTTTACAAGTCTTTGATTAGTTCTCCCCTTCGATGTCTTCAGAGGTGGCACGTCCGGTATGATTTAATCTTTCTGTAATTCTTTGCACATCTTTTGGTCAGTAGCTCCATTGTCTTCACCGGTTTAAATGACCTTGTACATTACATTAATCTACACTGTTTCATTTTGTTTTAACATCACCCTACAAGCAATGAAAAATTCTTGGAAACGGATCTAGCATGGTTACATTCGTCTTCTAGCTTGGAAAAATAAAAAGGTCGTGTCCTTTTGTCAGTCAGCACACTGCAAGATAGGAAAAAATACATTTAATATGAGAGCCAAGAAACTAAGCTTCGACTCATGCTAACTAAAGGCCCATAAGGATTTCAGCACAAATTCAATAATACAATTATTAATAATTAGTATAACTTAATCATAAACATTTTAGTCATCATTATTAGTCCACGTATACATTGGCGGCCACTCCCCGTGGTCACATTTCAGGTGCACGTTTAAGCAAAATTACTATTACAGTTTCTTATGCAGCATTATCACACATTAATTCATAAACATTTATGTCAATATAGATTATATAAGCTAAGCTCTCTCAAGGTATTAGGCTGTTTTGAGCTCAGTTGGAGTTTTTAATATTTGACGGGGTTGTACTCTGTCTTTTATGACTAAGTGTTATGCTTCTTATCACATGGGGTGGATCAGACCTCATTGAACGCTTCTGAGAAATGGCGTGCAAGCTGGCAGCTCAATTGGTTTGTTCCACTAAGCCAGCTCACCAATATGTTCAGAATCAGCAGTCCTGTTCAATCCCAGATAGTTGGTGCCCTTCTTACACTAGCCATTGAAGTCCCACACAGACTGGTTCTTCTAGGTACACTGCAGCTGCACACAGGCCAGGTCTTTGGTGATGATGCAGCGACTTCAAAGATGATAGTTGTCACACTCAGGCTTAAACTTTTGTGGCAATGGGGCCAGGCACATGCAGATATGTTGTTGATGATATGGCTATTGAAAGGAGGAACCCCTGGTGGTATACATAGGTCGACCATTGGGTGATTAACCATGCACAGTCCTGCTTACTTGATTTGGGATCACAGCCTGACCGGACTGCGACAATTACTGTCTCAGTCTTTACAGTTTCCCCCCCAAAAACATCCACAGACAAACATTTCTGTCCACAGATAGCACTCCTCTCTCTTTATATTCTAGGTGCTCCAAGGACATCTGGTACACAAGTGTTAGAAATGGGGTTTCTGGTTGGCTAGGGTATGCACCTCAGCCAGGCAGAACTTACCCACTCTAGTCAGGGCAAGGGAGTTACACGTCCAAGATAACCCCTGCTCACCCCCTGGGTAGTTTGGCACGAGCAGTCAGGCTTAACCCGGAGGCAATGCGTAAAGCGTTTGCACAACACACACATACATGTGACGCAATATCCCCACCACGAAGGAAACACAACACCAGATTATATGAAAATACACTGTATTGTACACAACGTAATTATTAGACCAACATCACATAACAGTACTATCCTGCTACCTTAGCAGTTGTCAGAACGTTACACATTAGTTACTCTGCAAACTAGCAGTAGTCACACATAACACACAGGTTACTCAATATTCTGCAACATAAGCAGTAGTCAGGAAACACGTTATCACATTAGCATACTTGTCATAAGAATATCATAAAACGCCCATAGTAGGAACATTAGAAAACCTATGGCAAGTTAGGAAAACATATTAGCAAGACATGCCCATAACAGGAACATGTGCACATATATGTAGAAGCATCAAAGAACAGGTAGGCAATATATCACAATTAGAAAAGTCTGTAACAAGAACTTCAATTATGATCCTATTGGTCCATTTACCAGTACCTGGTAGATGGCAGAGGCACCTCCAGTGCCTAAAACGAATCATGGGGCCCCCGGCGCTCTTCTGCGCGAAACGGGGGCCTCCCTAAACTTGGCAAATGGAGAGGGGCGGCACGCACCCTCTCTGATTCCTTGCCGGGCCCCTTCTGGGACCCGGGATCATTGGGTGGGCCCCCGGGCCTCCACCGGCCCTCTCCAAGGGGGGCCCAAGTCAGGGAAATCCTTGGGTTAAGGAGGGGGGCGCCATGCACCCCCTCCGATCTGCGAGCGGGCCCCTGTGGGGGCCCGCAACCTCCTGGGGTCTCCCGGGGCCTCCGTCGGCCCTTGCAGCAGGGGAGACCCCTTTGTGATGGCCTCGGGCCCACCAGGGAGTTGGCGGCGGGGGCGAGCCTCCGATGAGGCTGTCTCCCCGGCCGCGCACTGCGAAGCGAGCCCTCCGGGGCTGGAGCAGGGGAGGGAGAGGCGTCCTCCTCTCCCTCCTGCTCCGACGGCAACACCGGCACCAGGTCGGGCCGGCCGGTGCCCCAGGGGCGCTCCTTGGAGCGATCCCTACCCCGGGGGCACCGCTAGGAGCAGGCTTGCTCCTCGTTACTTTGAAAAGGGGTTTCTTGTGCCCCGGGGGCACTGAGCTGAGCGCGATCCTCGCGCTCGGCAATAACTTGAAAACCCGGCTGCGGCGGTGATCCCAAACAGCAGGAGAGCGCTTTTCAGAGCGCTAGCACACATTTTAAATCCCACCGCTGCCACCAATGTTAGAAATGGGGTCTTTGGTTGACAGTCAGGTTACCCCCTGTTCAAGCAAGGACCCTCACTCTAGTCAGGGTAAAAGAGAATCACCCTCAACTAACCCCTGCTTACCCCCTTGGTAGCTTGGCAGAGCAGTAGGCTTAACCTCAGAGTGCTAGGCGTAAAGTATTTGTACCAACACACACAGTAACTCAATGAAAACACTACAAAATGACACAACACAGGTTTAGAAAAATAGGAAATATTTATCTAAACAAAACAAGACCAAAACGACAAAAATCCACCATACACAAGTCAAGTTATTAATTAAAAATCAAAAAGAGTCTTTAAGTAGTTTTAAAAACACACTAGCGCTGCTAGAGTAAAAATGTACCTGGTGTGCGTCAAAAATAACCCCGCACGGGCGGGCGTGCGTCGAAAATAACTCCGCACTCGAGTCAAAAATCCAGCGGCACGATGAGTTGACGATCCAGCCGCGCAGGTTGCGATCTCCCAGCCTCCGTCAGCGATGCTGCGCGTCGTTTCTCCTGCTCCGTGCGTCGATTCTTCGGTTGCGTTTCCTGCGAGCGTCGTTTCTCAGCCGCGGAGCTGGCGGCGCGTCGTTTTTCAGCCGCCGATCGGATTCGCGTCGATCTTTTCCCCGCACGGCGCTCTGTGCGTGGATTTTCTTGTCTTTAGGCTGCCAGCTTCTCCTTTCAGGGTCCCAGGAACTGGATGGGCACCACAGGGCAGAGTAGGAGTCTCTCCAGAGGCTCCAGGTGCTGGCAGAGAGAAGTCTTTGCTGTCCCTGAGACTTCAAACAACAGGAGGCAAGCTCTAGATCAAGCCCTTGGAGATTTCTTCTCAAGATGGAAGGCACACAAAGTCCAGTCTTTGCCATCTTACTCTGGCAGAAGCAGCACTGCAGGAAAGCTCCACAAAGCACAGTCACAGGCAGGGCAGCACTTCTTCCTCAGCTAACAGCTCTTCTCCAGGCAGAGGTTCCTCTTGATTCCAGAAGTGTTTCTAAAGTCTGTAGATTTGGGTGCCCTTCTTATACCCATTTTAGTCTTTGAAGTCACCTTTCTTCAAAGGGGACTCACACCTACTTGTGAAATCCTGCATTGCCCAGGCAAGGCCTCAGACACACACCAGGGGGTTGGAGCCGGCATTGTTAGAGGCAGGCACAGTCCTTTCAGATGAGAGTGATCACTCCACCCCTCCCTCCTAGCAGAGATGGCTAATCAGGAAATGCAGGTTACACCCCAGCTCCCTTTGTGTCACTGTCTGGTGTGAGGTGAAAAACAACCCAACTGTCAAACTGACCCAGACAGGGAATCCACAAACAAGGCAGAGTCACAGAATGGTTTAAGCAAGAAAATGCTCACTTTCTAAAAGTGGCATCTTCAAACGCACAATCTTAAAATCAACTTTACTAAAAGATGTATTTTTAAATTGTGAGCTCAGGGACCCCAAACTCCACATGTCCATCTACTCTCTAGGGGAATCTACACTTTAATCATATTTAAAGGTAGCCCCCATATTATCCTATGAGAGAGACAGTTCTTGCAACAGTGAAAAACGAATTTAGCAGTATTTCACTGTCAGGACATATAAACCACATTACTATATATCCTACCTTATCCATACACTGCACCCTGCCCTTGGGGCTACCTAGGGCCTACCTTAGGGGTGCCTTACATGTAAGAAAAGGGAAGGTTTAGGCCTGGCAAGTGGGTACACTTGCCAAGTCGAATTTACAGTGTAAAAATACACACACAGACACTGCAGTGGCAGGTCTGAGACATGATTACAGAGCTACTTATGTGGGTGGCACAACCAGTGCTGCAGGCCCACTAGTAGCATTTGATTTACAGGCCCTGGGCACCTCTAGTGCACTTTACTAGGGACTTACTAGTAAATCAAATATGCCAATCATGGATAAACCAATCACATACAATTTCACACAGAGAGCATATGCACTTTAGCACTGGTTAGCAGTGGGAAAGTGCTCAGAGTTCAAAAGCCAACAGCGACAGGTCAGAAAAAAATAGGAGGCAGGAGGCAAAAAGACCTGGGATGACCCTGCATAAGCAAAAGTCCAACAACAAGGATCCTCACTCCACCACCACAAGCACTCCTCCTTCGAGGTTGAATACTCTGCAAGCAGGCCAGCTTCTAGGTACTTCAGGAAAGGTATACAACTCTTTCAGCAAGAGGTCAGGATCAGGTAACTTCCCTTAACCTCTGAGTTGTGAACCTAGCTATCAGGCAGACACCAACTCTGCTTGTTCAGCAAAAGCAGCCTTACTTCTTTGGTGACAGAGAACTTAGAACTGAAAAGAACAGTGGGTGTAGGAAGGTGTCATGTTTATACAGCAAAATCAGACAGAAGATGCGCATCCCCTGTATTTTCAAAACTGGTTTGGGGCGGTTTACTTATCAACTGTCCTTTCTGGGCTGCTCTCCACGTCCAGCCTTGGCATAGACTGATGCTTCTTTACAGCAGGGTAGTCTCTAGCCTGAGCATCCATAACAAAGGCACAAAGAGGTGAGAGGTTTCTGTATCTGGCACTCATCAGCCAACTGAAATTGTAATGAGAGAAAGACAAAAAGCTGGGTGTCACTTAATGGTGACCTTTATTGAGTGGGCCAGTAGACTCTAGTAGATCTCCACTGGATCAATGCATTCACAAAATGAAACATGCTGCTGCCACAACTGTAGATGCTAAACCCATGACAGGAATGGTAGTCCACTATACAACAAAGGAGGGCATGCTTAGCTGGCCCCTTGAAGTCACAGGACACCTCCAAGACATTAATTGTGCAAAGGGACAGGCCGAGGCCTTAGCAGGTGCCTTAGGTTAGTGTGATGAAAGGGCTGAAAATCAACAGTCAGGATTCTAGATATATTCGGTCAGAAACTCAAAGCAGGGGTATACAACTTTACAAAATGCAGGCGACATTCCATCTCAAACAAATAAATAATCCATTTGTGAAGCCTCCTTTGAACAAAATGATTTCATGGTGCTGGAGTAGAATCTAAATTATGGAACCCATTAAAACTGAAGGTAAATTGGACATCCATTGGAAAGGGATTCCACAACAACGGTGCCCCACAAAAATTTAACAACTTCTTCTATTGGATTTTTTTTTTTTTTAAAGATTGCGAGCAACCAATCACACCTCAACAAAGAAGACAAGTGGGAAATAGGCTTCAACCTTCACCTTACCTTCAAAAAAGAGGAAGAGCTTCCATATATGAAAAAGCGAATGTCACACACAACTTAACAATGGACTCTCTTCTCCACTGAAAGCCAAAGTTGTTTGCATGGCAGGGAAATGAAAAAACTGATGAGATGAATGCTTGAATAAATCTCACCAATTGGTGTATACTAAGGGATGGATCCAAGTGCATAATTTTTTCTCTCCACAACACCTCAGACTAGACCAATCCATAGGCAAATCAGCTTTAGTCCTTCTCAAATAGCGACAGTCCAGTCCAAACTGCCAAGGTCCTCTCTGCACCGAATCACAAGTAACCTAAGACCTGTTTTGCTCTAGTTATGGATCTTCAGTCTCCCATAGCACAGTGACTACACGATCTATGTCTAGGCATAGGAGTGTGTTGGGATGGAAATATCCTCTGCACTGGTTATGGACATGAACCGCTGTCATAATTGCCCAACTGACATGGATAATGAGTGTGCGCCATGACATAGACCTGTCTCATGGATTGAGGTCTTGTTGGACTGGACTGGGAGGGGTGCCCAAAAAGCTTCCCTCATAGTGGTGGAAGATAACTGCTTTCACCAGGAGTTAAGCAGCACAAATGATGTAGTGGCAGCACACAGAGTAGTGATCAGTAGAAATGAGCAGGTCCTTTTTAACCTGTGTCACTGGAATGAGGCCTACAAACTGACTAACCTTTTTCCAGTCCTGCTTATGAATGCTCAACTCACCCTTGGCTATACATAAGTTAGACGTAAAATGCCTTTCAGCTCAGTGGTGGTTGTATGTGTGCCTTTGAATGGTACAGTATAGGGACGGGCAGTGTTGTTCTGTACATGCATGGTGAATGAGAGTACTAGGTGTATGTATATCTGCTATGGATACACTAAATGAGAGCTGTGCTGTTCAGTGTGTGCACAGTGGAAGCATGTGCTGTGTATGCATGCTTGCAAAGAACACATTACATGAAGAGTGAAATGTTGTGCAGGACACTTATGGTAAATGTGTGTGCTGGCAGTGCATGTATTTGCAAGTAGCATAACATGGTACAATGCAGAAAGACTACCTCATGGAGCAGTGTCACAGAATGAACATGTGGACTGAATGTATATATGTGTGTGATGGCACAATTCCTGGAGGTAACAGTATTAGATAGTGTATGTTCTATGGCTATACACTGAATGCAAGTGTGCCTGTGATGGTACATTATGTGGAGGATCCTATAGTCCATTTTGGGAAGCATTGGCCTGCCTGGAGAAGACATGAGAAGTGGTGGAATCTCCCCCAGACAGATTTTTTTGCATTTCTGTATTGGTGAATTCCTGTGAGCTAGATGGGGCATACTGCAAAAGGGAAAGAGAGGCTCCCCAATACACTCCAATGGGGCTCTTTGAGTAAGTGAAAGATCACATGGAAAGGGCCTAGATGCATCTCAGGAAGGAGGTGTGGCTGATAAGGAAATCATAAAGAGTAGGGTTTGGAGCCCGGCATTAACCTTTCAATGCACATATCACTGTGGCTGACATCCAGGTGTTAACTCTAGTAACTCCCATGGCCTGGATTGTGGAACTATCAGCTTCAGAGTCTTTCCTGCTGTGACAGACAGCCTTTCAAGAGGAAGAAGAGAGAAAAAAGTGTAGACTTCAAAAGAAGCTGAACCCCGACATAAAACTTCAAAGACCCAGTCTCTAATTCACATTTGGTATTAGAAAATGGACTATAAGAAAGGGAGGTTGCGATCCCAAAATTTGTCAGCTACCAAGCAGTCAGATGGGTTGTGTGAGGCGGGGAAGATCTGCAAGACTTCTGTTTGTGACCAGGACTGGGAGTGAAGGCATGCTAGTCTCCCTGCTAGGTGAGAGACATCTCCCAAGGAAAGCAAAGCCACTTTTTCGGGAGCCCTGGCACCACCCTGCTTGCCTAGACAAATGTGCTCTGTGAAGAAGAGGAGAGCACTGAAGTAAGTGATGTCCAGAAGGTAGCCCAGCCAAGTGGACTCCTGGTGTGAGATGTGAAGAGATGGCTGCTGCACTGATCAGGTGGTTGCCCATGTGCAGATTCGTTTACGCAATGCCCTATAGGGAGCTGACGTGAAGATAGCTGTGAGCAGAGTGCTGTAAGGGACAAGTGAAGCAATGTGGTTGAGAGGATTGGGTCATTGCCCAAGAAATCTGAGTCATGACCAGTGGGTCACCGCAAAGCAATGAGGATTTTTCCAGAGCTGCCCCTGTAAAACAGAGGAAAACACCATGAGCCTGACTCACAAAGTTAAACGTGTAGGTTTACGATTCTTCGCTATTCAGCATGGGATTTATGAGTACTATTTTTACAGGTGTGAAGTCTACCTAGGTTAAAAAAGACATATCTTTTTATATGCAGAGATCCCGCACTCATATAAATACTGTTCGTAAATCCCTTGGAGAATAACAAGCAATCGTAAACGTACATGAAAGTATAAGCTTACCTTTGTGAATCAGGTCACATGTGTGCATCACTTCATCACCGGGTCTCCAACTGGGAGCACAGGAATACAATCTCCCCCTCGTGTGAGGAACACAAGATAGCATGCAGGAGAAGTAACTTTGCACCTCCGATCGCTGCTGGAGACTGCATTTTATTCTCAGTAGTGAGCCACGTGCAGCTCACACCCTGCACAGAATGGCAGCAGCGTAAGTACCCACAATTGGGGCAGTCACTGAAACATAGCAAGCCCCCCTGCTGCTGGAGCAGGTAAGACGTGTTACAACCCATCAGGCTTTGAAGGAACGCACTTCTGAGGGTGTTGCGTCACCAAGATACTTTTGACTACTTTACAAAGAGTCAGAGTGGACTCTTGAGTTGAAGTTTACTGAATGTGGCCACAACTGAATGGGGAATAACTCCTAACACACTACGAAGAGTGGGTGGTAGAGGGATTTGCTTGCAAAACCCTAGAGCCATGACTTCAAGGGGAAATGAGTCATTGATTATATATGTCATAATATTGGATTGAAAGTATAGATTCAGAAATTTAAAAAAAACTTCTTTTTATTATAAAATTAAGATTTGATTCGACATTGATTTATTGACATTGTTGTGCGCTATCACGTTTATGTATACCTCCCTCCCAATGAAGCCTTGGACTCCTCACCCATAGCTTCCACTGAGTCAAATGCAAAGGGCTAGTTGGCCCAGTTGCTCAGTATCAATAGTAGTTCTGAGTCCCGATACATCAGGAGTAAAAGGCTTCAACCCCCCACAATTGGGTGAAAAATATACCTGTGTGCCTTGTGGCCCTCTGAAAGGGGTTCTGATACCATGGAACTTAGAGTGATGCACTGAAGTAAACAAAAAAGTGATTGGTGTAATACCTGAATTAATCTCAACCACTTACAGCAATTCAGGACCACATCTCAGTCCATCATTTTGTTTCCCACCATGCAAGCTAATATTAGATCCACCCATATGCAAATCAGCCTTGGTCCTGCTTTAATAGGAACAGTCCAGCCCAAACTGCCAAGCATGTTCCTCCCTCAACCACAAAAGCAACCTAAAACCAGTTTCATGCTTTTCAGTGAGGTGCAGCATGCCTCCAGTGGCCCAGTGAGCATACATCCCACTTCTGGTCATACACATAGCACTTAGGGCATCGCTATGAAGTCAACAAAAAAGTGATGGGTGAAACACTGGACTTAATCATAGCCACTGGTAATTACTAGGGCCATATCCCAGCCCATCCTTTTTTTACCCAACATGCTGCCTTCGTCCTGCTCCAGTAGAACTCGTCCTGCCAGAACTACCAAGCAAAGTCCTTTCAGAATCAGAACAGAAGCAACCTAGTACCAGTTCTGCACTAGATAGGGCTCTTCAGTGAGGTGCAGCTTGAGTTCAGTGGTGCACTAAGCTCAAAGCATATGTACGGATGTATTTATTGCATTTAGAGCATCACACTGATACAGTACCATGATAGTTCATAATGTCAGCAAAGGTTAGAAGAAGCTCTGTTTCAGACAAACTCTGCTCACAAAAAATGTTTGCCATTCACCACCAACAAATGAAAAACAGACGGTCTTCCATTATTCATTTGTCAGAACTTTGATCAATGATAAGTCTAACAAAGCCAAAAATCAGCTGCATGTTATTGCATACATATGGAAATATGCCACTATTAAGTGGGAAAGATAGTAACTGTGAGGGGTGACAAGGTGAAACCTTGTAGTACACCAAAACCTAGGATATTGTGTTCAGACAGACCTATAAATGGAAGGAACACCCTTTACCACATAGGCCCTCTTTACAACTTTGACGGGCGGCGGAGGCCGCCCGCCAAAGTTGCGCCGCAGGAATACCGCACCGCGGTCTGAAGACCGCGGCCGGCATTCCAAGTTTTCCCCTGGGCTGGCGGCCGCCCGCCGAAAGGCCGCCCGCCAGCCCAGGGGAAAACGACCTTCCCACCATGAAGCCGGCTCGTAATCGAGCCGGCGGAGTGGGAAGGTGCGACGGGTGCTACTGCACCCGTCGTGTATTTCACTGTCTGCTATGCAGACAGTGAAATACAAGCGGGGCCCTCTTACGGGGGCCCCTGCAGTGCCCATGCCATTGGCATGGGCACTGCAGGGGCCCCCAGGGGCCCCGCGACTCCCCTTCCCGCCATCCGGTTCCCGGCGGGAGAACCGCCAGGAACTGGATGGCGGGAGGGGGAGTCGGAATCCCCAAGCCGGCGCAGCAAGCTGCGCCGGCTTGGAGGATTCCTTGGGGGCAGCGGGAAACCGGCGGGAGACCGCCGGTTTCCCTTCTCTGACCGCGGCTAAGCCGCTGCGGTCAGAATGCCCCGCGGGGCACCGCCGGCCTGTCGGCGGTGCCACCGCGTCCCGCGGCCCTGGCGGTTACAAACCACCAGGGTCGTAATGAGGGCCATAGTCTTTACCACACATTTTTATCACACATGTCTTTACCAAGCATTTTTGTAAGTATTGGTACATAAAGGCAAGTCATTTTTTGAAACTCTATGCCTCTTCACTCTCCAGCAGTCCACTTTACGACACTACACTATACAACACTACATTCTACAACACTCTTCTCCACTTTACTTTATGATAGTCAACAACTCTCCCCTCTGTAACACTCCACTCTACCACACTTTAATGTATGACAGCCCACTCCACTCTGTTGCACTCCACTGTTTTGTACAGCACATCACACTACTCTATACTACTCTACTCTAGCGCACTCTACTCCACTGTATACCACTTTACTCTCTGCCACTCTTGTTCACTGTACTGCACTCCTTGACACTCTATAGCACTCCACTCTAAATCATGCCACATTGCGACGCTCGACTGTACGAAACTGCACTGAACGACATTCTCCTCCACTGTAGGATACTCCATTCAACAGCACTCAATTCTATAACACTATGCTTTACTCTGTGACACCCTAAACACTGTACTGGATGACAATCCAGTCAACAACACTCCACACAATGACAATCCACGTGACAACACTCCCCTTGACAAAACTCCACTGTACAATTTGAAACACATTTATATTAAAACATAAACATTGAAATTCAAAGAGAAAAACCAAAGGTTAGCTCTAAGTTATAGTTAGGAAAATGTACCATATCTTGCACACCTCTGTACACAGTGTTTTCAACTTACAACCCACACTACATGCTTTATAACTCAGCCTACTCCCTGGGGAATGTTCTGATAAAATATTTTATTTGAGAGGCTATGAATTTTGTTGTGAATGCTATCATTAAACATACTATAATTAATATATTATAAATGGGTATAAGCTGTGCATGGGGAAGGCAAGAGCTATAGTTCATGTAGTGTGGCTTGCGAGTAGACAACACTGTGTATTGAGGTGGGCATTTTATAGTACATTTCGAGCAGGGCAAAAATTGTAAGATGTAAGTTATAATTATAATTGTAATGTTTGTGTAGTTTAGGTTGGTTATGTATATATAATATTTTCCTATCTAGAACTCAATCTTAACATTTCTTTTTTTCTTTGAATATATCTATATGCATATGTTTATATATATCTATAGCTATATGTCTATTTCTCTCTCTCTTTCTCACTCAAACCATTACTCACACCTGTCCAAGCACAGTTTTCTCAGTAATAATTTAATTGCAAATTATCAATGAAGTCATGGAAGTGATGTAATATGTGGGGTAATTAGCAATGCCTGGTGAGGGCCTTCATATGCCACAGGGACACCATCCTCATTGACCGTACCATATTTTGAAATGGTGAGGGGCTGCACTGAGCCTATTATGGCTATGACAAATCCATAAATTTGAGGGACCATCTAGTAAGAAGACACTTTGATGATACCAGAGACAGCAGAAGAGAGATGCTTGGGAATAGGGTTTTATTCCATGTACTGCATGTGAAGCATGTAAGTAGAATGCCAAGATGACTGAATTTGATGCACCACATAGGAAGGAGGAATATAGGACTACATGTCACATTTCATGTGAAACAGAATTTGTGTTATATATAATTGAATGCTCCTTCCCGTGCCCCAAGCAGTATATGAACAGCACAGTGTTTACGGTGTGGAAATGTATTTTGGACATTGGAGGGCTATCATAAAGTCTGACTTGATTGAGGGTGACTCTGGTGTGTGGGCACCGAGGATATGGAGGAGAAGGAGCAAGCTGTGAGTGAGCCGTGAGCCACAAGCGAGGGCTGCAAGAGCCAGTAGACGCTGCTTACTGGGATGGCTGACCCCCCCCCCTGGATTGACGCTCAGCACTGCAAGTTCCACCAAGATGGCAAGGCAGCAAGATGGCAGGTAGCGGAGTGCTGAAGCAATGGCAGAGGTCTCAGAATGGAGCTGGGCCATATTCATACTTGGTTCCCATAGATTACGGCTCATACCTTGTGAGACTGGAAAAGATGAACAGAGGGACAGAGAGTGGTCTGTAAGGCCTGAAGCGGGGGCTGCGGAAGTGGTGGGTTGTAATATTGGAAGCAGTGGGCTTAGGTCCCACAGCATTTCTTAGAGCCCCAGATTCACAGAAGCGGTCTGACCAGATTCATAGGAGATTTGTGGCTGGGGTTTTCTTCCTACCTGCGTTGAGCCGATCCCACCTGTTGCATTGCACATTTGTGCCTATCCTTGTTTTTCTATCCTTTTACTACCCTGCCACATTGTCATTTTTTCAAAGTGCTTCCTACGGGTACAAGTTTACTTGCTTGACCTGTCAGAGGCTGAGGGTTGAGCATAAGACTCAAGTAATAAAAAAATACACTTATTTTGCATATGTACTGTGTAACCATCGACTGTGGGTCAGTAGGGCTTAAAGCCAAAGGAAAGCAAGACTCTCTAAAATCAATGTGATATATTTGGAGATATATATTTGGCCATATTACAAGAGAATTTTATCTTCTGGCAATCTTGTATGATTGTGTGTAAATAGTCCGTGCAGTGTGCTCTCCCCCCCCCCTGCAATTCTTTGGTTGTGCTTATTATAGTGGGGTGAGGCAGTGCTGGAGGGAAGGAACTGGTGCATTCATAACCTGAGGAACCTGACCTATTTCATTTTAACAGACTGCAATTAGCTGCTTCTAGATTCTTGCTCTGACTCTTCTCAAACTGATCAACTACAAAGCCCTCAGGGGAAATCTGGGGGGCAGGTCATCATACTGTCAGCGAAAAAAGGGGTGGGTAAAAAGCAGCCAAGAAGCCTGGCAAAAAACTATATCTACCTCCACTGATGACTTGGTAGACAATACAACGATATTACCCGTACCATTATCACCTGACTCTCCTCCACCCAAGCACTCCAAGATTTTGGACTATCTAATTTGAAATAATTCCTACTCTAACAATGAGATCAAGTGTATCCCTCTGCCAGCTTCCTGTTCCCCAGCTGGCAATTGTCTTGTATACTAAAGTTATGATTGAGGAACTGTCTGTCCTAATATTCATGGCAAACCGGGCACACACCGCACAATACTAACTATTCCTCCCAGGTTCATGCCATTGACCACCAGGAGGGCAGCCTATCATTTCTGGAGTCAGCACTTCATAATTCCATTTCTCTTTTAATGTTGGCAAATATTGTGAATGTGGTTGAAGCCAATAGGAGCAAACTATCAAACAACACAACTAGCCCAGTATGTCGGGTGACTAGTCCAATACTGCAAAGTCCATGTGTCCAAATATCAGATTGGAACAATACCATAAGCAACTTGGGGGTCATTACAACCTTGGTGGGTGGCTGAAGCCGCCCGCCAAGGTTGGACTGCTGGGCGGCCGCCAATGCAACCGCAATCCTGCCGCATCCATTAGGAGATCCCGCTGTGGGGGAAACCAAATGGAGCCGGCGGTGTTGCGGCTGTGTGACGGGTGCAGTTGCACCCATCGCACTTTTCACTGTCTGCACAGCAGACAGTGAAAAGCTGCACAGGGGCCTTCGACTCCCCTTTCCGCCAGCCTTTTCGTGGCAGTTCAAACCGCCATGAAAAGGCTGGCGGGAGGGGGACCCGTAATCCCCAGGGGAGCGCTGCAAGCAGCGCTGCCCTGGAGGATTACTCCCGCCGGGACAAAAGTGGCGGAAAACCACTGGTACCGGCGGTGTGACCGCAGCGCTTCTGCCGTGGTCGTAATACCCTGGATTTCACCACCAGCCTGTTGGTGGTGAAATCCGACGAAACAGCCATGGCGGTCAAAGACCGCCAGGGTTGTAATGAAGGCCTTTGTGTATCATTTGGTCACTTCCACTCCATGAAGCCCTATTGAGCTAAACCTATTGACTTCAACAGTACTGACTACCAGTCCAGTTAGGGGAATGCCAAGTCATAGTCCTGTGGAAGATATTCTCAGGTCTCGTGATTTTGATTGCTTATTCTACTCTGACTTAATGTCCCTATGGGAAACATGTAATCTACAACATAAATCTCTCAGTAGCCAGACAGATGGGACACTTCTGCTTAACTCAAGTATCACCATCTGGAATGCTTTACTTAACAATTTGGAGACAGTTTTAGCATTTTTATCTAATCATCCTGACAAGCTCGATATGCAGGTAGACATTTTAAGTGCCTCAGCAGCCTATATCATGGAAATTGATGATAAAGGGCCCAGTCAGATCCAGCTTCTATATATCACTCCTGCCCTTGTTCCACTAAGATAAATTCCTTCACTAGGATACCTCAAATGCTTAATGTCATGGTTGATCAGATTTCAACTTTCCCAACTGGCAGGCACTGCCTCGGAGCATCAGGATAAGATAGCCAGGTACCTGCATTGTTTAATGGCAGATCCAAACATCTACTACATGTAGGCTCTTCTTACTACCAGACCTGATCCCGCTAAGGAATTTGAGGGATCATTAACTGAGCGACTTATAATGTAAGAATTTGAATGCCCTGGTGCCAAAAGTGGCGACAAGAGTGCCCCGGGAGTAGTTTCTCCTAACTCAACAAAATGATAACACCAGTTCAGTCACTGAAGGGGCACCGCTCATAGCCCATCAGACAGTTGCTGTAAAACTACCTAGGAAAAGAGAGCATAAAAGCCTCTGAAAAGCAAGACACAAGCAAAGTGCTAGTCACACTCTACATTCCTGTGCAGCTCCTGTGAAGCTGGCCCTCCCTAACAATGAGGATCCAGTGGGCAATCCCCACGCAAACCGCCTCCAAGCGAAATAAAAACATATTAATTGTTTCATCGCAATCCAGTACTAAAGCCAAATATATGGGTTGGAAAACCCCAATTTTGGATTACCAATATGCAATTGCAGCCTCAGGACCACCTTTGCTTGTTTCAAAATCATCAACTTTGAATCTCCGTGCTGGTAATACACACCTTGAGAACTCATCTACTATTACAGCTGGATTTAATATGCCTGTTACGTTGAGTGAAGATCCTTTACCTGTTCAGCCCCAATCACTCACCCAACTGCCAACTGATTCTGTGACACAGTTTGAACCTGCCCATCAGTACCCCATGCCCAAGTCTGTCTTTGCGTCCCTTCATCCTTAAATATACCAATAACATAAGGACTTCATTAGCATCACAAAATAACTTGGCAAATAGCATTGACGTAGCAGAATTGGTAAAACTGAAGTTTGTATGTATTCCCAACTTTCCAACGAATAAGCTTCAGTTTATAATGTATTTAGGCCATCATTACAACCCTGGTAGTTGGTGATAAAGCGGTTGTAATACTGCCAACAAGCCAAAAGTAAAAACAAACAAAAAATGACCACTGCCCTGTGCACTGCCCTGGAGAGTGCAAAGCCACAGTCTCTCTAGTGGGTGGTTTGCCCACTGCTTGGTCCTGGGGAGTGCAAAGCCACAGTCTCTCTAGTGGGTGGTTTGCCCACTGCTTGATCCTGGGGAGTGCAAAGCCACAGTCTCTCTAGTGGGTGGCTACTTCCACTGGTTCTAGAGGGGGCTTTGTGCCCAGTGAGCTTTATTCTGGCAAGGAAGGGGTGAGTGGATGACTTCTTCCACTGGTTTTGGAGGGGGCCTGGTGCCCAGTGTGCTTCATCCTGGCAAGGATGGGGTGAGTGGATAGCTTATTCCACTGGTTCTGGAGGGGGCTTTGTGCCCAGTGTACTTTATCCTGGCAAGGATGGGGTGAGTGGATGCCTTCTTCCACTGGTTCTGGAGGGGGCTTTGTGCCCAGCGGGCTTCATCCTGGCAAGGAGGGGGTGAGTGGATGCCTTCTTCCACTGGTTCTGGAGGGGGCTTTGTGCCCAGCGGGCTTCATCCTGGCAAGGAGGGGGTGAGTGAATGCCTTCTTCCACTGGTTCTGGAGGGAGATTATGCCATGTGATGCAGATCTTGGGGAGTGCAAGGTCACAGTATCTCACCTGGGTGTCAGACCCACATGATTTGCAGTGGTCAGGAAGCAGGACAGTCCATGGAGGCAGGACTACACACTGCCCGCTGGTGGGGACGGCTTCTTAGTGGTGGCAGTGCCGGTGCTGGAGTCGGTGCTGCCAGTGGTGGGGGAAGGCTCCAGCTTTTCCCCTGCAGCCTCGGACGGCTGCCCGCTGGGGCTGCTGCTGCTGGTGACAGTGCTGGCAGCGGTGTTGGTGGCGGTGCAGGTGGCAGTGCAGGTTGCGGTGCTGGTGTCGGGGCTGCCAGTGGTGGGGGGAGGCTCCAACCCTTCCCCTGCAGCCTCAGTTGGCTGCCCACTGTGGCTGCTGCTGCTGGTACTGGCAGCGGTGCTGGTGGCGGTGCAGGTGGCGATGCAGGTGGTGGTGTTGGTGGCAGTGCTGGTGTTGGGGCTGCCTGTGGTGGGGGGAGGCCCCAGCCCTTCCCCTGCAGCCTCAGACAGCTGAAGTGCCATTGTTGGTCGTGGGGGCTCAGAATCAGTCCCAGCACCAGGCCTCCTGTCCTTCCTGCCTGCAGGCCCTTTGCCCTTGGCCTTGCCGTCTCGTGGAGCCTCCTTGCCCATGCCCTTGCCATCTGGTGGTGCCTCCTTGCTCTTCCCCTTGTAAGCTGGTGGTGCCTCCTTGCCCTTGCCAGCTGGTGGTGCCTCCTTGCCCTTCCCCTTTTAAGCTGGTGGTGCCTCCTTGCCCTTGCCCCTGCCAGTTGGTGGTGCCTCTTTGCCCTTCCCCTTGGCAGCTGGTGCAGGCACACTGCCAGTGCTGATGGGTGTTTCCTTGGAGCCTCACATACCTGCAGTAGCTGCCGACATTACTGTGGCCGTGGACTGGGTGGCTGAGGTGCTAGCCTGGGTTCTGACCACCCTGGCCTGACATGAAGGGTGGGGGAGGGGTAGGGAAGAGGTCAAAGGCGGAGAGGAAAAGCTTCTTAGGGACACTGGGGCGGGAGGAGGGTGAAGGTTTGGGAGTGGAGGAAGAGGGGGTAGTTGTTGGAGGTGTCGGTCTGCTGTGTTTGGGTGCGGATGCATGGACTGGATGCTGTTGTGAGGTGGATAACTGTTGGGTGTCTGAGTGCTTGCGTTTGTGTACTTTGGAAGGAGAGGGCACAGACACAGTGGGAGAGGACACAGGGAACGTTTGCATGGATGTAGGGGTGGTGACTGCCAGTGAGGGGCGTGTAGTGATAGGAGTGATGGTGGTAGTGGAAGAGAATGTAGTGCATGCAGGAGTGAGTAGAGATCCTACTGGGAGGGAGGTGGACAACTAGGAGGAGGGGGACAGAGTGGAGGCAGTGAATGTTAGTGTGTCTGCATCTGGATGGTGTTTGTGTGAATGCCTGTGGGATGATGTTCGGTGCATGCTGGTCTGAATGTGTGCTTGGGATAGGCTGGAGTTCAGGGGAATGGGACTGGGCAGAGGAAGTTGGAAGGGGGAGGGTATAGACAGGAACAATGGCTGCCATCAGGGAGGAGGCCAGAGCCTGGATTGATCTCTGTTGGGCCACCATGCCAGATTGAATGCCCTCCAGGAATGCATTTGTTTGTTGTGGGATGGCATTCACTACGGTTGACAGCCCAACAATAGATGGATCACAGGAGGTCAATAGCCTCCTCACTGAAGGCAGCAGGGCTAACTGGGACAGGGCCTGAGGTGCCTGGGGTGAAGGAGATGCCCACCCTCCTAGGTGAGCGGGTACGGGAAACTTGCTGAGGGGCTGCTGGGAGGGTGGTGCTGGTACGGGGGTGGTGGCTGTACCTGTAGTGGCCACAGAGCTGTCCGCCACCACTAGGGAGCTTCCATCGGAGGAGGTATCACTTGCAGAACTGACCCCTCCTGTCTCTGCCGTGGTGGCTCCTTCGCCCTCCGTACCACTGGTGTCCTCACCGTCGGAGGAGTCGGCCTCATGGGCCCTGTGGGATGCAGCTCCCTCCGTCGCCGGTGCCTCTGCTCCTCCACCAGATGATGCCAATACACATGAGGACAGGATGACAAAACAAAAAGGGGAGGATGAGATAGAGGATACACTTGGTCAATGCCAGCAACAACACCACCGTTGGGGGTGGGGACACACACACACACACTCTCACACTCACACTCACACTCTCACACTCTCACACTCCAATTGCAGCATAACTGAGACCCACAGAGCCCTGCTCAGTAATGGATGCCCATAAGCTTGGTTGGAGGTGGAGTTCATCAGCCCCTGACCAACATGGACCCTATCTTGCAATGTCCGACCTGACCTAGGAGCACCAACAGGCCCACATCCCCCACCCGAAGACCACTCCACCACGCACAAGTAGTATAATGTGAAACTGTACTCACCCCCCTGTGATGCCCTCAATCGCCCATCCAGCTCCGGATAGGCCACTGCCAGTATGCGGAACATCAGGGGGGTCAGTGTTCGACGGGCACCCCTTCCTCATTGGGAGGGCATCCCCTGCTGGGCCTCCGCCATCTTCCTTGACCAGCGTCTCAGGTCCTCCCACCGTTTGCGACAGTGGGTGCTCCGCCTGCTGTAGACCCCACAGTCCGCACATCCTTGGTGATGGCACGCCATACACCCTTCTTTTGATGGGCGCTGACCTGCAGAGAAATACACATAGAAAAAAGGTATCAGTCATACAGTCCGGCCTGTTACACTTATGGCCCACCATATCCCTCCCATCCCCTTGCGCACATACATTGCCCAACATACATGCAGCACGCTGCTCAGGACCCCTCATCCATCCCCCCTTACACAAGGCCCTCACATGCAGCACTCCATGCATTCATGCCCCATACATCGTGCTCACAGTGTACTCACCTGTTGGTCTGGAGGCCCATACAGCATTCGGTACCTGGGTAGGACCCCATCCACCAGTCTCTCCAACTCTGCCGCGGTGAAGGCAGGGGCCCTTTCCCCAGTGACATGAGCCATGGTCGGTTCCAGACACAGGTCACAGCAGCTCATGCAGTGTAGGTCCTCTCCTGTTGAAGGTCAGGTAGCAAGTGAGTGAACAGATAGAAAATGGCGGTCACGTATGCGGTGGTGCGTACCGTCACCGCCGGCGTACATCGCCATTGGCTACTGTAACCCATAGGGCCCAATTACAACCAATGAGGAGTTGCACGGCGGTACTCGACCGCCTCCCGCAGCGGCACACAAAGTCAGCAGCATTACCTCATTTCCACCTGTCCATCCACACAGGAAAGGCGGATGCCATTTCAAGGGGGGCAGGCCATGGCACCTAACTGCGTCACAGCACACATAAGCACCATTTGGGTCTATACAACGACGTACTGTTTCAGCCACAACATGCAATGCACTGTACATTTTGGAAATGTTGAATACTGAGCAGATGCTCATCGTTTGGCACCCTAGATTGCAACCGCTTCAGATAATTAGAGATGGAGACATCCCCCCATGTACAGGCCCCTGATGGACTTGACAACAATGGAGGACAGGCACATTTTCTTCACCTAGAGACATGACAGGGCCACAATCCAAGAGCTGTGTGCCCAATTGGAGCCAGACCTGATCTCTGCTATCCGTCAACCCACTGGGATCCCCTTTCTTGTGCAAATCCAATCTGTGCTCGTTTTCTTGGCAACTGGTTCTTTCCAAGTGGCAGTGGGCTTGGCTGCAGGAATGTCGCAGCCAATGTTCTCAATAGTGCTAACAAGAGTGTTGCCTGCCCTGATTAAACATATGCACAGCTACATCGTTTTTCCCCAGGTGGAGGATCTGGCCACAGTGAAAGCTAACTTCTATGCAATGGGACATATCCCCAACATCATTGGGGCAATTGATGGTACACATATTGCATTTGCCCCCCCCCACCTGAGAAATTAACAGGTTTTCAGAAATCGAAAGAGCTTTCACTCTGTGAATGTGCAGACAGTGTGCCTGGCAGACCAGTACATCACCCATGTCAATGCAAAGTATCCTGGGTCTGTGCATGATGCCTTTATCCTGAGGAATAGCAGCATACCATATGTGATGGCTTAACTCCAGAGTGGGATTGGCCCTAAGGGTTAGTGTCTGGCTAACAGGTATCCCTCGATAATTGCAGGTGACTCTGGTTACCCCAACATCTCATGGCTACTGACCCCAGTGGAGAATCCCAGGACAAGGCCAGAGGAACAATGAGGCACATGGGCGAACAAGAAGAATTAAAGAGCGCACCTTCGGCCTCCTCTAACAGGGGGTTCCCTGTGCTACTCACCCAAGAAGGTGTGCCAGATTATTGTGGCATTTTGCATGTTGCACAAACTTGCCTTAGGTCGCCAGGTGCCTTTTCTGCAGGAGGATGAGGCTGGAGATGGCCGTGTGGCAGCCGTGGAGCCTGTGGACAGTGAAGAAGAGGAGGATGAGGATGTGAACAATAGAACATCAATCATACAACATTACTTCCAGTGACACCTAGGTAAAACACTGTAACTTCACCTTCCATTGACAGTTTTGTATTGGAAATTGTCACTTACAGGCTGATATTCCCACTACTATGGCCACTTACTGTACCCTTTGACAAGTCTATTTACAGATCTATGTGCCCCACTCTGGCTCCTGGTGTATTGACTGCAGCAAACTACAGGTCACACCTATGTATACATTACTGTACAGTTGAATTGCAATGTCTACAGATTGTTAAACTAATACATAGTTAAATCAATTGACAGACTCAACTCTTGCATTTTTTACAGGGGTGTTTATTTGTGTGCTAATAAGTGGATGGGGCATTGTAATAGGCTGGGGGGTCGTGGAGGAGAGTCCAGGTAAAAGTTCCAGTCTATTTGTATCACAGGTGCATTGTCCAAGCGGGCAATGGCAGTTCAAGGTGGACAGGGTGACAGAGACGGACACAAGGGTGACAATCAGGCGGGGTCTTGGCAATGTTCTCTGGCTTCTGCCTGGATCGCCGGGACCGTTTGTGGGGTGGTTCTCCTTCTGCAGGGGGTGGGGTGTTAGTGGCCTGTTGTTCCTGTGGTGGGCCTCCTGTGCACTAGCATCAGCGGAGATTGAAGGCTGTTCATCGGTGTGGCTAGTGTCAGGGGCCCGTTGATGTGCACCCCTGCAATGGCGACCAGGATGGTGTGGATGTCCCTGAGGTCTACCCTGATCCCCAGGTACTGTCCACCCTGCAGCCACTGGGTCTCCTGCAGCTTGGTCAGTATCTGCCCATCATCTCCTGGGAATGGTGATATGCTCCCAGGATGTTGGTGAGTGCCTTTTGGAGAGTCTGTTCCCTGGGCCTGTCCTCCCACTGTCACACAGCAGTCCTCACAGCTTCCCTGTTGTCCTGTGCCTCTTTCCCCTGAACCATGTGCCCACTGCCACTGATACCAGGTCCCTGATCGTCCTGTCTTTGTGGTGTTGCCTGGGGTCCCTGTAGTGGTGGACACACTGCTGATTGAGGTGTCCTGGGGACAGAGGTATGGGCCTGCTGAGTGCGTGCAGTGGTGGTCTTTCCTGGGGGGGAGGCTTTGTGGTGGTATGGGACTGTGCCTCGGTAACCGACTGTTCGGAGGTCCCTGATGGGCCAGGTTGGTCATCCTGATTCAGGTGTGCAGAGCTGCTGTCATCACTGTGGGCTTCTTCTGTAGGGGGACTGGATGTTGCTGGCACCTCCTCTCCGGTGATGTTGTGTGGGGGACCTGTGGGGATCTAAATGCAGTGTTGTTTCTGCATGTGCCAGGTTTGTTGCCCTGTATGGTTGTGATTGCCCTGGCAGCTTATGCTTGTGTGAGTGGTGATATGGTTCGATAGGTGATAGTTTCAAGTGTGCATGCTTTGGTGATGGGTGTCCATGCAGGTCTGTGATGGGTGTCCATGCATTGGTGTTGCATGCAGGGCTTGGTAGTGGGAGTGGTGGGTTGTGCTGGTGGGGTGTATGTGAGGTGGTGGAGTGATGAGGTGAGGGTAGGGGTGGGAGTTTGTGATGGCATGCAGGTAGGGGGGTGATAGTAATAGAGATTTGACTTATCAGAATCCAGTCCTCCTCCTACTCCGGCCAGGCCCCCCGAATGCATGATTACCAAGACTTGCTCATCCCATGTTGTTAGTTGTGGGGGCGGAGGTAGGGGTCCACCGCCAGTCCTCTGTACAGTGAGTTGGTGTCTTGCTGCAATGGAACACACCTTCCTCCATAAGTCGTGCCTTGTTCTGGGGTGCTGTCCCACGGCAATGACCCTGTCCACGATCCTCTGCCATAGCTTCATCTTCCTAGCAATGGATGTCTGCTGCACATGTGCTCCAAATAGCTGTGGCTCTACCTGGATGATTTCCTCCACCATGACCCTCAGCTCCTCCTCTGAGAACCTGGGGTGTCTAAGTGGTGCCATGGGTGTAGTGTGTGTGTAGTGTGTGAGGGTGTGTGGGTGAAGGGTTGGGGTGTGTGCTGTGAGGTGCGTGGATGGTGTATGGGTGATGGTGTTCTGTGGCTCTGGTTCTGTGGGTGCTCTTGGTGTGTCTCTCCCTCAGTTATCAATTTCCTTGAGTTGTAAGGGGTTGTGGGTAATGTTGGTGTGTGTTTTATATTGTTGTGGGTGTGGTGTGTGTGTATGTGTGTCAGGTGTGTGTAGTTTGAATTGTCCAATGTGGTGTAGTTTTGTTTCTGTGTGTATATTTTGAGAGTGGCGGTATGTACTGCCAATGGTTTACCGCAGGTTGAATGCCCGCCGCAGTGATTCTTTGGTCATAATGCTGTGGGCGTAGTTCTGTTGGCGTAACGGTGTGGGTTTTGGTACCAGCAGTTTATCACTGACCTTTAGTCTGGCGGACTTATGTGTGTGTGTCTGTATAGTGACGGATTGCTATGTGTGGGTCATTATATGGGTAGCGGTAAACCGTTGCAGAGGCTGTATGTTGGCGGCAGTCGGCATGGCGGTTATCGGGACTTACCGTCAATATCATAATGAGGGCCTTAGTCTCTTGGGGCAAACATGATATCCTTAACAGAAGCACAATTTTGAAACTACTTTGGACAGTGGCGAGTATCAGAAAGATTAACACCACACATCTGGTGCCAATAGAGTTCAGGGAAATCCAGGTTTAAGGGGGGAAGGACATTACTACTACCACCTGGCCCTCTCCAGACCTAGCTAACCTTGTTTGCCAGCCCAAGTACACATTTTCCATATCAAAGCTTTCACTAGTTTTCACTTGTGTTGCCACCTCACTACCACAGCCCAATGTTTCCAAGTTCCAGCAGCTCTAATGTACTAGATAGCAGAATTCTGAAAAGAGCCAGTGGCTCCAATTTTTGCAAGCATTTATCTACACCCTTGACTGCCATAAGTGTGCCCACAGTGGGACAGCATTAGAAGTTTTCACCTAAATACAGCAGGCTAAAAGCGATACTACAGAATGCAAAGCTCACAATTGCCTATTCATACGTAAAGCCATGGTGGGGAGGGTAAAACATCTCCTCTTGTGTAAAATGGTAGCTCTCCGACCATCTCTAAAAGATCCTGGTTTATGCCACTTGGGCTCTGCCTACTCTCACACACAACTCCAGCATCTGAAATCAAATGTGATTACCCCACAACACTCCCCCCCCCCCCCCCCCCAAGCAAGTCTTGGGTACTACTAATCTCCAAGGTAACCAAGAAACTGATCCTAGACCTGTCCAAGGGACGGCTTACATTAAACCAGCCTCACTGCCAAATGGATGTGATTCAACACCCGATCATGCCAACAAAACTGGTAATACTCTTGAATTCTCCTTCTTGGTCTGAAATGTGGCAGGAATGAAAGGGAAAGATGGGAACCACACATGGACAGATTTTGTCAGCTCTTTTATGATACAATAGCTACAGGAAACATGGGCTGTGCCGCCTGTCTACATTAATGGATTTAAAATACCCCATCTACCAGCTATTCCATCTTAATCCGGTCACACAAGGGAGGTCATGGCAATTTCCATCTCAACTATGGTGATTGGCAAACTTTTTTCCACACATATGACACATCATTTAAGCAAGGCCTTGGCTTAGAATTTGTGTCTGGTTCCTGTTTGAATATTGTCAAGTTCTACAGCAACTTTCTAGCAACAGATAAAAGAATGTATTTTGTCAAAATTATATCATGACTTGAACTCCCTCAACTCTAGAGGTGACAGAGATTTGGGCTTGATGTGATTTCAATTTCCATCTCAGCCCGAGTGTATAAAATGCTTATGGCTTAACATGCTTTGAAGGGAACTCTCAACAGTGTGTTTTGTAATTCCATTAATTACCTTATGATGAAATTCAATTTGTGTTTTGTGAATAAATACAGCACTATGAATGTTTTTTTCTCTAAGACCTTTTTGGGTAAGGGCATGAGTTCCTGAATTGATTTTATTTTATTATCTGCCAATTTAGCTGCTAAAACAGAGTGATCATATTTCCCAAAGCCTTGTTGTAGATATCATTAACTGGCAGGAGAGGGTTAGTTCCATTCGGAGAATCACTTGCATCTTGACTCAAAAAGAGAAAGGGCTCTCGCATTAGGAGGGAGTCAGTTAATATTGAAACTTTCACTGTCCAATTGGTCAAGGGTAATCCTACAATGTTCGAGGTCTGTTTCAAAGCTGAGGCTGAGAAAGCTAGTATAAAGAAAAATAAAGAAAACATTTATCACCCTTTCAGTAGCTGTGTCAGGGTCACTATGCAGGGTGGCTCCTGTGGGCACAGATAAGAAAAGGGGATGGTTTGAGGTAGCATACTCCAGGTCTCACAAAGAGCTAATGTCCTCTCTCCATAAGCTGCCTAGGTCTGTTATTGAGGTCACCCACTGTAGGAAGAACTACGAAAGGGTGATTCAAGAATGGAAAACACCTTTAAATTAAAGGCTAGGAAAGCTCTCCAAAAAGCGTGCCTCAAGAATTTTCAAAAGGCTTCCTGGACTATCCTAAATCAACCATTTCTTTACATCATGATGAAGCGTAGATTGAATCTCCCATATGTGGCCAAGAGTGGGCTACTCGTTTTGGGGAGGTTTATTGAATTAGCAATGAATTAGACAATGACAGTGATTCCCCTGTTGCACTAAAGGTTTGTTTTAAGTATTGCCCATCATTGGAAGAGGTGATAGTGGCTATTAAAGCCAGTCCTAGTGGAAAAGCCGGCCTGGGTGGGGTCACTTTTGTACCTGTTTAAACGTAATCTAGATCTGTGGGAACCTTTGATAGCTAACCTTTTAAGACCAGACAGCTACTCCACCAAAACTCCTTCATGGTCTAACTCGCTAATTGTACCTATCTTCAAAAAAGGGAATCTAGAGGACTCAAGTTGTTAATGTCCGTTTTCTCTTCTGGACTCTACTGTGAAGACACTGGGTCATGTTTTACTCTAAGGTCTGGAGGTCTGGGGGGGAAGAGAGTGATACTTTCTCAGATATCCAGTATGGGTTCAGGAAAGGGATGGGGATGGAAGATCAATGCATCAACTTCTGCCTTTTCCTGGGGAAATATAAAATTGCAAAGGTGGTGAGCTGCACTTGGGTTTCATGAATCTGTCCTGTGTGATTGAGGGTGCTTTCCCCTTTAAACTGTGGAACATAATGGAAGAACTGGGCATTAACAGACCCATCATCAATACCATCAGGACATTTACTGTGACTCATTGTGAGAAAAAAGGGCTGATTTTTGCTGGTGTTTTCCTGACTCTAATGGTGCTCTGGGTTCTGCTAACCAGTCCCAGGGCTTGTGCTCTCTGTAAAATGAGTATGCAAATTAGGCTAATTATAATTGGCTTTGTCAACCTACCTACAAGTCCCTAGTATATGGTAGGGCACATAGGTTTAGGGTCCCAAGCATAGGTAGAACACACATAGGTGCTCTCCTGCAGTGCCCAGTGTCCTTTTAAAGGCAGGCCTGCCTTGCTGGCTGCTTTTAAAATAAAGTTAGATGCAAATTCGACTTTGGAATTGAAAGTACTTCCAAAGTCTTAAACTACCTTTTTTGTTCTACATATAAGTCACCCCTAAGGTGTGCCCTATGTGCCCCTAGGGTTGGGTGCCATGTAACTGTAAACAGAGACCTTATACAAATTGTTTTACAAGCCCTGGTGAGGTAAAATAGCCAAATTAGTGTTTCCCTCACTGTAGTGAATGGCCTCTATAGGCTAAAATGGGGAGATTTTATTTTGATAAATAAAGTCTCCTTACGTGTCAGATACCTTGAGTTTGGTATCAAATTAATTGTTATAATCCCACAAGTTACAATTTCCTGATTTAATATAACTAGCACAGGTAAAGAGTTTTAAAACTCTACCTGAACGTTGCCAACTTCAGCTCTGTAGTACTTTTCTCTGATTGGCCAGCCTCTGCCAGTCTGGCCAGTAGGCCTTAATAAGGTTTGAAGTGGCCTGGGCTGAAAAGAAAGGATGTGCCGGGGAATCAGATCTTCCTCAGCAGATGGGGAAGCAGGAAGGGAGGAGAGAGGCTAAACTGGGCTTCAAAGGCAGGGAAGGACATTTGGAGCAGCCCAACACCTCCCACCCATCCTACAGCCCCAGACAATTAGGTGCCCCCTTTATTACATTAAGAGATGGCAGGAGAGGGGTGTGTCTAGGATTTCTAGCCCTACCAGTGGGTAGACTCAGCCAGATCTAACCTCCAAAAGTTACTTCCATCCATGTTGGATTTTTGAGGAATGTTGCTCCCTGGGATTTACTTTTGCCACACTTCCCAGGAAGTGGTTGTCAAAGGGGGAAGGTGCCTGCCTGTGATTGGATACCCAGGACCCTCCTGTTTTTCACCCAAGAGCAAGGATAAATATGGCAGAGCTGCACCCATACCTCATATCACAGGGAAGAACATCGGAAGAAGAAGGACTGCCCTGTTGGACCTCTGACCTGCACTCTGAAGGACTGTACCAGCTGCACACTTGGGTTTCACCACAAGAAAGACTTTGCCTGGCTTCAACTGGTTCAAGAAGGGACTCCCTTTGCTACAGGTAAAAAATAGCTAACCAGAGTCTTCTGCATCAAATCCCGAAGAAACTGACCAGCTGATCACTGTCCAGTAGCCATTTTGGTGTTTGAGTCAGGTGCATTCTGGGAGTTGGAGTCCCCACCCTCAAGCAGTAACTGAGATCTTCTGGAACCTTGCGGTGAGCTGTGGACTTCTAAAGGACCTTCAAAGACCTTCTGGAAGAAGATCCAGAAGTTTGGAGAAGATTAGTGAACTTTTTGGAAAAAGCTCCATAGATGGACCGACCTGCCGCGGTGAGTCTAGCCGGCTTGCCTCAACCACAACCTTCCTGACTTGCAGGTTTGTCCTGCTGAAGAACATCTCCAAAAAAGTGACTAATTGCAAACCTAGAAAGTTGACCAGGACCTCCCATGCAGTGTATCCTAAGAGGGCTCTTGGGACATCGGATGAAGATTCAGGTTTGGCCCAGTCGAGGGATTTTCATCTCAAAAAGTCATCAAAGTCTGAACATAAAAATCTTCATCAAGGTCTCCTGTGATGCATATCCAAGAAAGGGTTCTAGGGAGGTCGGATCAGACTGGCGACTTCGTCCCGCTGAAGAAAATCTTCAAGAAAACAATTAAGTCCGAAGGTAAACTTTTGATCAAAGTCTCCTACTTGCTGTAGCAGAGCAGGGCTCCATCGCGGTCAGCCTTAAACTTTACCCCAGTCAAGGTGCGACCAGATGACCAAATAGGTACTATTCGTTTCTATGCACTAAAAACCACTAATTCCTTAAAAATTCATATCTCCGGTTCCTCTTATGTGATTCTATTAGTTTTGTGCTGTTTTTTTTGTGTTTTGTGTTTGACACATTTGCTGTTTGTGATTTTTAAATGCTTTACTCACTTGTTTCCTAAATTGAGCCTTGTTGCTTGTTGCCAAGCTACAAAGGGTTGAGCTGGGATTAAGTTATTGAGACCTAACTGTACCTAAGTGGAGGTTAGTGGCCTATTGCTAAGTGTAGGTATTTACCTGCCTTTACCAATAATCCACTTTCCAACACTCATGCACTGCAGTAGGGTTTGGGCTGGGGGACAAGTGCTCTGAGATGCTGAGGATGCACATAGGTGTTCAACAAGGGAGTGACCTTTTCTATTCTCTCTCTACATTAATCACCTGGAAAGGGAGTTACTATCAAGGTTTGGGGACATGCCCCAGATTGTTAAGCACCCCATACAAGCTTTTTTATACACTGATGATGCCAACATCATGAGCTGACACCTCTAGGGCTGCAGCTTCTCTTGGATGCCTTTGCATCCTTTAGGGAGGGGCTTGATATGAGGATTTGCACCAATAAGTGCTTTGCAATGCTCTGCAGATACAAGAAGGACATCAAACCAACTTTCAAGCTCCATGCTACTCTCGTTAAACACATGGCTAATTTTATTTACCTTGGGGTAACATCTATTTGCACGGGATCCTGGCAACCTCAACTAGAAAACAGAAACAGCAAACTAACAAAGACTGATAATGCTGTCTTCTCGTTTGCTACTAAATTAGGTACAAGATTTCTTGCTCATATGTTGGCCATTTACTGTGCAAAATGTGTTGGTCTGGCAACCTACGGGACAGGGGTCTGGGGCATACAAGTGGCTCCTACAGGTGACAGAAAATAAATGTACATGTAATTTGTTGACCCTCTCACAATCCACCTTCTCCTTTATCAGTCATAGGGAGCTAGGGCTCTTACATATTGAAGATATTTGAAGGACCCAACTAATATTGCAATGGCAAAGGTTCTGGGTCAATGAGGCCCTTTTCCTAAACAAAATCCGGATTGATAACTTTCAGTCCCTGTCTAGAGACCTAGCGATGTCCTGGCAAAAGGACATTAGGGACATGGACATGGCTCTTGGCAGGCGGGACTTGTTTGAAGACCCCTTACGATCTTTGCCTGTGCTAGATAAAAAAGCATTGGGGATAAATGATATATCAATTGGGAGGATGAGAGATAGGCAAAGGTGTCTGGACTCCCCTATGTTGCCTCATATATGAAGCTCAAGCCACAAAGAAACATTCAGCCATTCATGTTGTATGATGCACAGCACTACTATCAATTTATTACACTTAGGTTTCAACTTAGCCTATTTCATAGAATGGTTACTTCCTTCCAGTGCAGTGTTTGGCTACAAGAGCTTCCACATTGCACATGTGGTCAGAAGTCAGCACAGAGCAATTTACATGCAATTATTTTTGTACTTTTTATTCTTATTATGTCTTCTATTTTCAAACCTTCATTGATTAATTACTCCCTGTGTCATTGCACAGAAGCATTGCACCTTCTACAATATCTGGGTTCAGAGGAGATTGTATCTACCTTCTATACCTTTTTGAAGGTGGTACCTTTTGTATTCTTTGTCTTTTAGATGTATTCCAGCCTTACTGTCCTTGTAGCCTAGACACTCATATTATTGTTGTGATGCATTATATGAATTGCAATTTTTAGTGCAAATATGGAACATATCTTATGTTCTGATCACAATTCCACCATGAGATATAAAATGCTACTTATAAACCACTTCTCTTGCGGTTCGCTTCTCTGCTCAGAAGTCGAAGTAGGCTTATTTTAGGAATAGGCCCTGAGATGTCCTGGAGCTTATCCTGACACTCTCCCTAAGCTCTGTCCAGGTCCTTTTTTGGGTCATTTGCGCATTTTTAAAGAAATGTAGCCATATTGCATTTCAATTCCCGGGTGTCAGACACCTTACCCAGGAGAGATGGACGGGGACACTCTGAGTGCAGAGTGTCGCACACACCTCTGTCAAAGCCTTTTTGTAACCTGTCTTGAACGTAATGAGCTTCCTCCCCACATTGTATTCATTGAGTGGAATGGGGGTGCACAATATTTTCAAGGTCAAACCATAGGTTCAGCTGAACCTAAGTTTCTTCAGTGACATGATGGGCTTTTCATTTGAGTTGAGTGTGATGTATTAATTGTGTTTGACCAATGACTGTGTTTCACCACTGCGCATATTAGTTGCTCAATGTTCACCAGTAGCACATTATGGGGGTCATTACAACATTGGCGGTAAAAGGCTCTTACCACCGTGCAGAAGACCGCCAATACACCGCGGCGGCGGCGGTAGTCCGCCACAGCTATTATGATATCATGACACACATCTCGGAATCCGCCGAAATACAGACACCCACACAACTCCGCCACACCAAAGGTCAGTGTTAAAGTGGCGAATACAAAACCTCCACCTCCACACCAACAGAAACACACCCATGCTATTATGACCCACGAATCCACGCGGCGGTCTTTCAACCGCGGTATTCCATTGGCGGCATACACTGCCGCGCTCAAAATACACACACATCTCCAAAACACCGCCACATTGGACAATTCCAAATACACACACCTGATACACATACAAACACCACTCCCACACACCCAATACAATATAAAACACACACCCACATCACCCACAAACACCTACGACCAAAATTCACGGACGAAGGCCAGAGAGACAGCACAGCCAAGACAACACCACCATACAGAGGCACACAACACCATCACCCACACCACATCCATGCACAAAACACCACACACCACTACACATCACCACACACATCAACACTCACACTGCCCCACACATCACACACACCACCCCATGTCACGCCAAAGAGGAGGAGCTCAGGGTCATGGTGGAGGAAATCATCCGGGTAGAGCCACAGCTATTTGGCTCACCGATAGAGCACACCTCCATAGCCAGGAAGATGGAGCTATGGCGCAGAATCGTGGACAGGGTCAACGCTGTGGGACAGCACCCAAGAAATAGGGAGGACATCAGGAAGAGGTGGAACGACCTACGGGGGAAGGTGCGTTTAACGATCTCCAGACACAACATTGCGGTTCAGCGGACTGGCGGCGGACCCCCACCTCCTCCACCACAACTAACAACATGGGAGGAGCAAGTCTTGACCATCATGCATCCAGAGGGCCTCAGAGGAGTCGTGGTGGATGGGACACTGGTAAGTCAAATCTTAACTATCATATCCCCCACCCTACCTGCATGCTATCACACACCCCCACCCTTACCCCCTCCCCTATCACTCCAACTCCTCACTAATGTACTAATAACACAAACCACACATCCCAACACCAAGCCCTGCATGACACAACTAAGCATGGTCACCCCTCACTAAAGCATGCCCACTGCACATACCCAGAACACCCCCTAACCATCATCACACAAGCCCCCACACAGGAATGCCTGCACTGGGGTACACAGACACCCACCCATTGCACACCATCACACACACAAATGCATTAATTATGCTCTTATGCCCCCGCAGGAACCCAAAGGACCGTCACCACACCAGAGGGTCCAGACAACACCACTCCACCCCCAGAAGAGGCCCACAGTGACGATAGCAGCTCTGCCCTACTGGATCCAGGTGACCAGCCCGGACCATCGTGGGCCTCGGGACAGTCGGTTCCCCTTGCACAGGCACAGCGCAACACTGACCTTCCACCCTCTGGTAACACCAGCACAGCACCCACCCAGCGGGCCCATACCTCCCTACCCAGGACAGGTCAATCAGCGGTGTGTCCACCACTACAGGGAACCCAGGAGAACCCACCCCCCCAACAACAGGGACCTGGGGGCAGTGGTACTGGGCACACGGTCCAGGGGATGGAGGCACAGGAACACAGGGGAACTGGGAGGGGTGCTGTGCGACAGGGGGCGGACAGGCCAAGGGAACACACTCTCCACAAGGCCCTCACCTCCATCATGGGAGGCCGGAGGTGCGCCAGAGGCAAGCCCGCCTGCGCCCGTCCGCGCCTGGACCGCGCCCAGCGTCACCCCCCGGTCCGCACGCCCCCGGCACCACCAGACGTCGCTACTCGGCTAGCGAACTTCTCGCCCTCAACCCCGGTCCCTCCACAGCTTGCTTCCAGGCCACACCGAAGAACACCAAAAGTCCTTTCTCCTGCCGCGCCTGCAACTACACCTGCAACAGAACAAGGAAGCCTGCAACAACCAACACCAACCACCTCCACTGCATACTCCTCAACACACGCTCCGCACGGAAGCACGCCATCGAGCTCTGGGACCTGATTGACACCACCGCCCCAGACGTAGCCTTCCTGACCGAAACCTGGTGGAACGACTCCTCAGCCCCTGACATCGCCATAGCCACCCCGGACGGCTACGAAATCACCAGAAGAGATCGCACCAACGGTATCGGAGGAGGAATAGCCATCGCCCACAAATCCATCCTCAAAATCCACACCACACGGACGACACCCTCAAGACAGCTGAACACCTGCACTTCCGGATCCACTCCGACCCCAACACCACCCTCAGGGGCACGCTCATCTATCGACCCCCAGGACCACGAGCCCACTTCAGCGACACCACTGCCGACCTCACAAGCACCCACGCCCTCGCCTCTACGGACTATCCTCCTTGGAGACTACAATTTCCACCTGGAGAACAACAACGACGCCAACACCACATCGCTGACCGACAACCTCTCCAACCTTGGACTCAGACAACTGGTCAACACACCCACCCACATCGCCGGCCACACGCTCGATCCAATCTTCTCCGCAAGCAACCACGTCACCTTCAGCCACACCACAGAACTCCACTGGATCGACCACCACTGCGTCCACTTCACATTCAAGAAACACATTGAACACCACCGCACACCACTACCCCCACCGCCGCTGGAGCAAAGTTACTGAAGAGCAACTGACCAGCACCCTTGCCCAGAACCCACCCACCGACCCCCATATCCCAATCCGGTTTCAGACGCAACCACAGCACTGAGACTGCTCTCCTCGCCGCCACAGATGACATCAGACAAAAAATGGACAACGGCGAAACATCTGCCCTCATCCTCCTGGACCTCTCCGCAGCCTTCGATGCGGTTTGCCACTGCACCCTACTTACACGCCTCTACGAAGCCGGAATACAACACAAAGCCCTCAACTAAATCTCCTTTTTTCTCTCTGGCAGAACCCAGAGAGTCCGACTCTCACCCTTCCGCTCCGAAGCCACCAACATCATCTTTGGTGTACCCCAAGGCTCCTCTCTAAGCCCGACGCTGTTCAACGTATACATGGCCCCCCTCGCACAACTGGCCCGCCAGCACACCTCAGCATTCTCTCCTACGCCGACGACACCCAAAGCCAATCTCCACGAGGGAATGAAGTCTATTGGCGAGTGGATGAGGAACAGCCGTCTGAAGTTGAACTCCGACAAGATGGAGGTCCTCATCCTTGGACGCACCCCCTCGGCCTGGGACGACTCCTGGTGGCCCACCGCGCTAGGACCCCCTCCAACACCAGCCAACCATGCACGCAACCTTGATTTCGTCCTCGACTCTGCCCTCACCATGTCCAAGCAGGTCAACGCAGTTTCCTCCTCCTGCTACAACACCCTCCGCATGCTCCGCAGAATCTACAAATGGATCCTGACGGAAACCAGAAAAACTGTGACCCAGGCTCTCGTCAGCAGTAGACTAGACTACAGCAACGCACTCTACACAGGCATCCCAGCAAAAGACATCCGACGACTCCAACGCATCCAAAACACCTCCGCCCGACTGGTCCTTGATGTACCCCGCCGATGCCACATCTCCCACCACCTCCACTGGCTCCCCGTGGACAAGAGGATCACCTTCAAGCTCCTCACCCACGCTCACAAGGCACTCTACAACGCCTGACCCGCCTACTTGAACAACAGACTCAACTTCTACGTCCCCTCCCGCCAACTCCGCTCTGCCAACCTTTCCCTCGCCATCGTTCCCCGCTTCCAACGCAAGACCTCCGGTGGCAGATCCTTCTCCTACCTCGCCGCCAAAACCTGGAACACCCTCCCGACCCCCCTGCGGCAGACCCAGGACCATCTCACCTTCAGGAGACTCCTCAAAACCTGGCTCTTCGACCGATAGATGCCCCCCCCCCCTTCAGCGCCTTGAAACCCTAACGGGTACGTAGCGCGCTTTATAAATACTGTGATTGATTGATTGATTGATACCACCACTCCCAGGAGACGATGGCCACGGTCCTGGCCAAGTTTCAGGAGACCCAGCGCCTGCAGGAGGAACAGTATTTGGGGTTCAGAGAGGAGCTCAGGACCATCAGCTCCGCCCTCGGCACCATCGTAGGGGTGCTGAAGGACATACAGAACACCTTGAGGGACACCGTGGCACTCCAAGGGGCCCCTGACACTAGCATGGGCGATGAACTGCCCACCACCTCCGCCGGCGCTAGTGGACAGGACGCCCCGCCACAGGACCACCACACCAGCACCCCACCCCCTGCAGACAGACAACCACCACGCAAGCGGTCCCTGAGAGCCAGGAACAGGACAGAGCAAGATGGCAAGACCCCCGCCAGGAAATTAGACCACCTTGATTGTCCCCCCACTGACCCACTTTGTTATCCTGTCCATACTTGAACTGCCCTAGCTCCACTTCCTATGCCCAGATGGGCAGTGGACCTGTGAGACTAATAGACTGGACTCTGCCATGGACATTCCTCCGCCATCACCCATCCTCATATTACAACCCCCTCCCATTTCTGAGCACTTCAATAAACACCCTTGAAACACAAAACAATCTGGAGTCAGTCTGTGAGATTGTAAATATGTATTATCAATGACAGAGTCATAATACGTTTCCCATTGTAAAGCCAACATACCTATGTCACACATCACAAGTCCTTGAAGGATGCAAGCAGATAACACACGTTGGTAACCACACCTGTGAAACCGTAATGGAAAGGTACAACTCAGTTACCAAATACTGCTTGAAATCGACAGACAGGATAGAGGTAGACGTGTGAAAGTTAATGTATTGGTAAAAATTAAAATGTTCTCACCTGTGTCTCACTGGAAATATTGCTGTATGACTGACTCCCTGTTGTCATTGTCTTCTTCCTCAGCTTCCTCTTCATCACTGTCCACAGGCTCCACAGCTGCCACAACACCGTCATCTGGACCATCCTCCTGCAGAAAAGGCACCCGGCGTTGCATAGCCAAATTATGAAGCATCGAGCAGGCGATGATGATCTCGCACACCTTCTTCGGTGAGCAGAATAGGGAACCACCTGTCATATGGAGGCACCTGAACCTGGCCTTCAGGAGGCCGAAGGTGCGTTCGATCACCCTCCTAGTCGGCCCATGGGCCTTATTGTAGCGTTCCTCTGCCCTGGTCCTGGGATTCCTCACTGGGGTTAATAGCCATGACAGGTTGGGGTAACCAGAGTCCCCCAATAGCCACACACGGTGCCTCTGGAGTTGAGCCATCATATCAGGGATGCTGCTATTCCGCAGGATGTAGGCGTCATGCACTGAGCCAGGGAACCAAGCATTTACCTGCGAGATGTACTGGTCTGCCAAACATACCATCTGTACATTCATGGAATGATAACTCTTCCGGTTCCTGTACACCTGTTCACTCCTGTGGGGGGGACCAGAGCTACATGGGTCCCATCAATGGCACCTATGACGTTGGGGATATGTCCAAGGGCATAGAAGTCTCCTTTAACTGTAGGCAAATCTTCCACCTCAGGGAAAATGATGTATCTCCTTACATGTTTCAGCAGGGCAGACAACACTCTGGACAAAACGTTGGAAAACATAGGCTGGGACATCCCTGATGCCATGGCCACTGTTGTCTGGAATGACCCACGTGCAAGGAAATGGAGCACTGACAGCAACTGCACTTCAGGGGGGATTTCAGTTGGATGGCGGATTGGTGACATCAGGTCTGGCTCCAACTGGGTACATAGTTCCTGGATTGTGGCACGGTCAAACCTGTAGGTGACGATTAAATGTCGCTCTTCCATTGTCAACAGGTCCACCAGCGGTCGGTACACCGGAGGATTCCGCCATCTTCTCACATGTCCCAGCTGACGGTGCCTACAAAGGACAACAGCGACGAATCAGTCATTTTTCATCCAGGTATTTACCCACAGTTACACACAAGACTACACCAATCACAAAACCCTTCCTGTATGTGTGTTGAGTGTAGGCCTAGCTATGTGTGACGCAGAGGTAAATGAAGCCATGTGGGCCCCTGAAATGGCTGCTGCCTGACCTCTAAACTGGGACAATGGGATTGTGGGGTAACAGCGCTGGCGTTGCGCACCGTGGCGGTAGGCGGTCGTAGACCGCGGCGCAATGCTGCATTGGTTAACATTGGACCCTATGGGTCCCAGGAGCCAATGAACAGGTGCGCCGGCAGTGATGATGCGCACTGCCGCGGACGTCACCGCCATTTTCTATCTGTTCACTCACTAGATACCTGACCTTCGACAGGAGAGGACCTACACTGCAAGTGCTGCTGTGACCTCGGTCTGGAAGCGACGATGGCTGCTGCGTCTGGGGAAAGGGCCCCTGCCTTCACTGCTCAGGAGTTGGAGAAACTGGTAGACGGGGTCCTCCCCCAGTACACGCTACTCTACGGTCCTCCAGACCAACAGGTTAGTACACAGGGAGCACGTTGTATGAGCTAGGCCTGGGTGGAGAGGGCTGGTTGGAAGAGGGAAGGGGGCAGAGTTCATAGAACATTAATGCATGTGAATGAATGGGCCACATGGCTAGAGTAGGGAGGGGGCCACTCACATCGACGGTGCAGTTGGTAATGACTGTTCCTCTTCCCTTTGTGCATGTCATGTAGGTCAGTGCCCACCAGAAGATGGACATTTGGCGTGCCATCGCCAAGGAGGTCCGGACCCTGGGGGCCCACCAGAGACAGGGCACCCACTGCCAGAAAAGATGGGAGGACATTCACCGCTGCAGCAAGAAGAGGGCGGAGGCTCAGCTGGGGATGGCCTCCCAACGTGGGAGGGGTGCCCGTCGCACCATGACCCCTCTGATGTTCTGGATCCTGGCGGTGGCCTACCCGGAGTTGGATGGGCGCTTGAGGGCATCACAGCAGACACAAGGGGGTGAGTACAACCTCATTCTGCGGAGTTTGCGCGCAGTAGAGGGGTCTGGGTGGGGGAGGAGGCCTGTGGGTGTACCTAGGCCAGCCAGAAACACGAAGACTAGGCCCCTCTGTAATGCAGCCCATGTGGCACTCTACCCCACCTCAGTAGAGTGCCAAGTCGAGGTATAGTTGCCCCTGTGGCATCCATGTGTGCAGATGTCCACCAAAGCGATGTAGGCCATATCCCAGAAATTGCATATGCAGAGGCCAGGAGCACGGCGTAATGCAGGGGGCTGCTGTGTCTGTCTTGTCTGCCAACGGTAGCGGTATGCCATGCACTCAACCTGTCTTTCTTCTGTCCCCCCCCCTTTTTCTGCTCTCCCTGTTCTATTGTGCATCAGCATCATCAGGCGGAGGTACAGTGGCACCGGAGCACGAGGGAGCTGCATCCCACATGGCCATGGAGGGCCACACCACGGACTCAGAATGCACCAGTGGGACGGAGGGCGAGGGGAGCTTCACGTCGGCCACCGGATCACCAACCAGCGACACGGACTCGTCGGACGATGGGGGCTCCCTTGTGGTGGCGGCGGCACCATCTGTGGGCCCCACTTCTACAGGTACAGCCGCCACCTCCCCTACCAGCACCGCCCTCCCAGCAGCCCCTCAGCGTTCGCCCGGTGCCCGCTCACCCAGGAGGGTGGGCATCACCTTTGCCCCAGGCACCTCAGGCCCTGCCCCAGTAACCCCTGCTGCCCTCAGTGTGGAGGCCATTGACCTCCTCAGGTCACTCACTGTTGGGCAGTCTAACATTGTGAATGCCATCCAGGGTGTAGAACGAGAGTTGCAACACGGTAATGCATTCCTGGAGGGCATTCATTCTGGTCAGGCTGTCCTTCAGTGAACCCTGCAATCTCTGGCCTCAGCACTGATGGTAGCCATTGTCCCTGTGTCTAGCCTCCCCCCTCCAACCTTCTCCACCCAGACCAAATCCCCTGTACCCCAGCCCATCCCAAGCACACCTACAGACCAGCATGCACACAAGTCAAGCACCACACAACCCACAGGCACTCACGCAAGCCTTACCCACATACAGACACAGCAACATCCACTGCCTCCACTGTGTCCCCCTCCTCCTCTTCTCCCTCCTCCCTCCCAGTCTCGTCTACACACACACCTGCATGCACCACATCTACAGGCACCAGGAATCGCACGAGGACACCCAGCACCACAAGCCGCTCACCTGCACTCACCACCTCCACTGCCATTTACACGTCCCCTGTGTCCTCTCCCAGTGTGTCTGTGACGCCCTCTCCCAAAGTACACAAACGCCGGCAATCACACACCCAACATCCATCCACCTCACGACAGCCTCCAGTACCTGCACCTGCACCCAAAACATCTAAAGTGACACCTCCTACAACCACCTCCTCTTCCTCCACTCCCAGGCCCCCTCCAACTACCCATCCCAGTGTTCGTCAGAAACTGTCCCTCTGTAAAATTGACCTTTTTACCCCCAGCCCCCCCCTCCAATTCATCAGTCCCATCGTAGCGCCTCAGCCAAAAAGCCTCCAATGCAAGTGGTGCCTGTTCAAGGTATGTGGAGTGCACCGGCCACCAGGGCAGGCAGTGTGACCCGGAGCAAAGGCACTGGCAGCCCACCCCCTGTAAAGTCTCTGGTATTGGAGAGTGGACGACGGGACCGTGTGAAGACTCCTGGTGGGAAAACAACTCACATGGGTTCCAAGGGGATTGGAGAGTCAGCTGTGACTCCACCAAAGGTGGGGAAGGGCCAGAGGAAGTCTGCCCAGCCTGTTGTGAGTATCACGGCAGAGAAGGGTGCCATCATTCCCGGCGGTCGAGACCTAACCGACAGCACTGTCGTCACTGGTCAGGAGACCACCGCCGGAGTCAGTGCCCAGGAGGGTCCAAGTATCGTCACTGGTCAGGAGACCACCGCTGGAGTCAGTGCCCAAGAGGGCCCAAGTATCCTCACTGGTCAGGGGACCACTGCCGGAGTCAGTGCCCAGGAGGGCCATAGTATCGTCACTGGTCAGGAGACCACTGCCACCGCTGGAGTCAGTGCCCAGGAGGGCCCAAGTATCGTCACTGGTCAGGAGACCACCGCCGGAGTCAGTGCCCAGGAGGGCCCAAGTATCGTCACTGGTCAGGAGACCACCACCACCACCGCCGGAGTCATTGCCCAGGAGGGCCCAAGTATCGTCACTGGTCAGACGACCACCGCCGGAGTCATAGCCCAGGAGGGCCCAAGTATTGTCACTGGTCAGGAGACCACCGCCGGAGTCATAGCCCAGGAGGGACCAAGTATCGTCACTAGTCAGGAGACCACCGCCGGAGTCAGTACCCAGGAGGGCCCCAGTTGCCACAGCCCAGGTGGGCTATGAGGGAACATCATGCCACACACCAATGCCCAGTCTAGGGAACGTCATGCCACACACCAATGCCCAGTCTAGGGAACGTCATGCCACACACCAATGTCCGTACCAGAACCGCCATGGCAAAGCACCGCTGAACAGTCCTGAACCGCCATGGTGAAGACCGCTGAACAGGGCAAGCACCGCCATGGCAAAGCACCGCTGAACAGGGCAATGACGGCCATAGTGAAGACCGCTGAACAGTCCAGAACCGCCATGGCAAAGCAGCGCTGAACAGTCCCGAACCGCCATGGTGAAGACCGCTGAACAGGGCAAGCACCGCCATGGCAAAGCACCGCTGAACAGGGCAATGACCGCAATGGTGAAGACCGCTGAACAGTCCCGAACCGCCATGGTGAAGACCGCTGAACAGGGCAAGCACTGCCATGGCAAAGCACTGCTGAACAGGGCAATGACCGCCATGGTGAAGACCGCTGAACAGTCCAGAACCGCCATGGCAAAGCACCGCTGAACAGTCCCGAACCGCCAAGGTGAAGACCGCTGAACAGGGCAAGCACCGCCATGGCAAAGCACCGCTGAACAGTGCAATGACGGCCATAGTGAAGACCGCTGAACAGTCCAGAACCGCCATGGCAAAGCAGCGCTGAACAGTCCCGAACCGCCATTATGAAGACCACTGAACAGGGCAAGCACCGCCATGGCAATGCACCGCTGAACAGGGCAATGACCGCCATGGTGGAGACCGCTGAACAGGGCATGTACTGGGTAAGAATGAATAGACCGCCACATCAAGCATCCTTATCCCATGTGCAGCTGGGACACTGACGGGACAGGAACTTTCACGGGGAGACTGATCCAGTCTGGGCACCAGTCCCCCTCACGAGCCACTGGCGGATGTTATCTACTTGCGAAATTGAGGCTTTGCACTCCTCAGGATGGAACAGTGGACAAGCTACCCACTGTAGAGACTTGATAGACTGTGGCTTTGCACTCCCACTGTAGAGACTTGATAGACTGTGGCTTTGCACTCCCACTGTAGAGACTTGATAGACTGTGGCTTTGCACTCCCCAGGATGGCACAGTGGGCAAGCCACCCACTGTGGAGACTTGAGAGACTGTGGCTTTGCACTCCCCAGGATGGCACAGAGGGCATGGAGCCCCGTCGTGGATCTGGCTTTGCAGTCATCCGGCTAAGGTGCCTCCCCTTCCCTTCCCCCTGAGGTGCCTGTAGTATTTCTATCTGATGCCCTGGCAGTGTCCTCTCCGATTGTGGTCAGGTATCTTTTGTGGGCCTCGCCCATGCATTTTTGGACTAGTGGTGCACGGACATTGATATGTACATATCTGCACTACTTCTCGTACTGTATATATTTCTGCCAGATTTTCGTATATATCTGTATATTTTTGTAAGACTTGTTTACTGCAATATTACAATGTTTGAACGGATTTCGCTTTGTCTTTGCATTCTTCCGGGGGGATTGTGGGTTGTTACTGTGATGTTTAGAAATGCATTGGTGTGTATGTTGTAATATGCGAGGGTGGGGGTGGGGTTGTTTCGTGGGTGTCCCCCTAACTTTTGCCTCCACCCTCCCCTATGTCGTAGGTGCAGTACTCACCGTTGTCTTCGGCACCTACGAAGATGGTGGTCGTAGAGGAGCAGAAAGACAAGCGCAGGGAGTATTTGTAGTTCTGGCTCCATGGAGTCCTCGTTCCTCGTGGGATGTGTTCAGGTGAGCGTTTTCCCATTGCAGCAACTGTTTCCGCCGTGTTTTTATCCACGGTGAATCCGCCCCGGAAAAGGTGGCAGATTGGCGGGTTGTAATACTATGGGCGGTACATTGTCTTCCACCTGTCTGTTGACGGTGACCGACGTGCTGCTTGTCTGTACCGCTGTGGCGGGGGGTGTGTTAAAGTGGCTGTCTTTTTTGGCGGTTTCCGCCAGGGTCATGATTCCCTTTTTTTGTCCGCCGGCCTGTTTGCGGCATTACCGCTGCTTTAACACCGTCCGCCAGGGTTGTAATGACCCCCTATATGTTTTGTTCAATTTAGATGCCTATTGACTTTAACATGGAATTAGCCATTACATTTTGTATTAAGTTCAGCTGCCTATTGGCTTTGACATGGCATTAGCCATTACATTTTGTATTCAGCTCAGCTGCCTATTGGCTTTGACATGGCATTAGACATTACATTCTGTATTCAGTTTAGCTGCCTGTTGGCTTTGACATGACATTAGACATTAAATTTGATATTTAGGTTAGCTGCCTATTGGTTTTAACATAGGGTTAGACATTGCAGTTGAGACATTACAGATGTCTGTGTTTTTCCAAGCTGTGTTTTTCCACAAGATGAACCAAGCTGTTTTCTTCACACCAGACCTTAGCTGATAAGAGCACGTAGATTTTGTGTTTACCTCGCAATCCAGTCTGAGAGCGGAATTGCTCAGGAGAACTGGCCACTCTCCAAGGTTGTTCGGATCTCACACTGAGTTTGCTTTTAAGGATGACTCTGGGCTACAATGAGTTAGATTTGAATCTGCTTGACTTCAGGCTGGAGCTAGACGTCAGTTGCCAGTCTCCCGTTTGGGTAGATAATCTCTTACTCGCAGTTGACCAGAGTCATCAACTTGCAGACCCCAGAAAGATTAAGCTTTAGGCCCTACCGCCTTGCCCATACAGTGATGAATTTTACTTTTATGCTTTGCTTTGCAGTTACGTTATATATATTTGTTGTGTACATTGCAACTGAGAAGTACTGTGATATATTTTGCTTTCATTGCTGCGACTACTTGTAAACGTGTGCTTGAAATCTACTAATTTAGTCTCTCAGGAACTTGTGGGTGGGGGAGACTTAACAACAATAAAGGTCTTCTTTGAACTCAGAAGTGCATTCCAGAGAGGTTCTGTAAGCTCCGATAGGAGATAAGTGGGAAAGCAGAACATTATGGCATAGTTGTCAGTTTTGGGAGTCAAATTATAGATTTCTTAGTGCACAGTTTAAAAGTGTAATTGTTTTTTGTTGTTTAGAGAATTACAGAAGCACGGCAGAACATGTTTGGAAATGCATGCGAAGTTAAACTCCCTGATGGTGCTGTGAGAAACATGTTTTCTTGCTGTGATAAAGCATATTTAGAAAATGTGCCTTTTGAAAGCAATGATGTTCCTTTTGTTCTTGACAGAAGGGTTTGGATAATTTTATCTGCTTAAGGAAAAATGCAGGAGAGATATAGGCAGTAAGAACATGAAAATAAGAATTTACGTGAGCAAATTAGCCAGAACACATTAATGCAAGATAATGCTGAATGCTATAAAACTGCTGTTTTAGAAGAATCTGGCTTTTCCCATTCCAGTATTGAGGGGGTTAAGACAGCTGTGAGCCAGTCTGAGCCTCCGTGTGTACCGGGCATGGAACAAGATACCCCTCCATTTTTGGCAGTTGAAGTGCATTCCTTAACTGATAACATGGAGAACAGAGCTCAGAATGTTATTTACGGACCACTTCTGCAAAGAAAAATTAATTGCATGGCAGATGCACAAGTAAAACCAAAGATTTTAGAGTTTCTTACTGTTTGCACTAAGCAAGAGACACAGAGTTTCATTAGCTTGTTTGATTTTTGGAAACAGTATAGCCCTCATCTGAGTGAAATCTTAACACTTTTGTATAAAGTCACTAGGAAAAAATATAAGCTGCTGCGCGCTTGTAATTTGGCAAATGAAATAATTCAGACTTTAGGTTAATGCGCAGTGCAAGAGGGAAACACTGATTTACATGTAAATCAGGAACACGGGAAGAAAAGAGTACCCCTGCAAGACAGGGCTAGAGTCACTGCAGCCCTACATGAACAGGTGTCACAAGCCGCTTTTCAGGATGGGGAGAGGGTGCAGGGAGTACCACAGGTAAAAGAGTCACCAGTGAAATTGAGTGCACCATTTGAATTTGGGTCCCCTGAGGATAAAAAGCATGTTTGTTTGACTAATGATTAATTGACTGAAAAGTTGTTTTCTAGCACAGGAGAAGGAACAGCGTTGTACACTATGTGTCAGACTTTAAAGCAAGAGCTGCTTGAGATGTGTCATTTTTACACTGATTCTTGGTTCACTGCCAATGGTTTAGCCGTTTGGTTTTCCAAATGGCTTGTACATAACTGGTTCAATTCCCTGCAGATGTTGAAGAGAGAAATTCAGAGTCTGAAGTGTTCACCCAGAATTGTGACTTAGTGGGGATGGCTAAATGGGATGCATCAGAAATGTGGACAGCTGGGAGAAAAAGCCACTTACAGGTGGGCAGAGATGAGAGGGATGCACATTCCCCTAGATTTGATAAAAACTGTGCAGCACGCACAAGAGAGATCTGTCCCACAAACAATCACAGAGCAGTTGGGGAGAGGAACGTTACCAGGACAGATATGGCAAATTGATCAGGTTTTAGGGGGAGTGATTGCTTCAGATTACCAAGGAGAAATCAAAATTATGCTGATAACTAGAAAATATTTTGATTCATTCATACAAATTGAAGACAGAATGGCCTAACTTGTCAAACATGCAGTGAATGGAGGTTTGGTAGAGGAGTCTGCCCCAGCCCTTCTGACAGTGCAAAGAAAGGGAAGCTGTGGTGCAGCAGATAAAAACCTCAGTGTGGAGGTGTGGGTTGAATCCCCAAATGACCCTCCAGAACCTGCAGAAATCATAACGAAGGGCCCCAAAAACATCCTGCCGATTATAAAACAGGGAAAGGAAGAGGAAGGGCACATTTCAGATGACAAATGTTATTTGCAATAAAAGTCATACTTTTTTCTTTTGCAGATCCTACCACCTTTCACCACTGACCATGAGTGTGCTGTGTGGTCTCCCTTCGGGTGTGTGGGGGTCGGGGAAGGGGCCGATCCCCCAACCTAAACCTGATTGAGTAAAGTACAAACACCATGGATCCATTTTGCGCAAATGGCGCCTTCAGTTCAAGTTGAACTTGTTTGATTGCATTCTTCTACTGGAACTAAGCCACCTTAACAGTTAACTGTCTGTTTTTTTTTCGTGTGGAACTCTGACTTTCGCCAGCAAACCTTTCAGGTGGACCGTGCACCTTTACAAGAGTAGAACTCATGCTACATCAAATTGCTATTTTAAAGACACTATTATCCCAGTCAGAGTATAAAAGTTTCAGTCTTTTCTGTGTAGATGTATCTGATGTGAAAGGTTATGAGATCAATATGTTAATCCACTTCCATTTCTTTACAGTGATTGCTTTTATCATTCAAATCTGATTTGCTTATCATTTTTTTTGTTGATGTTTTTGTTTTTGGTTGATATAAGAGGTATGTGAAACAAAAATTCATTGGTCATAGGGTGGAATGTGATGCTATTAATTGTGTCTGACCAATGACTTTGTGTTTCACCACTACGCATATTAGTTGCTCAATGTTCACCAGTAGCACATTATATGTTTTGTTCAGTTTAGCTGCCTATTGGCTTTAACATGGAGTTAGCCATCACATTTTGTATTCAGTTCAGCTGCCTATTGGCTTTGACATTGCATTAGCCATTACATTTTGTATTCAGTTTAGCTGCCTATTGGCTTTGACATGATATTAGACATTACATTTGATATTTAGGTTAGCTGCCTATTGGCTTTGTCATGACATTAGACATTACATTTGATATTTAGGTTAGCTGCCTATTGGCTTTGACATACATTAGACATTACATTTGATATTTAGGTTAGCTGCCTATTGGCTTTAACGTATGGTTAGACATTGCAGTTGAGACATTACAGATGTCTGTGTTTTTCCAAGCTGTGTTTTTCCACAATATGAACCAAGCTGTTTTCTTCACACCAGACCTTAGCTGATAAGAGCACGTAGATTTTGTGTTTACCTCGCAATCCAGTCTGAGAGCGGAATTGCTCAGGAGAACTAGCCACTCTCCAAGGTTGTTCGGATCTCACACTGAGTTTGCTTTTAAGGATGACTCTGGGCTACAGTGAGTTAGATTTGAATCTGCTTGACTTCAGGCTGGAGCTAGACGTCAGTTGCCAGTCTCCCGTTTGGGTAGATAATCTCTTTCTCGCAGTTGACCGGAGTCATCAACTTGCAGACCCCAGAAAGATGAAGCTTTAGGCCCTACCGCCTTGCCCATACTGTGATTAATTTGACTTTTATGCTTTGCTTTGCAGTTATGTTATATATATTTGCTGTGTACATTACAACTGAGAAGTACTGTGATATATTTTGCTTTCATTGCTGCAACTACTTTTAAACATGTGCTTGAAATCTACTAATTTTGTCTCTCAGGAACTTGTGGGTGGGGGAGAATTAACAACAATAAATGTCTTCTTTGAACTCAGAAGTGCATTCCAGAGAGGTTTTGTAAGCTCTGATAGGAGATAAGTGGGAAAGCAGAACAGTTGAGTAGCTGGCTTGGGGCCATCTTTAGAATGCTCCGAATCTGAGGAATGAGAGGAGGCTGACTGGCGTTCATCTGTAGCTTGCGCCGAAGTTACAGAAAATGACCCAGAAGAATCTAAGGGAGCGAAATTCATGGTCATTGAGGACTGATGCTGCCATGTTTGCTAGGATTTCAGCAGAGGCGGTGGGACCCTTGGAGGCTCTCTGGGCAATGTCCAATTCAGAAGTTTGTCCAGGCCTGGCTGCGTTTCCTGGAGGGGGTTCTCCCCATCAGTTCACAGTGCCCAAACCTCATAAGGGGTTGGGTGAACGGTTTCAGGGCCTTGATATAAGCCTAGTTAACAGAGTCCTGGACAGGGCTTCTACTAGTCTTTCCTCAATTTGGAGCTCAAAGGGCACCACTGACATATCTTGATAGTACTCCCTCTCTTTGACGTAGTACACCATGGCTAACCAGCAAGAGGGATGGAGGAGTTTAGGGGAGAATTAGCCCAGCAGATATGTTTGGATTGCAAAAACAATGTGTGTGCAAATATGTATCACTTGGACACCAATGGCAGATTTAAGAAAAAAGGCGCTGCACCCTGCGCCATTTTTCTGGTGCCACCCTAGCACCTCCTAATGCCACTATGTGTGCACGGTATCTAAAATACGGCGCACCATGGTGGTAGTTAGGGACCTAGGGGCATATTTATACTTGTTTTGCGCTGAATTAGCATCATTTTTTTACGCAAAATCGGTTCAAAAGTAACTCCATATTTATACTTTGGCTCTAGGCCCGTCTAGTGCCAAATTTATGGAGCTAAAGTAATTTTTTAGATGTGGAAACCTACTTTGCATCAATGAGATGCAAAGTAGGCATTCCTGTGCAAACAATTACTCTATGGCCTTAGCGCCATATTTATCCCCCGTACTAAAATCATGCACTGGGGAGGAGGGGTCAAATAATGGTGAAAAGCCTGCTTTGCACCATTATTTAATGCATGGGTCAGGGCAGGTGTTTGAGGACCAATGGGCCTATTTCCATGGTGGAACACCATGGAATAAGCCCACAGGTGCCCTCCCCAGGCCCCAGGGACACCCCCACCCACACCAGAGGGACAGCAGAGAATAGGGGAGTATATGTAAGTACAGGTAAGTATTTTTTTTTTTTTAAGTGCAATTGGGGGCCCTGAAATGCTCCCCCCTACATGGCACTGGGAGCAATAGCCATGAGCAGGGGACCCTGGTCCCCTGTGCTGGCCATTGGGGTGGTGGGCATGGCTCCTGTCTTTTCTAAGACAGGAGTCATGGTATGGGTGGTTTTGAGTCAGAAAATTACACTAGGCTGGTTAGAGTCATTGTTTTTTTACTGTAACCTGCCTAACGTCATTTTTTGGTTTCTTCCATACTGCTAGCCCCACCCGGCTAACATCATTTTTTTTTTAAAGCTAGCCTACCCTTAACACCGACTTGCACCATTCTCTAAATATGGTGCCCGACTGGTGGCCAGAAATGGTACAAGCCGGTGCTAAACTGTTTGGTGTAAAACTGCGTTAGTGAAGTTTTGCACCAAAAAGTATAAATCAGGGCCTTAATGTTAAACATTTTTGATGCTAGTTTGGAGCTTTGCAGGATTAGCGTAAACAATGTTGACTCTAATCCTGCAAAGCACCATGAGACCCATTATAAATAATGGTGTGCCTCCTTTTAACATCTACTCTAAGCAAGCGTTAAAGGTGCCGAAACAAAAGATGCAAAGACATTTCTTAGATTTCTTTGCGCCATTTTTTCAGCTCCTCTAATGGGGGACCCATCACCGCCTTTGCATGCATTCTGCATGGTGCATGCATAATGAAGCGCAAAGGGTTACAAAGTGGCGTGGCTTTTTTGGCCACCTTTTCTTGTAAGAAAACTCAAGGCTTAATGACTTTAATGTGTTGTTAGATGACGCAAAAGGCTCATAAAAATGCCCCCAAGTCTTTGTCAGCCCAGAATAAGTGTGGAGGGAGAACCTGTAAATTCCCTAGGGCAGAACCCTATAGCACTTTTGCACCAAGTCTGGCATTCAGAAGGAAATCCCTTGTGAGGAGATGGAGTTGAGCACTGGATAGGGCTAGGTCGGCACCAAGAAGTCTTGAAACGATTCCATCGGCATGCGCAATCAAAAATAGAAAGAGGACAAGTCCTCACAGTGTGGTAACACTCACATAATAGCCCAGAGTACAGGCATGAGGAAAATTAAAGGGCAGAGCCCTGCTCGGTGCAGAACCCAGTTGCGGTGAGTACCACTGAATTGGAAGGTCGAGCGCGGAGCCAATTGAAAGAAAATGACTGTTTCGGCTACACGCTCAACATGTCATGATAGAATGAGGACAAGGTCTTCACAAAGCAAATCGCTTCATCAGTTCCCACTGCTGCTCCATGGCTAACATAACACGGGGTAGTGAGAAAACCCCGAAGCATTAAGCATTACCACAATTGACACAAAAGCATTTACTACAATCATGTAATAAAACATATAAATTAACTTATCTCTGACTGCAACCACCAAATAAAGAAGAAGGAACTGTGTTTTCGAAGGAACTGTGTTTTCAGAGGCATATATGCACCGGTTGCAGATCTATGATTGGACAGTGTACGGACTACTGGGGATGTTGGGAAATGCAGTTTTATAATTAAAAAGTTTTGATTTGCTGCTGTTAACTTTCATTAAAGAAAGAGAAGCATAATCCTTGCCTCCATGTACTTGATAGAACTGAAAATTATTGAAGCGATAGCATGAATTCTTTTTTATTCTTTGGTGCTTACAAATAATTGATTTTACGATGATGATGGAGTATTGTTGTTTAGGTGCCTTGGTGATATTTCTATGAAATGTCCTTTTGCAGTCTCCATGAATTCATGGTTTTAAAGTCTTTCTATAGTTTCTTCTATGTTAACTATGAACAAGACCTTGATGTTCAAATGCGTCAGTTTGTTTTTTCTGCATGGATTAAGAACGAATTATAAAAAGATAACTGCATCTGAAGGTTCCTGCAAGGAGTGTGTTTTTCAGAGAGGTACGGCTCTGGTGCAAATAATATATGTTAACATGCTCTGCCTTGCTTGGGCATCAGGCAAATGGCAGAGAATCAGTTGTTCCTACATTATTAGCAGCTTAAAAGATAACTCTTTTGTTTGATACTTGAGGAGCTGTACCTAGTCATAACCCATAGAAGTCCTTGGGTAACCCTCGGTCACATCATGTGGATGGAGAAAGATCCTAAGCACACTGTGTTGCTTAACAAATGAGCCACTAAAGAGAGTTGCACTAATTCCATCAGTGCCTCACAGCACTACACCTGATTGGCAGTATGTTAAGTTATGGAGACACTCAAATCCCAAGCAGCAAATCATACCATGTTTCCCAGCAAACAGATATAGTTAACGCACAAGGGTTTCAACACGTTTTGGGCTTCCTTGTTGGCATGCAGATTATCATATGTATACAGCTTATCAATACTAGCAATGTAGACAATTTTTTAACTGCTCTCTGAACAAAATTTACAGTAGTCTCAACACACAGTTGTCAATAAATGGCATCTCTGCATGAATGCAAAGACACAGATACAGGACGTGCATCATAAAGTGTGAGGTGGGTCAAAGCCTTCCACAAAAAAAAAAAAAAAATTAACAATGCAGAGAATATAATAAGGTGTGATGCTAGAGGGATATTACATAAACAAGGTGTGCAAACTGTGTCGAAACAAGACTTCGCAATTCACAAACATGCCTATAAGGGCCCCACATGTAGAGTCGGTCACAAGCCAGATATTACATTGAACCACCACACTCTTCACCCATGTACATTGTTTCTTGACTCCTAGATAACACCAGATGTTCTCAATGGATATTACCGATGGAATTTCACCAGAACCCAACAATCAGGGACATAAAACTACCATAAGGCCCAGTTATGGAAATGATACATACAATATACCTTGATTGTTTAGCATCTGGTCAAATTACTGATGACAGGGGCTCTGCTTTAGGTCAGAACATGCTTCACAATGTGGTCATCACCAGATAACTACTTTTCCTCAAGGTCCATTGAAAACCTCTGAAGACGCCCCATTGCACCTCTACTGATAGTGTTTTTACAATTCCATTTCAACAGCATGGAAAAGGCAGTGATATTGACTACACACGGACTTCAGTTGTATTTACATAAGTTCAGAGATTCCTTAAAAGGTTTGTGGACTCCTTCCAACAGATATACAACTATATATGTGTCTCTTTGAATATCACTAAACACAAACACACACTCCACTTATTGAAGATTGTGTCAGGATAGAGCATGAATCAGGTGCACCAGGCTCAGGTCTGGGCAGAACCGCAGATACACTTTGAGAAGTGGATGACTGAGTGTATCATGAAGCTTGCTGAAGGTACAGCATGCAGTTAGTGTTCAGGTACAACTCAAGAGTATCTAGGCTAGTTGATAATATTAATCTACCCATAATATTGAAGAGCCCGAGTCCAAAGTGTACGTAAATCTAGGTATGGGTTTTTATAAATTTCAAAATAAATTCAATTTTTCATTTAAAAGTAACCCCATGTTTGTTTTGCGGCCTGACAGATATGATTGTGGGCCATTTATGTATAACAATAGCAGCTTCCTAATGGGACGTAATTAAAATAGAACATTAACTGTTGCCTGGTCTCATAGTGTTTTTTTCAATCATTTTGCCCCCTTGAATGTGATTGGTCTACCTCAGTGTTCCTTGTCGAGTATAGTAGTATGGATCTGTCAGAGGGTTTTCAATTGTCTCTGGTGGTCCCAACTTTCCTCTTTGAACTCATTGCAGGTAAATGGGTAGACCCTAGTAGGTTTTCATGTGTGGTCTGTTTCTGATAGTTTCCACTTTTGCTATTCCTATGGTTGTATCTTAGACATTCTCTCTTATGTTTGTGCCTGTACTAGATGCCTTCCGGTCTGTATTCTTCAAACAAAACTTGTGTCATGTTCTGGGATTTTGGAGGGAGGAGCTTGCCAGTTTGTAGTATTCTTAATCACACTGTCCCAAGGCACAGGCATCTTGAGACAGAGTAAAGAAAACTGTGTCAATTGTGCTTTTGGGAAAAAAAAGATCATTATTTGTTGTTATTGTTTATATGGTGATTGGCTCACCACATTGCAGAGTGCATACCACAGTCAGTGATGGCACATCACATCCACCGTAAGCGAATTCGCTCTGAGCAGTATATTTAGCCTTACACATTTTCACAGTGTGCATATATTGTGGCATTGATCAATGAATGTCTGTATAATATAACATTTACCTGCACAACTGGAGTTGGATTAATAGTTTTTATTAATTGTTGTCTTTGTAATACTCTTTTTCTGTAGCTGCTGTCATCATGAAATCTGTAAATCTACCTCCACCATTTTTAGACACTCCAGGAAAACCACCCAGACATTGGAAACAATGGTTGGATGCATTCAAAATGCATTTAGGGGCAAAGGATCATCAAGATTCAGACTTAAGCAAAAAACATATTCTTATTACTTCAGGAAATTAATGAATATCAAAAAACAGAAAAAAGGATGGAAAACAGGTTTGACATGCCACACAGTTTAAGGCTTTCAAGGCATACGTTTTTCAGAAGATTACAGAAACCTAATGAAGATGTTGAATCCTATATTTCATCCCTGCACAGATTGGTTGCTGAGTGCCAATTTGAGAATTTCAGTGGTCATCTGATGCACAACCATTTCATTAGCCACTGTGCAGATAAGAATATATGCCAATAATTACTAACCTTAGGAAATCCTTTCGTTTTGGTAATGGTAGATACCATTAGAATTGCTAAAAGTATTGAAATAGCATTTAGCTTGGCAAAATAATTAGAGAATAGAGACTGTGAACAAGTGACACCCATGCAAGTGAAGAAAGAGAGTGACAAGGGAAAGAAATTTCAACAGTCTCGCCCTCAAATCAGACCAGTAGTTGTTTCAAACAAATGAACATGTTTCAGATGTGGGAATCCTTCTCATACCAAGAATGGGAGACACTCTCCAGCCAGGAATGTGTCATGTAGACTATGTAAAAAAAAAAAAATTGCATTTTGCCAAAGTGTGCCAAACCTCAAATCATGAGAAAGTTAAAGTCACTGTTGTGTGTCATGAAAGAGGCAGTGATTCTGATAAAATGGTAAATGAAATTCAAGGTATGGTGATGGTTGTAGCTGACTATAATGTGAAACAAGGTGATCTGTGTACATCATTTTGTGGATCAACAAGTTGGAGATAAAGTGTTAAGATAGCTAGTTGATGCACGAGCAAGGATCACCATGGTCACTCGAAAGTTGTTTCAAACTACATGGAGCGATAAAACATTATTCTGACCATTCCCCTGTATCATACGAGAGATGAAGACTAGAAGTTTAAGGATTTTTTGAAGATTTCATGTTTTAAAGGAAGGCACCTCCGTGGAAAAGTCTATGTTGCAATCAAAGGATTAAACACCCTTGGATGGTTTTTATCAGGGATTGTTTAGCATGGTTTTAAGGCCTGGGGGAAATGAACAGGTATTGGTGAGTTGTAACTCATCTGCAGTTGAAGATATCCTTAGTCTCCTCCTAAACAATTTTCTGTTGCGCTTGATAAAACCAAAATGTTCAAGCACAAAATAAGGGTAAAAAATGGTGCCATTCCCATTGAATGCAAACTGAGAGGTATGCCATTCAGTGTCATGGAAGACTTACAAAAAGAATTAGAATTAGTTGAGCTGAGTGGGACATAATTGAACCTATTGAATTATCACTTTGGCTGTCTCCTTTGGTTGTAGCCCTGAAAGAATAAGTGAGAGCTTAAGTTGCGTGTTGATCTCTGAGCCCTCAATAAAGAGATCTGGATAAACTTCCATCCCAACCTAAATAAGTGAAATGGTGACTTCAATTGCCAGAGCCAAAATCGTTTAGAAACTTAACTTCACTTCAGCGTATCATCAAATTGAGCTGGAACCTGACTCTTATTATTTTACTACATTTCTTTCCCCTTGTGGTACATTTCAGTATTGTTCTATGTCATTTGGCCTGGTGTTGGCTGCATCAGTGTTTCAAAGAGTTATGTGAACATTGCTGAAGGAAGTTAAAAATGTTGCAATCTTTCACAACAATGTCTTGATTTAGACCCAGGATCAACATATACATGATGAAGTTCTTAACCGAGTATTGACTATTTTTCAACAGCACAGTGTGGTCTTGAAGAGAGACTAGTGTTAAGTTTTAAAAGATACTGTTGAGTATTTTGGTCATGCAGTTTTGAGCACTGGAATCAACCCTAAAGCAGCATTAATAAGTGCCATTTTACAAGCGCCTCCTCCAACTGACAAGGTAGGAGTAAAATCTTTCTTCAGGTTGAGAGAATTTTATTCAAGATTTATTCTTGATTTTGCCTCTAATGTGATACCCATCATCAGTTTGATAAAGAAGAATGCCAAATTCAAATGGGGTGAAAATTGAAAAAAAAGCTTTTGAGTGGGTGAAAGCTCAGCTGTTGTGTGTTCAATTGCTCAAAGTGTATGATCCCACTGTTGAATGTGTGTGGACAGTTGATGCCAGCAAGTTTGGGTTGGGTGCGACTTCAACACAAAAAGCAGGACAAGATGAGCACACAATTGGTTTTGCATCCAGGGTACTTCATTGTGCGGAATTATTTTTTTTTATCTTTGGAAAGGAACAGCTACTGTGTTGGTAGGCAATAGAAACATTTTTGAACTACTTGTGGGATGGATGGTTTCTCCTTGAAACAGACTACAAACCGTTAGTGTCCATTGTTAGTGGAAACAATTCTAAAAATAACAGTTCCAGGACAGCAAGATTTAAAAAAAGGCCCCTCCAGTTTCAGTTTGATGTGGTTCACATACCTGGAGAAAGCAACATTAGTGCTGACTATTTACCATAGTTTCCTAACAGTTCCAGTGTTATGGAACAAGGTGGGTATGCATCTGAACATTTTGCTGATGATTTTGAAGACAAGATTTGTTTTGGTGCTGACAAGTTTGTTTCTTTTATGAATCTGTGTGGAAAACAGCCACAGATGAAATGTTATAGTTGGTTGAAACATATACCAAGGAGGGCTAGCCACATGAGAAAGAGTTGGAGTCAGGAACGCAACTATTTTACAAAGTGGCAGATGAGTTGTCTTTGGAAGATGGTTTGATTGTATGTCTGGATAAATTAGTTCCTCCAGAAGGGCTCGGGAAATGCATATTAGAAAGTGATCATGAAGGGCATTTAGGTGCCATATTCACCAAGTGCAGAGTTCGGTCTGCATTATTGAGGTTGCAGATCAACAAAGAAACTGATCATTTGATTTAGAATTGTGCTCTCTGTTCAAGTATTGATAAAACTCTCAAGACTTCCAACCCCTCTTTGTTCCATATTGAGTGTTCCAATGGCCTTGGATAAAGCTAGGGATTGACATGGTAGGATCATTCAATTCACTCCCTGTTTATTTATGGTATGTGCTAGCCTTAGTGGATTACTATTTCAAATGGTCCGAAATGAGGTTTGTTGGGGTTCCTGATTCCAAAGCATTTTTCAATTTTCATCAAGGTTGTTATCTTGAGAGAAGGCTTTCCAGAAAAGTTAGCATCTGAAAAGGGTGTTCAATTACCTCACCTCATGTGGAAGAAGTTTTAAAGAAGAGCAGTATAATTCACCTTAGGAGCTCTCTTTATCACCACAGGCAAATGGTCTGGAGGAGTGGTTTAACCATGTCCTTGTTCAATATGTGTCCTGGGCCTCATATAACAGATGTAATATTAAGAAAGCAGTCCAAACTATGTTGTAGTTCTATAGGACCACATATCAGTCATCTACCTATGTCTAGCCCTTTGAACTGCTCAGGGGAAGGAATCCTGCTACTCAGTTTCACTCTACATGGATGTCAAAGTGGCTAAACAGAATGTATGAAAACATTGACCCTACTGTAAGAAAAAATGTCAACAAAGTACAATCTAAATAGAAAAGATATTATGACTGTTAGACCTGGCATTCTTGGTGTTGTATCCCCTAACTTTTTGCCTCTGCTTCCCAGGTTGTTGACTGTGTGCTGAGCCAGTGTTTTTGCTGTTTTTGTTACTGTGGGCACTTTACCACTGCTGACCAGTGCTAAAGTTGAGGTGTTCCCTTTATGAAATTGGATGTGTAATTGGCTTTTTCCTAATTGGCATATTTGATTTACTAGTAAGTCCCTAGTAGAGTGAACTAGAGTTGCCTAGTGCCTGTAAATCAAATGCTACTAGTGGGCCTGCAGCACTGATTGTACCACCCACATAAGTAACCCTGTAAACATGGCTCAGACCTGCCACTGCAGTGTCTGTGGGATCAGTTTTAAACTGTCAAGTTGACCTGGAAAGTGTACCTACTAGCAAGGCCCAAACCTTTCCTTTTCATACCTGTAAGGCACCCCTAACATAGGCCCTATGTAGCCCCATGGGCAAGGTGCAGTGTACGTTAATGGTGGGACATATACTGGTGTGTTTTACATGTCCTAACAGTGTACTGCCAAATTTGGTTTTCACTGTTGCAAGGCCTATCTTTCTCTTAGGTTAACATGGGGGCTGCCTTTAAATATCTTAAAGTCTAGATTCCCTTTGAGAGCAGATAGAAATGTGGAGTTTGGAGTCTCTGAACTCACAATTTAAAAATACATCTGTTAGTGAAGTTGTTTTTTAGATTGTTTTTTTGAAAATGCCACTTTTAGAAAGTAGGCATTTTCTTGCTTTAACCATTCTGTGACTCTGCCTGTTTATGGATTTCCTGTCTGGGTCGGACTGACAGTTAGGCTGTTTGTGAATCTCCTCTCGACAGTGACACAAAGGGAGCTGGGATGTAGCCTGCATATCCTGATGAGTCATCTGCGCTAGAGTGGAGGGAGGAGTGGTCACTGACACCTGAATGGGCTGTGCCTGCCCTCACACAATACAGTCTCCAACCCCCTTGTGTGTGTCTGTGGCCTGGCCTGGGCAAGGCAGGATCCTGCAAACACAGAGACTTTCCTTTGAAGTTTGACTACTTCAAAGGCAGAAAGGTGTATGAGTAGTGGACCCAAAAACCCAGACTTGAGATTTCTTCAAGGTCACTTCTGAAACCTCTTCCAATGAGAAGAGCTGAGGAGAAGTGCTGCTCCTGCCAGTGGTTTGTTGGGCTATCCTGCAGTTGCTGCTTCTGCCTGTAAAAGGGGACAAAGACTGGGCTTTGTTATGCATTCCTGCCTGAGAAGAATTTCCAAGTGTTTCAACTGATCTTCCCTCCTGTTTTGAAGTCTCAGGGCCATCAAAGACTTCTTCTGCCAGCACCTGGACTCTCTGTTGAGACTCCTGCCTGGCCAAGTGGTGCCCCATCCAGTCCCCGGACCCTTGAAAGGTGAAGTTAACAGAACAAGGACTGAAATCCATGCACAGAACAATGTGCAGGAAAATTCTCAATGCACCACCTGAAAAATTACACGAGACCCGCTTGGCAGCTGAAACCGATGCCCCACCTGCATCGCGGCTGGGAAATTGATGCATTGCAGCTGAAGAAACAATGTAACACCTACTTGCAGCTGATGATAATGACGCAATGCTAATACCTTGTGACCAGATTTCTCACGCATCGTCGCTGGGCGTCAAAGTCATTGTGAACCTTCGTGGATCAGAAGTGCCTTGTCTGGAAAATGATGCACCATTCTCTTGCGAGGGAGAAAAGCGATGCACCACTGACCCGATGGGAGAAGAAAACGATGCACGGTCTTACTTGTGAGTAAGGAATCAACCTATTGCTGACTTTTCTGACACACACTCACCCATCAGCTTTATTTTTGACACAAACAGGTACTTTGTGTAAAATCAAGGTTTCCATTATTTTCTCTGGAGTAAGACTCTTATTCCTTTGAAAATTCATATCTTTACTTGTGTATTGTGGATTTTTGTGGTTCTGTTCTTGTTTGATTTAGATAAATATTGCATATTTTTCTAAACTGGTGTGGTGTCCATTTTGTGGTGTTTTCAGTGTGTTACTGTGTTTTTTTAAAAAAATTTTTTTTTTTAGTTTATTCGGTCTAAAATTAGACCATTAAAAAGGATAAAAACAAACCATACATGCAAAATAAAACAACAATTAATACACTCCTTGTCCAACAGACCAAGGGGATCATTCTGACCCTGGCGGTCGGTGATAAAGCGGCGGCCAACCCGCCAACAGGCCGGCGGTCAAAAAAATGCAATTCTGACCCTGGCGGGAACCGCCAACACAGCCCGCCGCATTAACACTCCGACCGCCACGGCGGAACAAACAAACAGCGCGGCGGTCACCGCCAACAGCCAGTCGGCAGACAATGTACCGCCCACCCTATCACGACCCACCAATCCGCCACCTTTTCCGGGGCGGGAGCCCCGCCGATAAAAACACGGCGGAAACAGACATTTTCAATGGAAAACGCTCACCTCAACACACTCCACGCGGAATCCGGACAGCATGGAATCCGAATTGAACATCATACCTGCTCTCGTCTACCTGCTCATCTACCACGAGTACGAACTCCGGCGCAGACGTCAACGGTGAGTACTGCACCTACGACACACGGGAGGGGGGAGGAAGAAAGGTTATGGGCATACACATATGCGACCCCCCCAATATGTACACACCAATGCAGAGCAGGAAGTCACAGTGACACCACACAAAGACCCTTTAAAAATACAATGACACAACCAAATTTGAAATAAATTTTCATGTACAAAAAAAGCACCTGGAAATAATTGAGCAACCGTGAAAAATATTTACAAAAACCAAAAAGATATACACATCAGTGTATCACTGAAGTAACAAGTCCTGCACATCCTACGAATCTAACATGTCCGTGGGCCAAGGTTCTGCGAAACAAGGGCAAAGCCCACACACGAGACCTGAGTCCTTTGGAGAGAACACTGCAGGGGCATCCGATGTCAAAACTACAGGCACCTCAGGGGGAAGGGAAGGGGGGGCCACCACAGCCACATGAGTCCACGACGCCAGATCCACGAGGAGCCACCATGCCCACTGTACCATCCTGGGGAGTGCAAAGCCACAGTCTCTCAAGTCTCTGCAGTGGGTGGGTTGCCCACTGTGCCATCCTGGGGAGTGCAAAGCCACAGTCTCTCAAGTCTCTGCAGTGGGTGGGTTGCCCACTGGACCATCCTGGGGAGTGCAAAGCCACAGTCTCTCAAGTCTCTACAGTGGGTGGATTGCCCACTGGACCATCCTGGGGAGTGCAAAGCCACAGTCTCTCAGGTGGATTACAGAGTCCACTGGTCAAGGAGGAGGCATGGTGGGCACAGTGAACCATAAACAGTGCCTGAGACGGCGGGACCCAGCGCAGCGGTGCATGACATGGCGATGTCCAGCGGAGCGGTGCTTGAGACGGCGGGGCCCAGCGGAGCGGTGCTTGACAGGAAGGGCCCAGCGGAGCGGTGCTTGACAGGAAGGGCCCAGCGGAGCGGTGCTTGAGACGGCGGGGCCCAGCGGAGCGGTGCTTGAGACGGCGGGGCCCAGCGGAGCGGTGCTTGACAGGAAGGGCCCAGCGGAGCGGTGCTTGACAGGAAGGGCCCAGCGGAGCGGTGCTTGACAGGAAGGGCCCAGCGGAGCGGTGCTTGTCACGGCAGGGCCCAGCGGAGCGGTGCTTGAGACGGCGGGGCCCAGCGGAGCGGTGCTTGACAGGAAGGGCCCAGCGGAGCGGTGCTTGAGACGGCGGGGCCCTGTTCAGCGGTACCTGTCTTCACGGCGGGGCCCTGTTCAGCGGTACCTGTCTTCACGGCGGGGCCCTGTTCAGCGGTACCTGTCTTCACGGTGGGGCCCTGTTCAGCGGTACCTGTCTTCACGGCGGGGCCCTGTTCAGCGGTGCTCTTCTGCACGGCGGGGCCCTGTTCAGCGGTACCTGTCTTCACGGCGGGGCCCTGTTCAGCGGTGCTCCTCTGCATGGCGGGGCCCTGTTCAGCGGTGCTCTTCTGCACGGCGGGGCCCTGTTCAGCGGTACCTGTCTTCACGGCGGGGCCCTGTTCAGCGGTGCTCCTCTGCACGGCGGGGCCCTGTTCAGCGGTGCTCTTCTGCACGGCGGGGCCCTGTTCAGCGGTACCTGTCTTCACGGCGGGGCCCTGTTCAGCGGTGCTCCTCTGCACGGCGGGGCCCTGTTCAGCAGTGCTCTTCTGCACGGCGGGGCCCTGTTCAGCAGTGCTCTTCTGCACGGCGGGGCCCTGTTCAGCGGTACCTGTCTTCACGGCGGGGCCCTGTTCAGCGGTGCTCTTCTGCACGGCGGGGCCCTGTTCAGCGGTGCTCTTCTGCACGGCGGGGCCCTGTTCAGCGGTGCTCCTCTGCACGGCGGGGCCCTGTTCAGCGGTGCTCTTCTGCACGGCGGGGCCCTGTTCAGCGGTGCTCTTGCAGTATGTCAAGGGAGTCATACCTGGCCTGGACACCCTGCTCAGTCGCCCTCTGACCGTGCTGTGTCAGGCCCCTTCAGGGAGTGAGTCCTGGGCCCTTTGGTGTCGTCCCTTGCAGCCGGGATGGGGCTTGTGGGGCCCTCCTGCTCCGCGCTCCTGGTGGTTGTCCTCTCCGCCCTGCTGTCCTTCCGCTCCTTAGATGGGGCTCTCTGGCCCTTGCCTCCCCTGGCTGCTGTGGCCGGTGAAGTGGCCGAAGTCACCTCCTTGGGGGCAGCCGTCTCTGTCCGCTCACGGCGGCCCTTCAATTTCCGGGTCCTCTTGCCTGGGGGGGGGGCTGGCTGTCCCCTTGCTGCTCACCGAAGTGTTACTGCCGCCAAAGGGTGGACTCCACATGCCATGCACCACTTGCACTGTAGTAGTTGGGCTGGTGGTGGCTGAGGTGCCCTTGGGACTTTTCCCAGTTGGAGGGGGTGGGTCGGGGGAGGGAAAGAGGTCAAAACTCGAGAGGTAATTTTTCTTGGGACCAAGGTAAGGGGTAGGAGTAGTGGTGAGAGAAGTGGAGGAAGAGGATGTGGTTGTATGAGAGCCAGGTGTGCTGTCCTTGGGTGCAGGTGACTGGGACGTAGGCTGTGGTGAGGTGGTTGGCTGTTGTTTGGGTGTCTGCCTGCGTTTATGTGTCTTGGAAGAGGGGGTGACAGACACAGTGGGAGAGGACACAGGGGACGTGTAAATGCCAGTGGGGGTGGTGACTGCAGGTGTGCGGACTGTAGTGGAGGGTTTGCTGGTGGTGGAAGAACTAACTGATGTTGGGGTGCATGCAGGTGTGAGTGTAGACGTCACAGGGAGGGAGGAGGGAGACGAGGAGGACGGGGACACAGAGGTGGTAGTGACTGTTGATATGTCTGCATCTGTGTGTTGCTTGGGTGAATGCTTGTGTTTTCTGTGGTGCTTATGTTTGGATGAGCTGGCCTTGGGTGTTGAGGTGTGTGCAGGCTGGTCTGATGGTGTGGATGGGATAGGTTGAGGTACAGGAGACAGAGAAAGGGTGGAGGCAGATAGAAGAGGGAGACTGGAGACAGGGACAATGGCTGCCGTCAGTGCTGAGGCCAGAGCAGTGAACGCTCGTTGATGGGCAGCCTGACCCGAATGAATGCCCTCCAGGTAGGCATTGCTCCGATGCACCTCCCTTTCCACCCCCTGGATGGCATTCAGAAGGGTAGTCTGCCCAACAATGAGCGTCCTCACCAGGTCAATGAGCTCCGCACTGAGGGCAGCAGGGGTAACAGAGGCAGGGGCTGAGGTGCCTGGGGCGAAGGAGACGCGCGCCTTCCTGGCCGAGCGGCCACGGAGCGAAGACTGAGGGGCTGCTGGGAGGGCGGTGCTGGTGCGCTGGGTGGCGGCTGTACCTGTTGTTGCGGGGGCACAGATGGTGCCGCCCCCGCTAGGGAGCTCCCAAACGAGGACGTGTCCGTGTCGCTGGTGTCTCCACCGGCCCCCGTTGTGGTGCTCCCCTCGCCCTCCGGATCACTGGTGCCCTCGGTGTCTGTGTCAGTGCCCACCGGGGCCTGGTGACCTGCAGCTCCCTCCTGCTCCGACGCCAAATCTCCTCCGCCTGATGATGCTAAAACACAAGAAGACAAAGATTTAGGGTGGGGGGAGAAATTCAACAAAGTTGAGTGCATGCCTTAGCAATACCCTTTGCGGAGAGGACAGACACAGGTGCCTCGTGCACTAAGTCGCGAACTTGGGGTACACTACTTCTGACTAGGCAAACAGGTCTAGGGACAACACACGCGCACATGTGTGATGCTGGAGCATGTGTAGCTGCACTTGGCACCCTACAGAGGTGGGGGGCGGGGGCACAGGGCCATGCCTAAGGGAGCAGACTACACTACAGAGAGCGCCTGGGCCTAATGTCACCCACAGCCCTCCTCCCCCACCCAGACGCCTCCAATGCGCATACAGATAGGAGAATGTGCGGATACTCACCCCCTTGTGTCTGCTGTGCTGTCCTCAAGCGCCCATCCAAATTAGGGTAGGCCACCGCCAGGATCCGGGACATCAGGGGGGGTCATGGTGCGACTGGCACCCCTCCTAGGTCGGGAGGCCATCCCCAGCAGTGTTTCTGCGGTCTTCCTCGTTCCGCGGCGGATGTCCTCCCACCTCTTGCGGCAGTGGGTGCCCCGTCTGTTGTGGACCCCCAAGTTCCGGACTTCCTCGGCGATGGCACGCCAAATATCGATTTTCTGGTGGGCGCTCACCTGTTTGACATGTACAGGGTGGGAAAGAGAAACCGTCACATATCTGCATGTTTGGAGTACATGCCCCCCCCTCCCCAACCTTGTCATGGTTCCCATTCTCTCATCTGTCGTGCGTTGCACTCCCCATTCCCTCCACACCCCACCAACTTACATCCCCCCCCCCTCCACACAGGCATAACCCATTCAATGTGCACTGAGTGTACTCACCTGTTGGTCTGGAGGACCGTAGAGTTGCGCATAGTGGGGGAGGACCCCGTCCACGAGCTTCTCCAACTCTTCTGAACTGAAGGCGGGGGCCCTTTCACCAGTAGCAGCAGCCATTGTCACTTCCAGACCGAGTTCACAGCAGCACTTGCAGTATAGGTCCTCTCCTGTGGATGATCAGGTCTCGAATGATTAAGCAGATAGAAAATGGCGGTCACGCCCGCGGCGGTGCGTACCGCGACCGCCGGCGCACATCGTCATTGGCTCCTGAAACCCATAGGCTTCAATGTTAACCAATGCGTCTTCGCACAGCGGTCTTCGACCGCCTACCGCCACGGTGCGCCCCGCCAGCGCAGTGACCTCACATCCCATTGTCCCACTTCACAGGTCAGGCATCGGCCATTTCAAGGGCCCACATGGCTTAATTTCTAATGCGTCACACAGGCCTAGGCCTTGCAATGGCACACATACAAACATATCAAACCATACATTTACCTGTACTGTGCAAGCTGTGTTGTACGTACCTGTGAGTGGATTGACTCTGTACTCCATATTCTCCTTCCTAGGCACCGTCCGCTGGGACTAGCGATGAGAAGGAGGAATCCTCGCGTGTACCGGCCACTGGTGGACCTGTCCACAATGGAAGAACGCAACATAATACTACGATACCGACTTGACCGAGCCTCCATCCATGAACTGTGTGCCCAGCTGGAGCCAGCCCTGATGTCCCCCATCCGCCAACCCACAGGAATTCCCCCTCTAGTGCAGATTCTGTCTGTCCTCCATTTCTTTGCAACTGGCTCATTCCAGACAACAGTGGCCATGTCATCTGGGATGTCTCAGCCTATGTTTTCCAAGATCTTATCCAGAGTGTTGTCTGCCCTGATGAAACTCATGCGGAGCTACATCATTTTCCCAGAAGAGGGTGATTTGCCTACAGTGAAAGCTGATTTCTATGCCCTTGGACACATCCCCAACATCATTGGTGCAATTGATGGGACCCATGTGGCTTTAGTCCCCCCAAATGACGATGAACAGGTGTACAGGAACAGGAAGAATTACCATTCAATGAATATCCAGGTGGTCTGTTTGGCTGACCAGTACATCTCCCATGTAAATGCCAAGTTCCCAGGGTCAGTGCATGACGCGTATGTTATGCGAAATAGCAGCATTCCCTATGTGATGGACCAGCTACAGAGACAGCGTGTGTGGCTAATAGGTGACTCTGGTTACCCCAACCTGCCGTGGCTATTGACCCCATGAGGAATCCCAGGACCAGGGCAGAGGAACGGTACAATGAGGCCCATGGGCGTACTAGGAGGGTGATTGAGCGAACCTTTGGGCTCCTGAAGGCCAGGTTTAGGTGCCTGCATATGACAGGTGGATCCCTAATGTACTCACCAAAGAAGGTGTGCCATATCATCGTGGCGTGCTGTATGCTCCACAACCTGGCTTTGCGACGCCAGGTGCCTTTCCTGCAGGAGGATGGTCCAGATGGTGGTGTTGTAGAAGCCGTGGAGCCTGTGGAGAGTGAAGAGGAGGAAGACTCTGAGGACGACGCAGACAATAGGGACAGAGTGATACAACAGTATTTCCAGTAACACACAGGTAAGAATCACCCACGCCATTTCACAATTGCTTATAGCCTCCTGCATCTGTACTTTCTGTTGTTCCCCACAGATGTTTTTCATTAATTTTTGCCTTTCCTTTCCCTTCCCTTCTCAGTGCTGTCTGACTCAGTACCTGACTTCTGCTTGGTTCGCCCATGAAATACAGCGTATTGACATTGGTATGTTGTCATGACTAATTGACAGAACAGAAATCGAACAGTAATATGTAATACATTTGTCAATAATACAGCATGACTCAAAACAGATTTGTGTGCAAAATGTGATTTATTTACAGTGCTAGATATCGGTACATGTGATTCTAAGGGTGATGGGTGGGGGTGGAGGAATATCCATGGCAGAGTCCAGTTCTCAGTCTCACAGGTGCATTGTCCTTTTGCCTGTGGAAGGATGGAGCATAGGCAGTTCATGGTTGGACAGGGTGGCAATGTGGGACAGTGGGAAGACTTGAGGGGTTATGTCCTACAGGCGGGGGTCTTGACATCCTACTCTGTCTTTTTTTTTGGTCTCAGGCTCCTCTTACGGGGTGGTTGTTCTTCAGCAGGAGGTGGGGTTCTGGGGGGCTGTCGAGGTGTTGGTACCTCCTGTCCACTAGCGCCGGCGGAGGTGGTAGGCTGTTCCTGGTCCGGGCTAGTGACAGGGGCCCTGTGTGGTGCACCATGGTCCCGCAACGCGTCCTCTATCCTGTGGAGGGCCAGGACGATGGTCCACATTGCGGTCCCGATGATTCTCAGCTCCTCCCTGAACCCCATGTAGCGTTCCTCCTGCTGTGCCTGGATCTCAGTGAACCTGGCCAGTACCGTCGCCATCGTTTCTTGGGAGTGGTGGTATGCCCCCATGATGGTGGTGAGGGCCTCTTGGAGAGTGGGTTCCCTGGGCCTCTCCTCCCCCCCCTGTCGCACAGCAGCCCTCCGAGCTGCCCGGTTTCCTCCGGCCTCTGTCCCCTGGACGGTGTGCCCGCTACCACTGCCCCCAGGTCCCTGTTGTTGGGGTGTTGGGTTAGCCTGGGTGCCCTGTAGTGGCAGACACACCGCTGATTGAGCTGTCCTAGAGACAGAGGCATGGGCCCGCTGGGTGGGAGCTGTGCTGGTGTTGGCAGAGGGGGTCGGGTCTGGTGTGGCCTGTGGCTGCCTGAGGGGAACCGACTGCCTAGAGGTCCCCAATGGTCCGGGCTGGTCATCAGGTTCATTGTCGACAGAGCTGCTATCCTCAGTGTGGGCCTGTTCCGGTGGTGGGATGGACACTTCTGGACCCTCCTGGCTGGTGTGTTGTCGTTCGGGTCCTGCATGGGGTAAGAGAGTTTGGTTTTTGTTTCTGTGTGTACAATAGCGTGCGTGTTATGGGTGCCCTTGTCCCCCAGTGCAGGCATTCCCTTGAGGGAGGTGTTGTGAGGGTAGTTAGTGGGGGGGGGGTTAGTGCAGTGGTCATGCTTAGGTGATGGGTGCCCATGATTTGTGTTGGCATGCAGGAGTTGGTGTTGGGATGGGTGGGTTGTTCTGGTGAGACATTGTCAGGGAGGATGTGTGCTGGGGGTTGGGGGTGAGGGTGGGGGTGTGGGTTGGCATGCTGGTGGGGTGGGGGGGATATAGTAGTTGAGATTGGACTTACCAGAGTCCATTCCTCCGGCTACTCCTGCGAGGCCCTGAGGATGCAGGATGTTCAAGACGTCTTGCTCCCACGATGTGAATTCGGGAGGGGTGGGTGGGGGTCCGCCGCCAGTCTTCTGGACCGCGATGTTGTGCCTGGAGACCATCGATCGGACCTTCCCCCGTAGGTCGTTCCATCTTTTGCGTATGTCCTCCCTATTCCTGGGATGCTGTCCCACCGCGTTGACCCTGTCCACGATCCGCTGCCATAGCTCCACCTACCTAGCTTTACTGGTGTGCTGCACCTGCGAGCCGAAGAGCTGGGGTTCCACTCTTAGGATTTCCTCCACCATGACCCGGAGTTCTTGGTCCGTAAAGCGTGGGTGCCTTTGGGGTGCCATGGGGTGGTGTGGGTGAGGTGTGGGGTGGTGTATGTGATGATGAGTATGTTGGTGAGTGGTGCTTTGTGCTACTATGTGGTGTGTGTGATGGTGTAGTGTGCCTCAGTGTGTCTTGCTTTGGATTGTCTGCTGTGTCTCTCTCTCCTTCTCTCAGTAATTATGGTCGCAGGGGTTTGTGGGTGATGTGGGTGTGTGTTTTATAGTTGGTTGATTGTGTGGGAGTGGTGTGTGTATGTGTATCAGGTGTGTGTATTTCAAATTGTCCAAATGTGGCTGTGTTTTGGTGATGTGTGTGTATTCTGACCGCCGCAGTGTGTACCGCCAATGGAATACCGCGTTTGAATGACCGCCATGTGGATTCGTGGGTCGTAATGGCATGGGCGTCTTTCTATTGGCGTGACGGTGGAGGTTTGGTCATCTCCAGTTTATCGCTGCCCGCTCATGTGGCGGGCTGCAGTGGAGGACGGAATTTTGGAGGTTTGGCCGTTGTGGGTCAGAATGACCGTGGCGGTTAACCGCGGCCGCGGCGGTGTTATGGCGGTCTTCTGACCGGCGGTAAGGGCCTTTTACCGCCGAGGTCAGAATGACCCCCCAAATGTTAACTGATACTCCTTAGTTGATACCTCCTAGCTTATTGGATACCATTTACCAAAACAGTTTAAAAGGGAAACGGATAGTATACTAAATCTTTTCTGATATTATAAAAACTGTTCTAATGCAAATTATGCATAAAAAGTGGTTTGTGGTACTTCATAAAATACTTCGTGCTTGCAATAGCTAAAAACCAAACATTAAAAAGGATAACATAGGGTTAACCTCATTTCTTGAATAAATTGTTCATGGAAATTAAATCTTGCCATTTGCAAAGGGTTGTACGACGGAACACTGACTTCCAAAACAACTAGTGCCTTAACAACGAGGTCAGAACACCGACCTCGTTGTTACTACTAATGATTTTACCACGAATGCCTTAACAACGATTTTCGTTGTAAAGGCATTCCTGATAAAAGCATTCCTAATAGGCACCATTGACCCTACATCCCTCACCCCAACCCCACCCCAAAACCTAAAACCCTCTGACCCCCCGCCCCCTCCCCAAAACCGGCCCACCCCCCAACCCCGCCCCAAAACCTAAAACCCCCTGAACCCCCACCCCCTCCCCAAAACCAAAAACGCCCCACCCCCCAACCCCGCCCCAAAATCTAAAACCCCCTGACCCCCCACCCCCTCCCCAAAACCAAAAACACCCCACCCCCCAACTCCACCCCAAAACTTAAACCCCCTGACCCCCCCACCCCCTCCCCAAAACCAAAAACGCCCCACCCCCCAACCCCACCCCAAAACCTAAAACCCATTGACCCCCCACCCCCTCCCCAAAACCAAAAACGCCCCACCCCCAACCCGCCTCAAAACCTAAAACCCCTGTCCCCCCACCCCTCCCCAAAACCAAAAACACACCACCCCCCAACCCTGCCCCAAAACCCCCTGACCCCCCACCCCCTCCCCAAAACCGCCCCACCTCCCAACCCCGCCCCGAAACCTAAAACCCTCTGACCCCCTACCCCTCCCCAAAACCAAAAATGCCCCACCCCCCAACCCCACCCCAAAACCTAAAACCCCCTGACCCCCCACCCCCTCCCCAAAACCAAAAACGCCCCACCCCAAAACCTAAAACCCTCTGACCCCCTCCCCAAAACGCCACACCCCCCAACCCCGCCCCAAAACCTAAAAGCCCCTGACCCCCCACCCCCTCCCCAAAACCAAAAACGCCCCAAAACCTAAAACCCATTGACCCCCTCCCCAAAACCAAAAACGCCCCAACCCCGCCCCAAAACCTAAAACCCCTGACCCCCCACCACCTCCCCAAAACCAAAAACGCCCCACCCCCCCCAACCCCACCCCAAAACCTAAAACCCCCTGACCCCCCCAACACCATCCCCAAAACCCAAAACGCCCCACCCCCCCAACCCCGCCCCAAAACCTAAAAGCCCCTGACCCTCCACCTCCTCCCCAAAACCAAAAACGCCCCACCCCCCCAACCCCACCCCAAAACCTAAACCCCCCCCCCTTACCTTAGTCGACCCTTTGTCACCTGCGTCGTCTTCCTTCGCCAACTCCCTTCTTTGTACCTTAACCACTCATGTTCGTTGTTCAGAACATACATAGCTAAGGCACAAAATAACAGAGTCGTGGTTAAAAAAAGCGTTGTTGCGCTTTCGTTAACCACGACTTCATTAATAAAACGTCGTAATAAAGGATGTTTCCCTTTAGAAAGTGCTCTATGCTACAATACTATGAGTCTGTTAAGAGAAAACCCAATAAAAAACACAGACAAGAATAAAATCTAATATCATAGGTAAAACAACGCAGATAATCATATTTAAGTTCCGTAACCGTCTAAAATCCTCGTCCACTAGCTGCTGGACCTCTCTTTAGCCAGTAGACTAGGGTCTAAAATAGTCCTACTACGAATTGTCCCTGCTGCTGACAGATATTTAGAAACAGAGCTTACTATCAACGTGGAAGTATCATATTTGCATAATCTGTAGGCACTAGTTCGATCATGCAATAGCAATACCTTGCACAAGGGGATAATCCACTTTCCTCTAGGACATTTAGACAAAGGGAAGAAAAATAAAACATGCTCAGGAGTTTCTTTACATAAATGGCAGTTTATGCATTTATCAGACATGGGACTGTTGGTCGACCAATGGGCCGTAAAGCTATTAACTGCTAATGTTCCGTATCTGAGCTGAAGGAATAAGGCTCGGGCACGTGCTGGTATGGGGAGATCCAGGAAATTTTATCAGGCCGGGGTTCGTGTTTGACCAGCAGGAACTCTGCTGTCAGCCACCCTGGCCCTTTACAATGAAATGACTCATCGTACATTTTTCCCCAATATCGCTCTTTGATCAACAATCTAGCGTTAGCAGGAATCATCTCTGGATTCTCCCAATAATGGGAGAAGCCCAGCTTAACCCAGGCTGATTTCATCTCCCTCAACCAACAAACTTTTTCCCATCCCTGGAAAGGTGGTATAAGGTCTATGATTGCTGACCTAAAGGGCTCAAGTTCTTCCGTTTTCCATAATCGGACCCAATATAGAAGTGGCCTTAAGCTTGCTGTGTCTTTAATACTATTTATACCCAGGTCTAATCTTAGGGGAATCATCGGCGTGCCCTTTCCAAGCCTAAATATGTGTCTGAAAAAATTGTTTTCTTTGGTTTGAAGGGTATCCAATTGTCTGTATGAACCCCAGAGTTCCACTCCGTACAAGGCAGCAGCACGGATTTGGACTTTATAGATTTCGGAAATAGGGATCAGAGGGGGGCTTACTATGGTATTAGCCTTTAGTTCTAGCACTCCACCTCTTTGGCTAATAATACGTGCCCCTTTTCTTATGGCTGCATCCCAACTGCCCTTATCTGATAATCTGATGCCCAGATAATCGTACTCCGTTACCCTCTCCAAAATGACTGAATCCATTACTATATTTGCTTTTGTTTTCTTATTCAGGGTGCTATATATCATATGTTTTGTTTTCTTAGCATGGATATCCAGCCCATAATCTCTGCAAAATACACAAAACTGATTGACCAGATTTTGAATTCTCATGGAAGTTTTGGCCAGCAGGATAGTGTCATCCGCATAAAGCAGGCATGGCACGTTATTCCCGGCCAACTTAGGGGAGTCATTGGTACAGTTTGCTAGATAATTGATGCAATTGTTTATATATAGGAGGAAAAGGGTAGGGGCTAGGACCCAACCTTGTCTGACTCCTCTTTCAATGGCAACTGGATCTGTTAAATTGCCATCCTTACCACTCCTGATTTGTGCATAGGTGTTCTCGTGTAGTCGGACCATAAGTTTCAGAAGACCTTTGGGGATGCCCATATCGGCTAATGTCAGCCATAGCTGGTTCCTGGGGACCAGGTCAAATGAGGCTCTAAGGTCAATGAAGACTACATACAGGTTACCCCCTCCTACTTCCACAGTCTTCCATTTGATTGTTAGGAATCTTAAGACTTGATCTATGGTACTAACTGCTGGCCTAAACCCTGCTTGCAAATCAGAGATAGCATTAGTTTCTAGAATCCATTCTTCGAGATGAAACCGGACTTGCTTTGCAAATTCTTTTTTTAAATTGTCAAGCAAGGAAATTGGACGATAATTGTCAGGGTCAGAGGGGCTGCCTTTTTTAAAAATAGGAACGAATTCTGCTCCCTTCCAGGAGCTCGGGACAGGCGCTCCTGCAGCGAATACATTAGAAACCAAGTTCAGGTATGGGGCCCATATATCCGGACTTGTCTTGTACATGTCACCTGGGATTTTATCAAGGCCTGGGGCCTTTCCCAATTTCAGTGAAACAATCGCAGCCTTAGTTTCTGCCAGGGTGAATTTGATTGTAGAGGCCTCCAGGGTCATAATATGGTTCAGTTCCCTGGAAGTAACATCTGTGGGCTCTGAATATAATCAGCCAAAGTGATCTGTCCACTCTACGGGGAGTATTGAGGCACCAGGGAGACGGTTAGGTTCCCCACTAGCGTCGGCAACCAGTTTCCAGAATCTCGAAGTATCATTAACTTTTGCAGACTCCAGAAGGGTAAGCCCATCTAGACTCATCCTATCTCCTACGGGCCCTGACAAGTTCCTGTTTATAGTCTTTCCTTGCTTGCCTTATATGCTCTGTCTGGCCCCCTCTTAGAGCTCTCAGTAGTTTGTGCTGTGCTTCCCTGCATGCGGCACTAAACCACCTTGCGTTACACTTCTTTTTGCTTTGCTAACTATCTCTTTGGTGAAAATGTGTTTTAAATAATTGAATAAATGTGTATGGGCTGCTATAAGCCCTTCACCATCTTCTGAAAGCAGGGACATGCGCTCCATTTGATCAGCCAACAGGCTAAACAAAGATGTCATAGAACCTAAGTCAGTGTTCACAGATTCCCATTTGACATTTCGTCTATTGTGTGTGTTGGTAAACATACTTTACATATTGCTTCTGGGTTAAGCCTTTCTGCTCGTGCCAAGCTACCAAGGGGATAAGTGGGGGTTAGCCAGGTGTGTTTCTCCTTCGCCCTAACTAGAGTGAGGGTCCTTGATTGGACAGGGAGTAACCTGGCTGCCAACCAAACACCCCATTTCTAACAATGACTATAATACTAGTGTGCATGTTCAGCCTGTTGTTGTGGGGGATTATGTGTGGATAAAAACGTTTCTTATGTCAGAAAGGGGTATTCTAACTTTTCTGATCCAGTTCTGGTTGATAAGGTATGTGGCAATGCTGTGCGTGTTGGTGGCCATCACTGGTGGATTTTGAACAAAATAGTCAAGGTCTCTTCAGAACCAGTTAAACAGCAAGACCCTTACACAAGGCTACAGGCTCTTCAGAGACATTTCTCTGGTCAGGTGGAAAAGGAGGTGGGAGTTTCTCAGCCTGTGTGCAAAAGTTTGTGGGAATGGAGAGTAGATACAGATTAATCTGGCTTTATGGTTTTTCAGATTGTCCTTGCTAGAACAGGGGATGGTGCTCCTAAAATATTTTGGGTATTCCTCTTGAGTCTGAAATGCAAACCCGTTTTGCTTTGCAATTTCTTTGCATTTTACATCTGGGTTATTTTTTCTATTTTTCATGCTTGCAATTTGTATATGATGTTATAAGGTTTTATGCTATTCAGATGAACACAGATGCATGTATATTTCTAGAATGTCATACTGCTTTACTTTATTACATTAATAGGTTTTCTCAGTATATGGTTATTAGGCTGGCATGGGGTTTGAGGGTATTGTTATTTTTACTAAGCTTAAAAACGTAGACAAGTTTTATTATAATTCATTTTACATTTTTATTTTTCATCTTTGTTTCTTCAATGGATTACAGTTTATTGCTATGTATATAAACAAATGTTATTAGTGAAGGAAAAGATTTAGGGGCATATTTATACTTTTTGATGCAAAACTGCGCCAACGCAGTTTTGCATAATAAATTATACCGCCGGCTAACGCCATTTCTTAGCGCCGCTCGGGCGTCAAATTTATACTTTGGCGCATAGCGACGTAAACCACAGGTGTGAGTCTTTTTTTTTTTTACTCAAACCAATGCGTCACATCGTAAAGAAAAACGACGTTAACACAGCGAAAATGACTGTGAGACGGTTTACGACGTTGCAAACCGGATACACGCAGTTTTTTGATGCAATAGAGTCAAAAAGCAGCGCAAACACTGCGAAATGTGCTAAGGAGAGCCAAAATGGACCCCAGATGCTTGGACAGGCCCCAGGAAGATGACAACAGTCCAGGAACCAGCCAGGAGGACCCACACAAGACCCAGGACAGGGAGAAGAAGAAAAGAAAATGTTGCCTCAGTGCAGAGGAGCAGGAAAATCTGGTGAAAGAGGTGACGGGACACGAGCACCAACTTTTTGTCACCTCAAAGTAGGAGAGAGGCAATATGGCAACAAATTCTTGACAAGATAAACAGTGTGGCAGAAGTACAGAGAACAGTCATTGAGTGAAAGAAAATCTGGCATAACTGCAAGTGCAGGACCAAGGAAAAGATGCGCAGGAACAGGAAGGCAGCACTGCAGAATGGAGGTGGGAGTCCTGCACCGCAGGAGGCCCAGGACCACATGGAGGAGATGGTGGCAGCCATCATCCCTGAGGAGATCTCACAGGGATTCAAGGACAGGACAGCGCAAACTACAGGAGACAACACAGATGCAGGGTAAGTCGCATGGAGAATTAAAATGCACAAGCGGGGGGCATACCTACTACACAATGCATGTAAGTCATGATATTCAGGGAGTGGCATGGGTAAAGGGGCACGGCACGGGGCATGGGCTGTTCAGAGGAAACCTGGGGCACAGTACTACACTACACCAACAACCTTTGCATGGGGGTATGCTGCCATGCCAAGGATGTTGGAAAGGTAAAGCCAGTCCAGGAGGGTAATGTACAATGTAAAACGGCCTGCTGTCACACGACAGCTGATATTCTCCCTACATGAACTAGGGCTCAATTAACAGTCTCAGGCCATATCTGCAAGTGGAATTTAACATTGAAAACAGTTGCCACTACCACCTCTGCTGTGTGTGCAGGTCAAGTAGCTAATGGCAGTAACGTCCCCATGGATCAAACACACCCAAATTAGAGGGTTCAGGATGACAAAGCTATCAATCCCCTGTAATCAATAAAAATGTTCTAATCCTGTCAAATGTGATTGTCCATAGTTGCTATAAACATCAGCCATTGTCATAAACATTATGAGGTACACAGAACTAATGTCATACCCATGCTGCATATGTTAGGGTCCACCCTGTGCCTGGGTCACAATAGCTCCAATGACACCATGCAACATCCCAAATGTCATACTGCTCAGACAACAGCATTGAGGGGGAGGACATATGTCACTGGCTAGTGAAATTCACCCTCAGTCAAAAGAGGAACTGGAACACTCCTAGGACCATCAGTGCAATCCAAGGTAGCACACATTCCCCCACATCAACGTTACACACTACCAATGCTGACATCTGTAGTGTGCTATGCCAATGCTATACATAGTATATGCTAGGTCTAAGAAACATATAGCTAGATGTGAAATATCTGAGACCGGCTCAGTTCCAGATTGTTAAGTGTGGTGCAAGTGCCATCAGAATAACCAAAGCCAGTGCAAGGCCTCACCATGAGAATGGAAGTAGACAGAGGGTTGAGTAGGACAAGAAGGTGGCAATATACAATTTAGCCAGGACCAAGATCTAAAGGATGTGATGCTGACAAGTCCCCAAACTGACCACACTACATGTGACATGCAGGTGGGGCATAGGCCTGGGAGAATTCTAATATTAAATTCAGTACTAATGAACAGGAACCAAGATCACAATGTGCAACAAATAGGAAGGCAGGCACGTCACATTACAAATCGCACAACACAGACACACTAATTGTATAATATCTCATTGCAGAGGAAGATGGCTCTCCTGGGTATATGCCTGTCCTGGACTTCCCTGATGATATGGATGACGAGCTGACAAACATCAGCCAGCAGACCCTCCAAGATGTCCTTGGGTCCCTCCAGAACCACCTTCAGTCGCAGGGAGGAGCACAGACACAGCAGCCATCATAGAGGACCCACCCACCATCCTAATTGTACGACCTGCCAGCTCCAATCCAGCTGAGGACTCGGACAACACTGGCACCAGCTTTGAGAGAACTGTAGTTGAAGTACAGTGGGAGCTGGCCAAGGAGGTGCGGGTGGGGATGGAAAATATGGCAGCCAGCCTAGATGGGGTGCATTTGTGCATGATGTCAACTGCAGAACAGGCAGCAGCCATGCAAGGGCGAACATAAATTTTGCTTGAACTTGAAAAAAGTGTGAAGGAAATCAGCACAGCTGTAAGAGGGTTGACAAAACACCTCCAACAACAAACTTTTCAACGCGTGCACGAACATAATATTGACCCCCTCAGGGACGACCGGGCTGCCTACCACAGTGACGTGGCTGCTATTCTTAAGAACCAGCAGCTCCTCCTTGTTGTAGTACTGCCCTTAATAGCCCCACAGTTGGCAGCTAACGGGATGTCTGACTCCACGTCTTCAAACACTGAGGTGTGTATTGCCCCTTCACAACCACCACCACCACCAAGGGCAGAGGAGACAACACACACATGAGAAGATGAAGACGTGGAACAGATCACCTTCACCCGTAAGAGTACCCGGTAGCACCAGTCCCTGCCACATGGCCACTTATAACCAAGGTCCTTTGCTTTGTAACTTGTCAGTCTTGCAACAGCTGCTCTCAAGCACTGTTCTCCAGCCCACTGTTTATCTTGTCACTCTGCCCTGTGATTGTCTCTCACTACCTCATTGGCAAATCATGTCCCTCTGCACTGTCTCACACTTCACCCCAGCATGTCCAATGACATGTCCTTTTGCACTTGTGTAGGATCACAATGGATGGTGTCACACTAATGGACTCACAGTCATGGACAATGTAAATATAGCACTACAACACTTTGTAATAAATAGCACTTACACAACTACTTTGTCTCTGTGTAATGTGACACATCAACCGTGAGGGAGATCAGCAATGTTTACCTAATTTCAATGATTATAGAATGTCAATACAACTGCCCTGAAAGAATGTGGGCTGATAACTATGCACTGTGGTCTGGATTGTACACATCTGCCCTTCCTGATGGTTAATTCTGAGGGAAATAGAAACTAAACAGTATAATGATTTGTTGGACAGAATAAGTCTTCCTCAAGGGATGTCTAAGCTAAAAATTATTGTTTTCAAATTTTTCTTCAAGCCAATCTTTATGGATGTGACATTTCACCCAAAGTTTTCCTAACACACACCATACAGCAGGAATGGATGTGTATGAGTGTATGTACACATAAGTAACCTGGCTGAACAATGTAACAAATGATAGGTGTGAGTTATGTATACCATACTACATGAGATCATACTCACCTTCTAAGGCTTCACATGAACATCAGGCTGCAGGCAGACGTAACACAGTGGTCTCAATACCACATCTGGTCCCAAAGTATGTGAGATTGAAAACATATATCAAAAATTAACAACACTTTGGGATCCATAGTAACCTTGAGTGGTGGGTGCAATGGATGGCAGAATCTTAGCAAAGTAGCTCTTGTGTAGCTGCCAATGTAACAGCTCATTTGGGAATTGGTTGCAGGATGGGTCACAAATGCAAATACTAAAGAGACACTGTTCAGCAATGGCAAGGCCCTGATCCCCAAGCATTTGACACATACTGTAAAGGAGTACCTAAATATGTATTTAACAGTTAAAAAGGAAGACAAAACTTTGGGAAACACCTTAACTAACCTAACCTATCCTAACTACACATTACCCACAACAGGCCCTAACTAACCTAAGCTAAACTTACTTATCACATTTAACTAAACGCTCTAAACATCAGCCCCCAACCCCCCTTATAAGACGGGACACATGGAGGACAACATATACTAACCTAAACACATACTATCTTATACTAAACAAATATATATATTTTTGTATTTTTATATATATATATATTTTTAAACACCAAAACCCCATCATCCAACACTCACATAATAAAAACACATATTAAGATTATCACACCCCCACCCCCCAAGCCACTACTGCTAACTAAACTAACAGCCTATTCTAACCTAACACTAAGCCCCCTAAACCCACTAATTAAAAGAACCAGGAAAGAGGAGGAAGGGGAAGGATTCAAAGCAAAGGGCATATTTTTCCTAAGTTCACCCTCCACAGGGTATTCTTGATGGCACACACCCTCTTATTCATTTGTGCCACCTCCTGCTGCAGCATGTTAATTTTCCTCAACATATGTTGCATGTCACGTTGCATCCTTTGGAAATCTGCAGGGTCAATGACTGCAGCAGGTGGTGTCTGGGTGCCAGTTGTCGAATTTTGTCAGGATGTTGGTGCCATGCTTGAAGGGGGATAAAACCAAACATTAGGTACTTCATTGTGTGATATAGCTACTGAAGAAAATCAGACAATACATTTAATGTAGCTGAAACAGGCCATATCACCATATAGATCACAGATTCTCCTTGAGGAAGTACATGCCAACGCAGCCTACACATGTCCTATCTAACAGCACAGCACTGCTCTAAAAGATGTGTAACAACTTAAATGACCTATGCATCATTGTTCAGCCATTTGTCACGTAAAAAATGCTGCAAGTCCTCCACATGTAGGCCAACTAATGACTATCTTCTGGATAAACAATCAAGGGCCACAAGAGCTGTGATTTGTAAACAGAATTGCCAGGATGGAATGCAGTTGCTAATCATGAGTGGGTATCCTAGTTTTGGACAAGTGAATTACAGATTTACATGTCGGTGTACTAAACTTGGATCATCACTCCTAGGTACACAATTAATAACCATAAGCCTGTGCCTGAGGGGGGAGGATGGACCAGCAACAAATACTTTCCAACATCTAGAACACCCAGGAAGCTTTGGCCAGCTGTACATGGGTTTCGGCAGTCCACCACAGGTAAGGAGGATGTCCAACTAGGATACACCTAAACCTTGGACACTCCCATCCACATTTATGTTTGTAAATGATCCAATTGTCAACATCATTTAATACCACTAATACATGTCTTACAACAGCAGATAGATGCAAGCACACATCTGGTCATGAGCTGCATGCACACATATGACATTGTACTCAAGTGGCACATATACGTAGCACAACATGTGGACCTACATGCAGCTATGAAGTCAAATATACAGTCTAACGTTCATTAGTGAACAGGGAGGGTCAGGTCTGTGGGTAAGACTTTAGCATCCCTATTCTGTGAGATTCAGGGTCTGACTTGCTGACTATATCATAAATATGGCCCTCCCCTATTTTTTCTTTATAAACCATTTTACAACAAATGTCACCCTATTCACATGGCCATGCCTACAGGGCTGCACTACAGTCCCAAAATATGACTGTACGCTAATGATTGTCCAGCTCAAAGATGGAAAAAAGTGATACTCCACTCAAGTAACATATCCGATCATTCACCAGCACATCATACCTTGCTATGTGTCCAACACACAGGAGTCAATCACACAACAGCTGCAAAAACAACATAGAGCTGAAATACCAACACTTACTGGCAATGTCTGGGTCCGCAAATCGAGCCACCTCTCCGGTTGTGTAGGGGGCAGGTCCACCTGTAAAGCATGGAAGAGAGAAATGTGCTCAATGTTGGTGCACTGTACAACATTTCCAAATACAATTACTGTGTTTAACATTATATCTGAAAGTCTAGCCTCTCAGGCATGATGATACTGCAATAGACATACCACTGCAAACATGTCAGACCCGGTAACGCCAGTGAGTGATACACACATATCTGTACACATGCAGTGGCCCTAACTATCATGTGGTGGCAAACATGCTCCATCAACTGTTTGCAGACTCGTTTATGGAGTGTACTCCTCTCATCATTTGTAATAATGAGAGACATGTAAAGCCACTTTCCTGGAGCACTGCAATACCAGTCACTCAGGTATCGTGGCTTGTGCATCAAGGGATAATCATTTACTGTGTGACGCACCTTTGGGTTGACTTAAGGTCATGAATTATCATGCTTTCTATGCTATCTTACATGTAGGGTCTGTGATGTGTCTAGGTTACATATGCTACTTTAACAGTGTACCCAGAGACACATATGCCTCCTATCACACCATAATGGCAAGGATCCTGTGCATTATTTGTTGACAGTTTGAGGCTAGCCGTGGATTGTTGACGGTGTATACTGTAGTCATCCATGACAGACTGCATGGGCACAGGTGTAGTCATTGCACCTGAAATGTGTCACTCATTGCCCTGTGTACCCATTATGGGTTTAGGAAATCACAGTGAGCCACATTCATCATCTTACATTTGCCAAGATGGTTGATCAGCTGATATACAGCAAACTGACACTGTGATATTATTAACACATGGTTTAGCAAATGTACCACTGTGTCAATTATGATGATATAGGTTTCAATTTGTATGTACGTTCACAATTGCAGCAGTCAAAAGAATACTAGTCTTCTGATCTTAGCAAACACCCATGTCTGTGATAGCCTCCATACTGGGAAGTTAGTTATTAAACATATGCTGCACTAGATCAGCATGGGTGTGCCAAATTTAACTAGCAAAGTATTAGTCAACTTTATATGTATGATGGAGTTGGTCAAGGCTCCCTTGCACGACATCATGCACGTAATACATTGTGATCATGCATCCCCCAACGTCAGGTATCCCATGATGATCACATAACTTATGATAAGTTCATGGCTATAGAGTAACACAGATGGCAAATGAATTAGCTCTGTTCCAGCTATTGTGCCCAAGACCAATGTAAAACACACAGCTACAATGAACAGAGGGCCATGGATCGTTGTTACCCCTCAATTTGTATAATTTGCTTTATTTTATGTGCACATCACTCTGATTTGCGCTCACCAACAGGGCCACCAATCACAATCCCCAGGTGGTCCAGCAGGTCTTGCTCCCTGGCAACACGGTCAGCCCAACGGTGCTTTAGCTGGTGGTCGTTGCGTGGGGTGTTGGTTATCTGTTGCAGATGGTACAGGACCTTTGCTCACTGGAGCCTCCTTGCCTCTGTGTGATACCCCTGTATCACCCAGCCACCTGATTCTATCATCAAAGGGAGGAAGTGGCACACCAGCCAAATTAATCCCCCCAGCTCTTCCTCTCCCATTCTACCAAGACGTGGCCTACCAAACATGGTCGATAAAAAAAGGAATTAAGGGGTATAGAGGATGATGAAGGGAAAGGAGGCGGGGGAAATGAAAACTAATTAACACTAAAACAGCCCAACTATCCCCAAACTAACACTACCCACAACAGACTCCCAACAGTACAAAGACAAAATTAGACACCAGAAATTACAAAAATACACTTACACAGGATACCACAGAAACTTAGAAAACACCAAAAGACAATATAAAGAGCACACAGTAGACACATTCACAATATTCACAGAGAGACAAGTCCAAACACAGCCACACAGTCAAGAAAAATCACAGCCTGCAAAGTGAAAGTACACCCACTGTACCAATTCTGTAAACAGGATATCCTATTACATCGCTTCCTGCCTCAAATGTGGTGCGTTTTTATTCTTATGCTTCAAAATATTATAACGCCTACAGTCTGTTCGTCATTTTTTTGGACACACATGCTTAGAAATTACCCTGCATCTATATTTTCAAATATTTTTCATAGTTAACCAATTTCATGGGGTACAGTGTGGGAATTACCGCTCAGGGCAAATGGATGTATCATAGCACTGAGCGTCATTTTTCTACACATATGTGGTGTTTTTTTTATGCATGTGCATCTTTTTTGATGCGTATGCGTAAACATGTATGTCTTTTACTGGGTTTGGGTCATTTCTCAAATTTTATAGTACATGACAGCTGTAACTATACAGAGATAGGCTGTTTGCACCTACATTGTGCATTCCAGTGTATGGGCAGTGGCAGATTACACTACTGCTGACCATGATCCTCTAGTTGTTGTACCGGATTTGCACTCTTCACTGACGCAATGGATGCCCAAACTTTTAGAATACAAATTGGTATTACCCAGTTTGAGAAGGTTGTGCGTCAAAAGAGGATAGCAAGGCTAAGCAACTCAATACAGTATCTCTTTGCCTGTGTGTCAATGTATGTGAATTGGCTCTTACAATTTTAGTTGTCACACTGTGTGAACATCACAAGACGTGTTTTCATATATGTGCGTGTATGCATGTGTTGTCAATGGGGACAACCATTAAATGCTATTCAGTGTGGAATAGAGTAATGAAATCTGTTTATCATACACGTAGCAACAAGTGCTGTGTCAACTTCCCAGATTTTTGGGACATAAGCATCTCCCATGACAAACCATGCACAGGATAGATAGAGGACTGTTGAACGCGGCAATGTTCCAAGACTAAGCCATCACATGTCCTGGAATGTTGGATACCACTTCCTGGTCACTTTTTTCGATACTACCCATGAGTCAGGCATTAGAAAATGCTATGTGGGTACAGTGTTTGTGACACCGAGTCCCAAAACCAATCCACAAATGTAATGTCACTCCACAGTTTGAGTCGTATAAATGACCTGTGTTTCTCCTGTGGCAGTGGAGGACTAGCAGACCAAGCAGCACGTGTTCACATATTTCCAGTGGCTAATTGCACAAAGGTGTCAAGTTCAAGTATGTGGGCCCATGTGTAGGCTGTGTCATTATTGGGGTCCATGTTGTCACAGTTACATGCAGGTCAAGTCATGAGTCTGTGGAGCCATTCCCTACATTAACAAAGTATCCTTCATAGCTGAATTGAATGAAAGCCAAAGAGGAATTGAGGACACACATGGGGATAGTCCAGCTATGGCACTGAAGACGTTTTATGAGACAGACAACAGGGCAACCTTGGTGTGCTCACAAAGTTAATGGATCAGGAATTTTAAACTGGCAGGTTTCCTCACAACATTTGTACATAGGGTGGCCTCTAAAATTCCTACTGCAGACGAGAACATCAGTGTCTCTGTGCTGATTAATCTCACAGCTATTCACCATGCAAGACCCATCGATATCTTCGGGCCTATGTGAATCAGTGTGTGGACCGTCAGGGTACAAACAATTGTTGACATTTCATGCACATTATCTAACGTTGTTTGTTGTGCTGGAGGCACCATACCCAATCCATGCATACAGCCATGGTACACTGTCACTTTTTGTCACTCATGCATACATGAAACCCAGACAAGGGATGGGCCTGGATTAGGGTATTTGTAGACAAATTCCACCCCATGATACGATAAATAGACTGATTACGCTATACAAGGTATTTGAGTATTCATTGTAGACCTACCTGACACAATACCCCAGAAGGAAAGTGAGGGCATGGAACACAACTATGAGACAAATGTAGCCACAGGGAACCTTTATGGTAACGCAAAGACAGGAACCAGTCTGGCTAACAGGATGCATGGTCAATCAGGAACAAAAATGAAAATGGCAAATACACAGTGAGCAGACTGAGACTGGTCAAAGCTGGAACACCACTGTGGAAAATGTATACTGTTTTTGTCCTGTGTGCTGCAATGTTACACAATAACCCAAGGCCTGTGTTACACAAGTGAATTATACGGCAATGCATTACAGTGATATACATATAATGGCAGTTTCAATGTCGTTCCAGGCAGCTGCAAGGGCAGTGCATGTTCAAATGGGTGGTCTGTATGGAGGTGCTCACAGGTGTGTGCAGCTTCAGTCTCTCACAAGTCCTGTAGGTGAGAATCAAGTTCAATGGGCCATTACTACCTTTCACATGGGAAGCAATGGACAGGTGATTACAGCTCCTACAGACTACAAGGCAGTGCATTATCCGACTTGAGGTACACGCAGACAGATGAACAATGACTATGGCATACCATACTAAAGAGGGAAGCAGACTGGAGTTAGAATGGGAGTCTGGGTGTGTGTAGATGGGGGATCATCTGGGTGCAAATAGTCCATTTCCACGCCCCCCTAGAGAAGGGTGGGGAGAGAGAGAAAACATGCCAGTGGCAGGACTTATGACCTGGGGTGGCATGTGCAGACGATGTCTCGTGAGCAATGCTAGTCATACCTGGGGCACTCGTGCTATCCACTTGTTGCTTACATGGAGTTCTTGTCACACATACTCCTTGCAAAGATAGCTGATGTCACACTTACTGCTGTCAAGGGTCTGGTAATACATTCCTGTTACCAATGCAATAGCACATCCACTGCCTCATGTATAAGGCATTTATTTCCCATATTGAATCATGGTGTCTTGTTGTGTGCCATATGCTGCAATGAACCATGTTGCCAACATGTATGTGTGAAATAGCTGTGGTCCTCTGCTATTGCCCTTCAACTGTGAAATGGACAGGATATATGTCATTTACAGTGTGTTTGAAGTTGGCTGTACATTCATACCCATCAAATGTGATGTGGAATTTTCAGTATCCTAATATGTATTTCTGCAATGCTCCGTAAGGCTACACTCTGAATATGAATCATAGGGATAATGTGATGCAAAAATGATTACCCAGACCATGATGTAGTGATTAGAATAGGTGTTTATTTACATATGGTAAGACAGTGGTGATGGTGACTATAGTTAAAATAAGTTTTGGACAATGTGTTGTCTCTGACACAATCCTGCAGCTGTGTTTGGATGGTCCCCCTCATGTTGATGGAGAACGTCCTCCTCTTACTCCTCTTTGTAGGTCTGGTTCATAGAGGGGAATGTTCCTCCTTTCACGAATGTTGTGGAGGATGGCACAGGTCAAAATGATCTTGCAGACCGTTTCTGGTGAGTATATGAGGCTGCCTCCAGTGATGTCGAGGCACCTGAATCTTGACTTCAAGATTCAAAAAGTCCTCTTGACTATGGTGCGTGTCCTCTGATGTGCCTCATTATAGGTATGCTCTGATGCTGTGCTTGGGTTTGCAAATGGGGTCATGATCCATGGCTAGATCCCATACTCCTGATCAGCTGAAAGAGAAAATGAGTGAGAAAATGTTGATGTTGCTTGCACCATGATTATAAATTTGCATGGATGTTATTCTCTTGTGTTGTCTGTGACTCATCTGTGTTTGTGTTATTGTGTGGAATCCTAGGCTTCTAGGATGTACCATCAGCGTTGGGTTGTTTCATTATTTGAACAGGTGTTTGGCTGATTGACCGGATGTCAGCAGTATTTTTGTAGCGTTGCAGTACATTGTGTACTCCCTTGCATTATGTCATTTGAAAGAGGTGTCCATGTGTCTTAACTGGGGGTGACATGATACTTCCATAAACAGAATCATTTCCACAGTGGTGGTAACACGGTTTCATCTATATGGCCTGGACATCCCATCCAATTTAACATAAGAAATAGAATTTGTTAAACATCAGTGAGGCCCTTTGATTTGGCTAGGTGACAATGTACCACACATCTCCATAAGTTGTCAGAACTGAATTGTTGACAATTGACAATGCACATATGTCCCTTGTGTTACACGTTCTCTGCAGACCTATTTCTCTGCCCTTGCCGAGTTGACTCATGTTCAAACGTGCACCTATAGTACTGAATCTGGTCCAGTTCAGCTGGCTAACTTGGTTGTGAGGTTGACGTTTTGAGTGTCAGAAGGTCCATATGCCTGTACATCTGTTGTGTATATGTGTAATTGTCTCAAACCGTATGTGTAGGAATGTGCAATATTGTCACATCAATTTGTGTTCTTAGCAGAGTCCACTTGCTTATTGGTAGTGGGCAATGTCAGAGCAGGAGTGATGTGAGATATTGGTACTGTCTCAATGATTCCATGTCACCTTCATTAGAGTCATCATCATCATCATGCTATGGCCCATATTTATACTGTTTTAGCGCCGCATTTGCGTCATTTTTTGACGCAAAAACTGCACAAACTTGCAAAATACAATTGTATTTTGTACGTTTGTGCCGTTTTTGTGTCAAAAAGCGGCACAAACGCCGCGCTAAAAAATTATAAATATGGGCCTATGTGTCTCATTGTGTTTGCCCTGCAGCAAAACACATTGCATACCCCTTACACAGTACTTATTGTTTGGAAGGTTGTTTGATTGAGTGTTATTGATGTGATATTGAAAGATTAATCTTCCAAGTTGTACTGCCAGTTGAGGCCATGTCATTGTCATTGTGTTGTTTTAAATGGTTCCCTTGTGTCTGTGGAGTGGCATCTGTTGTTATTTGGATCTGTCATTTGTCCATAGGTGTGTATCCCATTGGGTGAGGATATCAAACATGCCTAGCAGTGTCACAACCTCAGTGTCCTAGTGGCCATGTGTCAATGTAGTTGTGTATGTGTTGTGTGTCCTACAGGGTTGCTATGCTGTGTGTATATAAGTAGGTTTCTGCACTTACCAACAAGTAGGCCATTGCCATATCATCCATCCTGGAAGTGTTGATTGATGGTGCAGTGGCGGAAGATGAATTAATCATGTACTCTCCCTGGGTACTTTGCCATGATGTTGGTGATCAATCCCCGGTGATCGACAATGTTCTGCACATTGATGGAGTGTGTGTGCTTCCTGTTGCGGTATAGATGTTCGGTTGCAGCAGGTGTCACAATGCGTACATGTGTGCAGTCAATGGCACCAAGCACGTGTGGGAAGCCATTGATTTGATAGAAGCCCTGTTTGGTCTCCTGCTGATTCTGCTGTGTGTTGAGGAAGCTGATGTGGCAGGGTGTGAGGGAGATGATGGCATCTAATACCTTGGGTAGGAAGGCAGAGAATGAGGGCTGTGAGATTCTGGCAACCAGGGCACCAGTGGTTTGAAATGAGCTACTTGCCAACATGTGGAGGACAGCTAGCAGCTTGGTCTCTGGTGGAATGATGTGGGGTGTCTGCAAGCTGGGTGCCAACTGTGGCTCAATGTTGCGCAGCAGCTGCTGAATGGCTTTCCAGTTGAGTCTGTACCTCTGGATGATGTCTTGTTGCCAGAGTCCCAGTAAGGTTGTCCTAGTGCGGAATATCCTCTCCTGCCTTCTGCGTTGCCTTTGGGGTCCCTGCTGGTGCTGTGGAAGCTCTGCATCTTTGTGCGTGCTGGATGAAAAGCACCTCCATGTCTTCTTTTTGGAACTCTGCTGTTGCTTGTGTGAGTTTTCCGTAAGTAGTGGTGTGTTTGCCCCATTTTAATGCCTGCCCTGACCCAGGCGTTATTTTTTTACACAAATCGGGCTGTACGCCATTCTCCGGCTACGCCTCCCGGCCGTGCGGGAATTTTGCACGGTAGCATATATATGGCGCAAGGATGTTTAACTCATTTTTTGGAAGGGAACGCCTACCTTGCATGTCATTAACGCAAGGTGGTTTCCCACATCCAGAAAATTACGCAAATGGCGGAATTTTGGCGTTCACAGGGTCGGGCGTCATTGTATAAAAATGGAGCAAGGTTTGCGCGAATGTGCGTCAGAAATTTTGACTCACATTCAGCGCAGACAGAGTATAAATATGCCCCTTAGTATTCTTAATCACTCTGTCTTGAGGTACAGGAATCTTGAGACAGTGTGAAGCAAATGTTCCAAATTAGAATGCGGAAGTTGAATTATTAGAGGCAAACTGACTGGGTGGCAGTGCTTGCAGTGGTTTCTTCCTTTTGAGAATTAAGACTTTTTTTCTATTTCCTCAGCTTCTCCTGAGTATTTACTACACAGTTGTCGTAGTCAAAATCATCCAGATAGTTTCCCAGGCATTGTGTATCGCCCCATCTTCTTTCTTTTTTTGTTGTGTTATAAGCATGTCATTTTCTGTAGTGCCCTTCTTTTCAAGGCATAGTTTGATGCGTGTGCCTTTCCAAACCATGGCTATCCTCTGTTTTACTAATACCCAATTTATTACGTATTTTTTAATTCCTGACCATTTATTACTGTTTTGAAAACCATGCTAACAGGTAACCACTCTGGTTGGATTTATCAGTGCAGTGTCTTCCACAGCTTCCTGTAAAGAGGTGGGGCAAATGATGAGAAACATGCTTGTAGATTGAAATAAATGCTTCTTTATTCTTCTTAAATAAACAGCTGTCCGTTTCCATATGTGCGTCCCGTCTCGCAACGCGCGTTCAAACTCCATGACGAGCGAGTCGGTGTTCTCGAACCACTTGTCATGTACAGCACATCACACATCCCCCTTCAATATTTAATGTGAATACAAATTCAAAACTAACTCTTCAGTTATGTTAACAGCTTAAGAAAATAAATACATCAAAATCATGAGAAACATATCAGTCAATTTAAAATATAATCCTTACAATGTTGAAGAACTATGCTTCTTCTTTTGGTTTTCCTTTCCTCATAAGGTAAAACTCTTTTCTGATTATCAGAGTTATTCAAGGTCAGTTTTGACTCAGAGTTTTCCCTTTCTGCTGTGGGAACAAACTTCTCCTTCAGAGACTCATTGACGGGAACCATTCTGTTCAGGTTCCAAATTCTCCCATCTGAAGTTTTACCCGCATTCTTGAGCAACTTGACAACTTTCATGGGTCTAGTGTATTTTGACCATTCAGCACATCCAACAGGAGCTTTAATTTTTACTACGTCTCCTACATCAACTGTCTTTTCATAAACTCTTTTTCTCATATCATAATCTTCTTTTCTCTTGAGTAACAATTTTTCCTCTCTTTCCCTCCACTTTGTTTCAAACAAATTAAATGTATTCTTATTCCAATCCATCCATCCACAATACATCTTGGTATTGGGAATCCTTCTTCTGAAAAGTTCAAACGGAGATTTGTAAGTAGGCGCATGTGGTGTGAAACGATATGCTATAATCCTCCTCATTAACTCGTTTCTCCAATCTAACCAACTCTTGCAAGTTGAATGCTTTCTTTGATATATCTATTAAACCTCTCTACATCACCATTCGTTTCAGGATGATACACAGCTGTCTTTTTGTGAATAACACGACAACTTTCAAGATATTCCTCAAAATCTTTTGAACAGAAATGTGGTCCATTATCCGACAGTATTGATGTAGGAAAACCCTCCTTCCAAAATATTTCCTCTAAGAATAATCTGACACTGTTAGAAGAAATATCACATACATTTTTAACTTCAACCCACCTTGAATATAAATCCAACAAAACAATAAGATGGGTGCTCATTTTGCAAAGGACCAACTATATCAATAGCTACATCATCCAATGGTTTGTTTTGCAATCTTCTGCAAACCCAAGGTACATTACCTGTTTTCAAAATCTTATCACTAGCCGAGTACTGAATGCACTATCGAACTATTCTTTCACTCTCCAAATCGATGCCAGGCCACCAAAAATTCACTCTCAAATTTTCTTTGGTCTTCACAATCCCTAAATAACCATTGTGAGCTTGATCTATGATTCTCTTCCTTAGTTTGGAAGGTGGAATTAGCCCTGTTCCTCTCAACAACATCAACTTATCCACTGCTATTTTCTCCTTAATCAAACTCCAAACTTTCTCCAGATTCTTGAAATTCCCATTTGTCATAGCTTCAATTACTTTGCATAATTCAGTATCTTCTTTCAACGCATCCAACCACTCCTGCTCAGTTATTGCACCATAGGTGATTTCATTTACACTACTGTCAATTAACAAACACCTCCTTCAAGTACACTTTCCCAATCACTTTCTTCACCAGGTCCAGTAGCATCAACCAATCTTGAAAGACAGTCAGCACTCACATTCAGTGCTTCAGGTAAATAAGCCACCTCAAACTTGAACTCAGGTAATCCAATTATCCACCTTCTTATTCTGACGGACATGCAGTTTAATCATTTGCAACTGAAAACCTCCACTAGTGGTTTATGATCAGTTAGAACTTCAAACTCCAATCCGCATACAAAATGTCTATTTTTTTAAGAGCCCAATATATTGCCAAGGACTCTCTTTCAATTACATAGTAATTTTTCTCTGCCTCACTCAAACTTCTCGTGTACAAGTAATTAACATTCTCTCATCCTTATTTTATTGCATGAGTACTCCACCCAATGCTTTTTCACTTGCATCTGTGATTACAAATGTCCGTCTCTCTAGTTTGAATGCTTGGAGACTCAGAGACAATAGAAAATTAGTGTAACCATTGTAATATATTAAAAGCAAGTAGGCAGAAATATATATATACACACCATGTACCTAATATATACCAAGCTTAGTAGTCCAGGTAGTGCACTAAGAAAGTCCGTGGAACACTGGGACCACACGGTATGGGTGAGGCCCACACAAGATCCCCGACTATGACGGAGAGAAGACTGCAGGGGCATCAGAGAGTAACTAAACAGGCACCTCAGGGGAAGGGAAAGGGCGGCACCTCAGCCGCTTGAGTGTATGACGCCAAATCCACAAGGGGGACACATGCCCACTGTTCAATCCTGGGGAGTGCAAAGCTACAGTCTCTCAAGTCACTACAGTGGGCCACATGCCCACTGCCATATCCTGGGGAGTGCAAAGCCACAGTCTCTCAAGTCTCTATAGTGGGTGGCTTGCCCACTGCCATATCCTGGGGAGTCCAAAGCCACAGTCTCTCAAGTCTCTACAGTGGGTGGGTTGCCCACTGCCATATCCTGGGGAGTGCAAAGCCACAGTCTCTCAAGTCTCTACAGTGGGTGGTTTGCCCAACGCCATATCCTGGGAGTGCAAAGCCACAGTCTCTCAAGTCTCTACAGTGGGAGAGTTGCCCACTGCCATACCCCGGGGAGTGCAAAGCCACAGTCTCACAAGTGGATGACAGTCTCCACTGGGTCTGGAGAGGGCTTAGTGCCCAGAGTGCTTCATCCTGCCAAGGACTGTGTTAGTGGATGCTTTTCTCCACTGGTTCTGGAGGGGGCTTGGTGCCCAGAGTGCTTCATCCTGCAAAGGATTGGGGGTAGTGGATGCTTTTCTCCACTGGTTCTGGAGGGGGCTTGGTGCCAAGAGTGCTTCATCCTGCCAAGGACTATGTTAGTGGATGCTTTTCTCCACTGGTTCTGGAGGGGGCTTGGTGCCCAGAGTGCTTCATCCTGCAAAGGATTGGGGTAGTGGATGCTTTTCTCCACTGGTTCTGGAGGGGGCTTGGTGCCCAGAGTGCTTCATCCTGCCAAGGATTGGGGTAGTGGATGCTTTTCTCCACTGGTTCTGGAGGGGGCTTGGTGCCCAGAGTGCTTCATCCTGCCAAGGATTGGGGTAGTGGATGCTTTTCTCCACTGGTTCTGGAGGGGGCTTGGTGCCCAGAGTGCATCATTCACCCCGTGACAGACTCAGTTGTGTCAGTGCCCTTGCCGCTCATGGGTAAGTGGTGCTTGAGACGGCGGTGCCCTGTTCAGCGGTGCTTGAGTTGGCGGTGCCCTGGGCAGCGGTGCTTGAGACAGTGGTGCCCTATTCAGCGGTGCTTAAGACGGCGGTGCCCTGTGCAGCGGTGCTTGAGACGGCGGTGCCCTGTGCAGCGGTGCTTTAGACGGCGGTGCCCTGTGCAGCGGTGCTTTAGACGGCGGTGCCCTGTGCAGCGGTGCTTGAGATGGCGATGCCCTGTGCAGCGGTGCTTGAGACGGCGGTGCCCTGTTCAGTGGTGCTTGAGACAGCGGTGCCCTGTGCAGCGGTGCTTGAGATGGAGGTGCCCTGTTCAGCGGTGCTTGAGATGGCGGTGCCCTGTGCAGCGGTGCTTGAGATGGCGGTCTCCATTGCAGGGTCTCAGCTGCTGGCGGTCCGTCATGGCCCAGCGGGGCTTTTGCTGGCGGTCCTTCATGGCCCAGTGAGGCTTTTTCTGGTGATACTTCAAGGCCCAGCGGGGCTAGTGCTGGCGGTGGCCTCCTGGGCAGGTGGGCTGGTGGGCTGGTGCTGGCGGGGGCCTCCTGGGCAGCTGGGCTGGTGATGGCCTCCTGGGCAGCTGGGCTATGCTGGCGGTGGCCTCCTGGGCAGGTGGGCTGGTGCTGGCGGTGGCTTCTTGGGCAGCTGGGCTGGTGCTGGCGGTGGCCTCCTGGGCAGCTGGGCTAGTGCTGGCGGTCCTGTCCTGGGCAGCTGGGATTGTGCTGGAGGTGGGTTCCTGGGCATCGGGATGATGGCGGTCTCCTCTGCTGTGCTGCTCTTCCCAGACTTGCCGGGTTTCTTGTGGCCCTTCTCCACCTTGGAAGGTGTCACAGCTGACTCCACACTCCCACCGGGACCCCTAGGAGCGGCTTTGGTGGCTGGAGTCTTCCCCCTCTCCCGCCAGGCACTGGCCAACTTCTGATGCTTCATAGGTGGGGGACTGTGTGTGCTGTGGCTCAGTGCCACACTGGCTGCCCTGGTGGCCGGTGCACTCCAGAATCGGGTGACTACAGGCACCACTGGTCCCGGAGATGTTGTGGCTGAGGTGCTAGTTCGGGACCTATGAGACGGACGGGGTGGGGGAGGTGTGGGAAAGAGGTCAAGGTTGGACAGGAAAAGTTTTTTGGACACACTGGGACGGGTAGCTGGACGGGGTTTGGGAGTGGAGGAAGAGGTGGTGGTTGTAGGAGGTGTACGTTTGGTGACTTTGGGTGAAGGTGCATGCGCTGGAAGCTGTCGTGAGGTGGATGGCTGTTGGGTGTGTGTGTGCCTGCATTTGTGTATCTTGGGAGAGGGCGTCACAGACTCACTAGGAGAGGACACAGGGGACGTGTGAATGGTAGTGGGGTGGTGACTGCACGTGAGCGGGGTGTGGTGGTGGGTGTTCTGGAGAGGGACGTAGCAGCTGTAGAGGTAGTGCATGCAGGTGTGAGTGTAGACGAGACTGAGAGGGAGGAGGGAGACAAGGAGGAGGGGGACACAGTGGAGGCAGTGGATGTTGTTGTGTCTGCATGTGTGTGATGCTTGCGTGAGTGCCTGTGGGATGTTTGGTGCTTATGTTTGCCTGAGCTTCCCTTGTGTGTTGACGTGTGTGCATGTTGGTCTGTAGGTGTGCTTGGGATAGGCTGGGGTACAGGGGATTGGGTCGGGGTGGAGGAAGTTGGAGGGGGGAGGCTAGATACGGGGACAATGGCTGCCATCAGTGCTGAGGCCAGAGTCTGAAAAGCTCGCTGAAAGGCCGCCTGACCAGAATAAATGTCCTCCAGGAATGCATTGGTTTGTTGCAACTGCCTCTCTACACCCAGGATGGCATTCAAAATGGTAGAGTGCCCAACAGTGAGGGACCTGATGAGGTCAATGGCCTCATCACTGAGGGCAGCAGGGGTGACTGGGGCAGGGCCTGAGGTGCCTGGGGCGAAGGTGATGCCCACACTCCTGAGTGAGCGGGCACAGGGCAAAGGCTGAGGGGCTGCTGGAGGGCAGTGCTGGTAGGGGGGGTGGCGGCTGTACCTGTAGATGCAGGGGGCACAGATGTTGCCGCCACCACAAGGGAGCTACCATCAGAGGACGAATCCATATCGCTGGTGTCAGCTCCTGTCCCCGCCGTGGAGCTCCCCTCGCCCTCCCTCCCACTGGTGAACTCCCAGTCCGCAGTCTCGCCCTCCACGGCCATGTGGGATGCAGCTCCCTCGCGCTCCAGTGCCACTGCTCCTCCGCCTGATGATGCTAATGCACACAAGAACAGGGAGACCACAAAAAGGGGGGGAAGACAGAAGAAAGACATGTTGAGTGCATGCATTACCGCTAACGTTGGTGGACACGACAGACACAGAAGCCCCCTGCACTACATCGTGCTCTTCGGCTCCACTGTTCAATTCCTGGGAAATGGCCTACAAGGCTATGGACGACATCTGCACAAATAGATGACACAGGGGCATGACTAGGTGTACTTGGCACGCTACAGAGGTGGGGTGGGGTGCCACATGGCCTGCCTTACCGAGGGGTCTTGCCTACGGAACTCGCCCTGGCCTAGGGAAACCCACAGCCCACCTCCCCCACCCAGACACCTGCACTGCACACAAAGTCACCAGAATGAGAGTAAATTCACCCCCTTGTGGCTGCTGTGATGCCCTCAAGCCCCATCCAACTCCGGGTAGTCCACCGCCAGGATGCTGAACATCAGGGGAGCCATGGTGCGATGGGCACCCCTCCCACGTTGGGAGGCCATCCCCAGCTGAGCCTCCGCCGTCTTCTTGCTCCAGCGGCGAATGTCCTTCCATCTTTTCCGGCAGTGGGTGGTCTGACTGTGGTAGACCCCGAGGGTCCGGACGTCCTTGGCGATGGCACGCCAAATATCTTTTTTTTGGTGGGCACTGACCTACATGAAATCTACAGGGGAAAAAGAGAAGTTATTACCAGTTGCACCGTCAAAGTGCTTAGCCCCCATCCCTACCCTTGCCATGTGGCACACGCATTCACCGTCTTTCATGCACGCAGCACTCTCCCCCTTCCTTCTTACATCCAGCCCTCTCCACACAGGCATAGCCCATACAACATGCTACCTGTTTGTCTGGATGTCCGTAGAGTAGCATGTACTGGGGGAGGACCCCATCCACGAGCTTCTCCAACTCCTCCGATGTGAAGGCAGGGGCCCTTTCCCCAGACACTCGAGCCATTGTCTCTTCCAGACCAAGGTCACAGCAGCACTTGCAGTGTAGGTCCTCTCCTGTCGAAGATCAGGTATCGAGTGATTGAACAGATAGAAAATGGCGGTCACCGACGTACATCATCAGTGGCTCCTGGGACACATAGGGTACAATGTTAACCAATGCAGCATTGCGCCGTGGTCTTCGACCGCCTACCGCGATGGTGTAGAACGCCAGCGCAGTTACCTCACATCCCATTGTCCCACTTTACAGGTCAGGCAGGGGCCCACATGGCTTCATTTCCAACTGCGTAACACATACCTAGGCCTAGACTCAACACACATACAGGCCACCTTTTGTGTATGATTGGTGTTCTGGGTAAACTGTGGGTACATACCTCTGAGTTGTTTGACTCTGTGCTCGCTGTTGTCCTTCATAGGCACCGTCCGCTGGGACATGTGAGGAGATGGCGGCATCCTCTGGTGTACCGACCGTTGGTGGACCTGTCGACAATGGAGGAGCGACATGTGATTATCACATACAGGCTTGACCGTGCCACAAAATTCAGGAACTGTGTACCCAGTTGGAGCCAGACCAGTTGTCAGCAATCCACCATCCCACAGGAATTCCCCCTCAAGTGCAGGTGCTGTCACTGCTCCATTTCCTTGCAAGTGAGTCATTTCAAACAACAGTGGCCATAGCATCAGGGATGTCCCAGCCTATGTTTTCCAACGTATTGTCCAGAGTGTTGTCTGCCCTTCTGAAACACATGCGGAGCTACATCGTTTTCCCTCAGGTGGAGGATTTGCCTACAGTGAAAGGTGATTTCTATGCCCTGGGACACATCCCCAACATCATAGGTGCCATTGATGGGACCCATGTGGCTTTGGTTTCCCCCCCCCCCCACAGGAGTGAACAGGTGTACAGAAACCGGAAGAGTTATCATTCGATGAATGTACAGATGGTATGTTTGGCAGACCAGCACATCTCCCAGGTGAATGCCAAGTTCCCTGGCTCAGTGCATGACGCCTACATCCTGCGACATAGCAGCATCCCTTATGTGATGGGTCAACTCCAGAGGCACTGTGTGTGGCTATTAGGTGAGCACCTGGAGGCAAGTCAGTGGGAATGGTTGTCTGGGTCTGGGGATATCCCTCCAGGTTAGTGCGTGTCTAACAGTTGTCCCTCACCATTTGCAGGTGACGCTGGTTAGCCCAACCTGTCATGGCTACTGACCCCAGTGAGGAATCCCAGGACAAGGGCAGAGGAACGCTCCAATGAGGCCCATGGGCGAACTAGGAGGGTGATCGAGCGGACCTTCGGCCTCCTGAAGGCCAGGTTCAGGTGCCTCCATATGACAGGTGGATCCCTATTCTACTCATCAAAGAAGGTGTGCCAGATCATCGTGGCCTGCTGTATGCTTCACAACTTGGCTTTGCCACGACAGGTGCCTTTTCTGCAGGAGGATGATCCAGATGGTGGTGTTGTTGCAGCTGTGGAGCCTGTGGACAGTGAAGACGAGGAAGCAGAGGAAGAAGACATGAACAGCAGGGACTCAGTGATCCAGCAATATTTCCACTGAGACACAGTTAAGATTACAGACCTGCCTACTACATGTACTTTAACACTACTACCTCTCTACTGTCTGTCGTTTTCATCCAGTGTATGGTCACTGAGTTGTCACTTTCCCTTACGATTTCACAGATGTGGGTCCCACTGTGTGACATCTGCTTAGATTACTCATGGACTAGAGCTGTGTGACATAGGTATGTTGACATTATAATTGAAAGAGCATTTTGTCACTGCAATTGACAATACACTATTTCAAAATCACAGACAGACTCCAGATTGTTTTGTGCTTTAAGTGTGTTTATTTAAGTGCTCAATATTGGAGGGGGTAGTGAAATGGTGAGGGGTGATGGCGGAGGAATGTCCATGGCAGAGCCCAGTCTATAAGTCTCACAGGTGCATTTCCCAATTGGGCATAGGAAGTAGAGCTGGGGCAGTTTAAGGATGGACAGGGTGACAAAGTGGGACAGTAGGATGACAATCAGGGTGGTCTCATTTCTTGGCGGGGGTCTTGGCATCGTGCTCTGTCTTTGTCCTGGATCTCAGGGACCGTTTGCGGGGTGGTTCTCCCTCTGCAGGGGGTGGGGTGCTGGTGTGGCGGGGCGTCCTGTCCACTAGCGCCGGCGGAGGTGGTAGGCAGTTCATCGTCTATGCTAGTGTCAGGGGCCCCTTGTAGTGCCACAGTGTCCCTCCTGGTGTTGAGTACTTCCTTCAACACCCCTTTGATGGTGCCCAGGGTGGAGCTGATGGTTCTGAGTTCCTCCCTGAAGCACAAATACTGTTCCTCCTGCAAGCGCTGGGTCGCCTGAAACTTGGCCAGTATCATTGCCATCGTCTCCTGGGAGTGGTGGTAGGCTCCCATGATGGAGGAGAGGGCCTCATGGAGAGTGGGTTCCCTTGGCCTGTCCGCCCCCCGTCACACAGCAGCCCTCCCAGTTCCCCTGTGTTCCTGGGCCTCTGTCCCCTGGACCATGTGCCTACTACCACTGCCCCCAGGTCCCTGTTGTTTTTGGGGTGGTGGGTTATCCTGGGTTTCCTGTAGTGGTGGACACACAGCTGATTGACGTGTCCTGGGGACAGAGGTATGGGCCCGCTAGGTGGGTGCTGTGCTGGTGTTTCCAGAGGGGGGAAGGTCTGTGGTGGCCTGTGCCAGTGTGAGGGGAACCGACTGTCCTGAGGTCCCCGATGGGCCGGGCTAGTCATCTAGATCAAGTTGGACAGAGGTGCTGTCATCACTGTGGGCCTCTTCTGTTGGTGGTGTGGACATGTCTGGACCCTCCTGTCCGGTGACGTTGGGTAGGGGTCCTGCAGGGGTATAAAAGGATGGTCATTACATCTGTGTGTGTCATGGTGTGCAATAGGTGGGTGACCGTGTACTCCAGTGCTTGCATTCCTGTGTGGGACCTTGTGTGATGATGGTTTAGGGGGTTATATGGGTATGTGCAGTGGGCATGCTTTAGTGATAGGTGTCCATGCTTTGTTGTTGCATGCAGGGCTTGGTGTTGGGATGGGTGGTTTGTGATGTTGGGACATATGTGAGGAGTTGGGGTGCTGGGGGTGAAGGTGAGGGTGGTGGTATGTGATAGCATGCAGGTAGGGTGGGGATGTTATAATTGAGATTTGTCTTACCAGAGTCCGTTCCCCCAGCTACTCCTGCGAGGCCCTCAGGATGCAGAATCGCCAAGACCTGCTCCTCCCATGTTGTTAGTTGTGGGGGAGGAGGTGGGGGTCCGCCGCCAGTCCGCTGAACCACCTGGTGGTGTCTTGAGACAACGGAACGCACCTTCCCCCATAGGTCGTTCCACCTCTTCCTGATGTCCTCCCGATTTCTTGGGTGCTGTCCCACTGCGTTGACCCTGTCCACTATTCTTCACCATAGCTCCATCTTCCTTGCAATTGAGGTGTGCTGCACCTGTGCTCTGAATAGCTGTGGCTCTACCCGGATGATTTCCTCCACCATGACCCTGAGCACCTCCTCCGAGAACCTGGGGTGTTTTTTCCGTGCCATGGGGTGGTGTAGGTGATGTGTGGGGTGATAAGTGTGCTGATATGTAGTGGGGTGTTGTGTGAGTTGCATGGAAGTTCTGTGGGTGATGGTGTTGTGTGCCTGTGGATGCTGTTGTTCTTGCTGGTGGTGTCTCTCTCTGGCCTACTTTCGGAATTTGTGGTCTTGGGGGTTTGTGGGTGATGTGGATGTGTGTTTTATATTGTAATGGGTGTGTGGGAGTGGTGTGTGTATGTGAATCAGGTGTGTGTATTTCGAATTGTCCAATGTGTTAGTGTTTTGTAAGAGTGTGTGTATTTTGAGCACGGCGGTGTGTACAGCCAATTGAATACCACGGTTGAAAGACCGCCACGTGGATTCGTGTGTCGTGATAGTGTGGGCGTATTTCTGTTGGCGTGGCGGTGTCGGTTTTGTTTTTGCCAGTTCATCACTGACCTTTGGTGTGGCGGACTTGTGTGGGTGTCTGAATTTTGACGGATTCTGAAATGTGGGTCATAATAGCTGTGGCAGAATTCTGCGGCAGCGGCGGTGTGTTGGCGGTCTTCTGCACGGCGGTAAGCAGCTTTTACAGACAATGTTGTAATGACCGCCTAAGTCTGTTTCCAAAATCTGTATATCTGTTTACTTGCATAGCTCAAGTCAGCAGTTTTTTTTAACAACTTCTGGTTTTTCATTCAAAAGCTCACCAAATGTTTACCCATTTGGACTTTATAGTATGAAAACCTAATTCGTCAATCAAAGGTTTAGCTGATGTTGATATCAGCTCTCATCATATGGCACAGCATGTGCTGGCTATGTGTCCTTTACATCTCTACCAGTCTCTCTTAGTACTTCTGGGCCTCTTCATTCTGCTTCTTTACCATGTTTCTCTTTATTACTGACCATGATCCCAATATTACCAGGGAGGCGTGTTTCACTACCCATGTCCTTATCTGTATAGATGTGGGATCTTCTGACCAGGATGCTTTCCGATCAAAGCTCTCTGGCCTTTTCCCCAAAAGTCACACCTTCCCAGGGCTTTGGGGGTAGATGTCAATTGCCTCCTTGATGTTCAACTGGATCGACTTTGCACACCCCTCCAATGTTCCCCTTCTCACGTCCAGATGTTCAGTTTTGCAGAATGGATGCAAAAATGGGCCTTAGTAGACGCTTGAAGGACTTTTTATCTTGCCACTCTGACATACTCCTTTTATTCCTCGCCCCACTACTCACTGGACCATATACCCTGCTCCCAAACACTGGCGCCCTCTGTACAAGTGGCCAACTATTTCAGTTGGGTTGTTTCCGATCTCAACACCCACACTGTAGATATACATTGGGGAAATCCCCCCCCCCCCCACTTGATGTCTGCCTTGTGAATGCCTGACCGACCCAGCCTTCTGGAAATCCCTGGCCTCTCAGGCCGCCCACATTCACCATTTCTTTAAGGCATGACCTCCAACAGACTCTCCAGGTGGGATGCATTCAAGGTGGTCTCCAGTGGAGTTTGCTACAGGAGATTATTGAGGTCCGTGGTACACTTGATGGGGTAATATGGGAGGTTGAAGGCGGCAACATTACTGCATTCCTGGACCACCTTCCAATCCATACTATTGATATAGCTACTCAAAATGCACTGGATGCGGTCATAACTCCAGTGGTTGTCAAGCAGGCTATCCAGGACCTGCATAGGAATAAAACCCCGAGTCTTGACAGCCTCTCCATAGAATATTACAGTTTGTTTGTTGACATTCTTGCACCCCATCTGACAGCTATATATAACGAGGCCCTCTGCTGGTCAAGGTGCCATCCTCGCTACAGGAGTCTTCGTTGGTGTCTCTTCCCAAGCCCCAGCGAAACACTACCAACATTGCGTTCTATTGTCCCATTGATATTTTGCGGGCGGATTCCAAGATCCTGGGAAAGATATTATCTGCTAGGTACACCCAAATCTTGCCGGATTTCATTCATTCGGATCAGAATGGATTTGTCCCTGGACACAGTTTTTCCCACAATTTACATTGCCTCTTTCACATTCAGGAACAGGTATACAATGGTTATCCTCTTTCACTGTGCCTGGTGCTGGACCTAGAAAAGCCGTTCAATTCCTTTCACTGACCCTAGCTCTTTTGTGTCCTAAAATGTATAGGCAAAGGCCCTAGCCTTTTGGCTTGCCCACAACCCCAAAATAGGAAACTGCTTTTGCCTACTGGTGAGGCACCTTAGATAAGAGATGTTCCCGATAGAGTGTGGTACTGGGCAGGGATGCTCCCTTTCGCCATTGCTTTTCGCAATCTCATTGTACCCTTGGCAATTCAGCACTACATGGATGGCAAAAAGTGGGGTACCCCCCTAAAGGACAGGACACATGAGGAGTCACTCTTTGCAGATGACCTATTCCTGTTCCTCCCAGCTCTCAGATGACCCCCCCTACCATCCACACGATGCTTGTAAGGCTTGTACCTTCCTGCAGGAGTGAAATGGCCCAATGTAGTTTCCAACTTCCTTATGAATCAAACAGACTCTTGAGAAGTTATATCCTGACTAACCGGGATGAAGGGATGAACATTGACTAGGACCATACCAGATTTCTACCTTGCGATGTTGATTGTCTTTTCAGTTTCTAACCACATAAGAATAGGTCTTAGAATTTATAACTCACAGATTGATTCCTTCCCAATTTATGTAACCCTAGTTTGATTGCCTAAAGTCCCTTCTCCCTTCTTTAGGTGGTGGTTCCTGTAGAATGAAAATTCGCTATGCAATAATTCTAGGAGACAAACTCAAGACCATTAATTCCACAAGTAATAGTCACACCTACATGTAGAAATATGACAGTTTGCGCCAACACCTTTACAAATTTAGATAATTAAACATCAGTCTTATTACAACCGTAAATGTAACAAAAACGTTGCTGGAAAGCAAATAAATGTATTATTTTTCATCTTAGGAGAACAACAACAAAAAATGCTTGACTGCCCCAGTCCTTTCAACAGGATTCCAACAGGTAAGTATTTCTTTCTTGATTTTAGTACAATTCGTAAATGTTACCAGAATGTATAGATTGCTACTTGAGTAATATCTTTTTGATTGTCTTTTGCATTTTGGCAGCAGAAACAGCAGAAAAGGAGAACTGCAGCAAGGAAACTGGAGAATTGCCGCACGAGGATGCCAATCATTCCGAAAGAACACAAAGGAGACAAGGATGGAGACGCGAACAGAGGTGATTACGGAATGGGGGGGGAAGCTGACAATGAGCAGTTCATGGTGCATTGCATAGTCTAGAACGCTTCGCATTCCACCCTTTGAGGGGCCGCCGACTGATACCGCGTGCCCGACAGTGCTACAGTAATTGGCACAAAGTGTCCAGACTCTTGGTCATTTGGGACAAATCCTCCATCTACCCACTTCATGATACTCTTGCCCCTGTGAAATCATTATGGATGGTGCACCCCTTGATTGGTAAGACTCTGTTGTGCTTTATCTGGGAATCTGCTTGTATCCAGAAGACCTCTTCAAAGGTATCCTATGCCTGGTGCTGACCATGCTTAAATCTTTAGTGTAAGGAAATGCCTCCTTGGCATGGTTACCCCCTGACTATTTGCCTTTGTTGATGCTAAGTTTTGATTTGAAAGTGTGCTGAGGCCTGCTAACCAGGCCCCAGCACCAGTGTTCTTTCCCTAACCTGTACTTTTGTTTCCACAATTGGCACACCCTGGCATCCAGGTAAGTCGCTTGTAACTGGTACCCCTGGTACCAAGGGCCCTGCTGCCAGGGAAGGACTCTAAGGGCTGCAGCATGTCTTATGCCACCCTGGAGACCCCTCACTCAGCACAGACACACTGCTTGCCCGCTTGTGTGTGCTAGTGAGGACAAAACGTCGACATGGCACTCCCCTCAGGGTGCCATGCCAACCTCACTCTGCCTATGTAGTATAGATAAGTCACCCCTCTAGCAGGCCTTACAGCCCTACGACAGGGTGCACTATACTATAGGTGAGGGCATAAGTGCATGAGCACTATGCCCCTACAGTGTCTAAGCAAAACCTTAGACATTGTAAGTGCAGGGTAGCCATAAGAGTATATGGTCTGGGAGTCTGTCATGCACAAACTCCACAGCACCATAATGGCTACAATGAAAACTGTGAAGTTTGGTATCAAACTTCTTAGCACAATAAATGCACACTGATGCCAGTGTACATTTTATTGTAACATACACCCCAGAGGGCACCTTAGAGGTGCCCCCTGAAACCTTACCCGACTATCCGTGTAGGCTGACTAGTTTTAGCAGCCTGCCACACACCAGACATGTTGCTGGCCACATGGGGAGAGTGCCTTTGTCACTCTGTGGCTAGTAACACACCCTGTACTGGGTGGAGGTGCTTCACACCTCCCCCTGCAGGAACTGTAACACCCCCTTTGTTACAGCACCCCAGGGCACTCCAGCTAGTGGAGTTGCCCGCCCCCTCCGGCCACGGCCCCGCTTTTGGCGGCAAGGCCGGAGGAGATAATGAGAAAAACAAGGAGGAGTCACTGGCCAGTCAGGACAGCCACTAAGGTGTCCTGAGCTGAGGTGACTCTAACTTTGAGAAATCCTCCATCAGATGGAGGATTCCCCCAATAGGATTAGGGATGTGCCCCCCTTCCCTTAGGGAGGAGACACAAAGAGGGTGTACCCACCCTCAGGGATAGTACCCATTGGCTACTAACCCCCCAGACCTAAACACGCCCTTAATTTAGTATTTAAGGGCTCCCCAGAACCAAGGAACTCAGATTCCTACAACCTAAGAAGAGGACTGCTAAGCTGAAAAACCCTGCAGAGAAGACGGAGACACCAACTGCTTTGGCCCCAGCTCTACCGGCCTGTCTCCCCACTTCTAAAGACACTGCTCCAGCGACGCTTTCCCTAGGGACCAGCGACCTCTGAAGCCTCAGAGGACTGCCCTGCATCTAGAAGGACCAAGAACTCCTGAGGACAGCGGCTCTCTTCACCAAAGACTGCAACTTTGCAACAAAGAAGCAACTTTGAAACAACTCATGTTTCCTGCCGGAAGCATGAGACTTGGCACTCTGCACCCGACACCCCCGGCTCGACTTGTGGAGAACAAACACTTCAGGGAGGACTCCCCGGCGATTGCGAGACCGTGAGTAGCCAGAGTTGCCCCCCCTGAGCCCCCACAGCGACACCTGCAGAGGGAATCCCGAGGCTCCCCCTGACCGCGACTGCCTGCTTCTAAGAACCCGACGCCTGGTAGGGACACTGCACCCGCAGCCCCCAGGACCTGAAGGATCCGACCTCCAGTGCAGGAGCGACCCCCAGGTGGCCCTCTCCCTTGCCCAGGCGGTGGCTACCCCGAGAAGCCCCCCCCCCTTGCCTGCCTGCATCGCTGAAGAGACCCCTTGGTCTCCCATTGCTTTCTATTACAAACCTGACGCTTGTTTGCACACTGCACCCGCCCGCCCCCTGCCTCTGAGGGTGTACTTTCTGTGTGGACTTGTGTCCCCCCGGTGCCCTACAAAACCCCCCTGGTCTGCCCTCCGAAGACGCGGGTACTTACCTGCTGGCAGACTGGAACCGGGGCACACCCTTCTCCATTGAAGCCTATGCGTTTTGGGCACCACTTTGACCTCTGCACCTGACCGGCCCTGAGTTGCTGGTGTGGTAACTTTGGGGTTGCTCTGAACCCCCAATGGTGGGCTATCTTGGACCCAAACTTGAACCCTGTAAGTGGTTTACTTACCTGCAAAAATTAACAAACTCTTACTCCCCCCAGGAACTGTTGAAAATTGCACTGTCTAGTTTTCAAAATAGCTATATGTGATTTATGTGAAAACTGTATATGATATTTTGCTAATTCAAACTTCCTAAAGTACCTACCTGCAATACCTTTAATTTGAAGTATTACATGTAAATCTTGAACCTGTGGGTCTTAAAATAAACTAAGAAAATATATTTTTCTATACAAAAACCTATTGGCCTGGAATTGTCTCTGAGTGTGTGTTCCTCATTTATTGCCTGTGTGTGTACAACAAATGCTTAACACTACTCCTTTGATAAGCCTACTGCTCTACCACACTACCACAAAATAGAGCATTAGTATTATCTCTTTTTGCCACTATCTTAACTCTAAGGGGAACCCTTGGACTCTGTGCATACTATTCCTTACTTTGAAATAGTGCATACAGAGCCAACTCCCTACGCTTAGTATCTTTTATGATAAAGCTGCCACTGGCCACAATGTGGAGGATCGCACTGTCAAACATGGTTATCCTGTATTGCCTTCTGTATTACTTCAATAATCCCCCCATAATCAAACCCCAGGACTTTTTTTAAAGATCTTGATTATTTGCTTATTGAACTGATTTGAGTGGGAGGGCGCAGCAGAGTTGCCTTGTGCAAGCTGCAATTCTCTCTAGATGAAGGCAGTCTAGGTGCTCCCTCATTTGAGCTGTACTTCCTAGCTTTTCATCTACAATAGGAAGCTAGATGGGTAGCCGGCTGAAATCATTGTGAAACTTGTCAACCTTCCTCCCCACTCACCGCTACCACTATTAGGAATCTCCTCCTCCTTGACCCGTTACCCTGACCTTCACAGTCACTCCAAGTTCTAGTACCATATAGGTATCTCTGAATGCTCCACACTCTTACGCAATATCTTACCCTGTACTCTCCTGGATTTTGCTTAGTGTCTTCCATGATATCGAGGTTCATGTTCTGCCAGGACATTGTGTGCTTGGCACAATCGTTCAATCACTAGAGGTGGGGAACTTTTCTTGGACAGACATCTCCTTCCCTTCTCTGAGCGCTAGATGGACTTTGACATTTCGGCTGGCCACTTCCTCACCTGTCACTACCCACACAATACTTGTTATAGGCTGTGGAGAACACAGGATGAGGAACCTCCTATCCATAATGTACTACAGACCCTGCTTACTTTTGGCGATGGTTGACGTTTGATCACTTGGCTCTGTAAAGGGTTTTGCGGTCATACCAGTATTTCATTATGCCCCCTCTGGACTATGTGGGAGGATACTCAACTATGAGGAATGGGTTCGGGCAATGACATTTCTACACACCGCCTCGATAAATGTGAGATTTAAAAATATAGTTTCATATTTTACACAGTGCCTGCCTCACCCCAGCGCAGCTTATCAGGTATTTTCCCACAGCAAATTTGAGCTGCCCCCATTGTAGCTGAGGCAAGGCAGTTCTCCCTTACATGTTATGGTCATGCCATGCCCTTCACTGCTTTTGGCAGGATATACACATCGTCTTACAGGACATCACAGAACTCACTGACCTTGACACCTGGGAGGCCTGTGCTCTGGGCATATTTAAATGCAGGAAACGTCAGATGGTTCACAACCAATTTACTAGACTGGCTCTAATTTTGGATAAACAAACACTTACCTTACATTGAAAGGCACCCATCGCCCCACCGGCAGAGGGAGGGGGGCTCATTTAAAAGCATGCTGCTCAGCCGATGCGTTACGTTTTGTGACGCACTAGCAGTGCAGGCTGCAAGACCATGCAAAGCCACTTTGAGTGACTTTTCATTGGCTCATAGATATGGTGTAAGGCAACGCTGCATTGCCTTACTTTGTGTCAGGGAGGCATTCCATGGATGTTGCGGGGGGGTGTGCCCATTCAACACCCATGCATTTTGACGAAATCCCAGATTTACAAGGTTTCGTAAACCTGGTAATGTGTCAAAAGCCTACGCCTTCCCAGGAGTGCCAAAGAGGGTGGCGCAACAGGTAGGTATAACATTATTTCTTCTAATTTTTCCCTCTTTCCATGTATGCTTCATTTTGCATTGATGCCTGTTGTGATGGTTTTTTTGTGCAGGAAGGTGCCCCTTCCTGCACAAAAACAATCATCCTTGCAATGTAGGCACCCTTGCACCATAACTCAATGGAGCCTGCTTTGGCACATGGCAGCAATTGTGCGCCAGTTCAGGGGACATGGACAGGAATGTACCGTATCTTGTAGATGTGGTGCATTCATGCCCTTTTGATCTGACGCACGACAGTGCAGCAAGAAGGCATGCTGGGTTACCATGCACTAAAACTTTGAAAATGAGCCCATGGTTCAGATAGCTATGAAAGTGGGGAACTACAGAGGGAACAGCACTCCGTTATAAGGAGGCCAGGCACATTCGTAGGGGCTCCATAACCCCTGCATGGGACACCATCCTCTCTCATTTCCGACAATTCACCACCCCAGTTGACGAGTCTCAGGTCACCTCCTAGTAATAGCCATGGGCACCCGCCCCCCTTCCACACTCCTACATACCAGTAAAGCCTTTGTGAGGGTGGTAAACAGTCTCTCTTACACCTCTGAGCGATGTCTCCTTGCTCCATCTCACCCCAAATACTGTATTCCATTTCAATCCCATTGTCCCTTCCACTACTAAGTCTTACCACCCACTGTGCAGCTTCCGACACCTCCCTACTCCGAGTTCATTTGATGGTGTTTGTTGTTATTTTTTTTGCTTATGAGTCTTGATTTACCAGGACTTCTACTGTTCTTTAGACAACATGTATCACTTGATAAGTCTGATACTGGATGCTTTTTATTGTGCCTTCAATGGATGTTTCATCCTCTGTTGATCTCCCCTGTATCTCTTTCACAAACTTAAAAATCTCAATAAAAAAGAATATCAAAAAAAGATGTGCAATCAACTGACTCATACCCTACCTTAATTAGACAACGTCATCTCTAAGAAGTGAATTGTGCAGTAAAATATGTATCACTCTTTGTTTTTACAGACACTTCTCATGAACTGGCTTTTCCTGACTGAAGGGTCCAGCCAGACAATTGTGAACCAACACTTATCTACCATAGCAGTGTTACTAGTAGTGTCCCACCAGGTTCAGCATTACTCCTGACCCTTTTCAGTGACTATTTAATGTTTTGATGCATTGTGCGAACGAGTGACAAATTTAAAATGGGCTATCATATTTTTACTAACTAAACTCATTGACACTAGATTATCTAATAAATCTATGGCCATCAGCAGGCAATGGACTGCCCAAAATGCCCCAGACTGAATAAATCAGATCTAGATCCTTCTAAGCATCTCTAAATAAGAGATCCTGCTGCTTTTGTGAGATAATACAATTTTACCTCCATATTGTACAACCTTTCTCCTTGAGACCTCTAATGCATCTGCTTTGAAATGTCCAAACTTGGGAGTCGCCAAAGATGCAATTCTGCCAAGAATTCTACAACTGAATCATAGTCCTGCAATCATTTAACAAACATTGCATCTTCTCTGAAATCCTTCAACACTATTCCTGCTGCAAAACATTACCCTTCTTGGAAGACTGATTGCCAGTGAAAGGAAGCAACATACTCCTGCCTGTATTATATTGGGAACTTGTGTTTCTCTTGAAACTGACTTCTGGACATCTAGGAAGGCTCTGTAAATACATCTCTACTTATAGTAGACTGATTGGACAAAGGTCTGTCACAAAATGCAATTTCTAAGAATGCCATGATCATACCAGATATTTCCTGAAACAATTCCTTCCCCACTCAGTTTAAGCACTTACATTAGGGACACATTGGCGCTATCTAAAACAAATAAATAAATGAAATAAATGCCTCATCCCTTGAAAAATCCCCAAGCATGTGCGAGGTCCAATTCAGCTGATATCATTCTTGTCATGCCCTTAGGTATTTCTGCTGAAATATACACTGTCATATCTAAGAGATAATTTATTATTTTGTTGCCGAAAATCTGATATCTTTTTAAGGGGTTGCAGCACATTTTGTGCCTGGGAGCTTTGGATGATTTGGCTTATAAGAATGAATCCACTGTTCCCTTTCCTTAGTGTCTGATAATCAACTGGTTAACTACTTACTTGGTGGGATGAATCCTATGTACTGAGAACCTAACAAAGCAACCAAACATTACATTGATTTTATTTGGTTAATTCTAAATTCAATTGCGCTGTTTTATAATTTATCAACTTTATATCTCCTAGATGTTTTTTCACATCTGTTCTAAATGCTGTCCTGCTCTTCAAGTAATGCACTCTTTTTGTCAGGTGAGGTAAGAAATTGGGTTACCAGTTGAAGGGAATGAAACTCTACCTAAGCAGGAATCACAATGCTTGTCAAGTCACAAGCAAATCCCACACTAACCTGTCCTCAACCCTCTGGCATCTTGGCACAGAGTAGTCATGCTTAACTTAGAGGCAGTTTGTAAAGTGTTTGTGCAACACTTCAAACAGTAATAAAGTGAAAACATGACACAAGGACAATTTCACACCAATTTAGAAAAATATAGTAGATTTGAATAAATAAAACAAGGCTAAAATGACAAGAATCCAATTAGAAGAACCAGAGATATGCAATTTTAAAGATTTAAGGACCACTTGTATGTACGTTTAGTGAGTCACAATTTGCTTGCAATGCTATTGCGACCAACCAAATGACATTTTGGTATGTGGGAATGCCATTCGGTAAGCACAAATAGCAATGTGAACAAATTGCGATTTGGTATGTTTTGTGATTGCATTTTGTTACACGCAAATAAAAATCTCTATTTGCGAGTCCCAATCATATGTACAAGACAGTCACAATTAGTGACTAGTCGCAAAATCACTAATTCCATTTAGGTGGTAAGTGATTTAAAACAGCCCCAGAATTCATTATGGTGTCCCACCATTGCTGCACTTTATGTGATTGCATTGAGAAAGTGATTCCTGGCTGCCCAGTAGAGGAGGAGGAGGTGGAGACAGGACAAGATCTAAAGAAGCAGGCTCTCAATTTTCCAAAAGACAGAGGAGGAGGAAATCTATGAGAAATACAGGCTAAATAGCACAGTAATCTTAGAGCCGATAGAAATGCTTAAACCTCAGTTAGAAATCCCCATGCATGTGCAAGTCTTGTGCTCACTGCCCCTTTTGGTCTCGGGTAGCTACCAGGAGGTGATTGCTGTCGCTGGTGGGGTGTCCCAAAGTGCCTTGTTACGTTTCTTTAGAAAGTTCCGAGATGATATGCTCTCACACATGCCCAACTACATTCATATTCCCAGGAATGTGGAGGAAATACACAACACCAAACTGAACTTTTATAGGATAGCCAACTTTCCATGTGTGTTAGGGTGTGTGGATGGGACACATGTTCCCATTTGTCCTCCTGCACAACTAGAATATGTACTCCGCAATCGTAAAAGTACTCACTCAACATCCAGGTTGTATGCAATGCCCATAATGTCTTCACAGATATAGTGGCAAAATACCCAGGGAGCAACATCTTTAAGCACAGCAGTGGCCGCTGGCTCTTATTTACAATAGGGGAGCAGAAGTGGGGTACAATAATAATAAAATATATAATAATAACAGGCCCTTACCTTAGGAAGGACGTCCTCCTCTTGTTGACTCTCCTCTCCTGGGTCCAACATGCGACGGGACCCAGGAAACTGCACTAGCCAATCCTGGCTCTGCTTTGATGCTGGTAACCAACATGAAAGAAGCATCAAGAGTAGAGGGAGTGGCCTCTCAGTGTTCACAAGAGCACTAGAGGCCTGTGCTTTCTCCAATCCAGCTGGGTTAGAGAAGTTTAAAGTGCGTATGTCAGACTGGCCGTCGCAAGACAGCTGGCCAAAAGGACATGCTTACTTTAAACAAGTGCACAGCTCCCATTACCCAACCCAGTCCTGACACTCGGTTCAGGATGGGGTGCTGAAAAATAAAATGGTATTAAAGAAAGTTTATTACTATTTTATTTTTCCATACTGGGAGCATTTTTCTTAGCGGGGCGACGCTCCTCCACTATCGTGGAAGAGACGCCCCTGAGGAACAATGGAATACACTAACGCCTATAACATGGGGAGTTTGATGATGGATAAGTACTCGGTGATGTGTAGCAGTAACCTAAATGCATATATGTGTTTGTCTATATTCAGTTTATGCCATGCTCACATTAAAAATATTTTCCACCAGGTGACAGTGCATAAGCGTTGAGGCCATGGATTCTGACACCATACCTACCCCCCCAGACTATGAGAGGTGGCATAACTGTGTACATAAATGCACCAGAGCTGTGATTAAAAGGACCTTCAGCATATTTAAATCAAGATTCTAATTCCTTCACTAAAGTGAAGGTGCACTCCAGTGAGCTCCAGACATAGCCTGCACAATTCTGGCAACCTGTGCCATCTTACGTAACATTGCAACTAGCTGTGGACTACACCTCAACACTGATAGCACAGATTCAGGGGATGAAGAGTAAGAGACACCTCTAGGACAGCCTGGAGATGGCAGCATAGCCGTGCAGAGGAGACATCAACGGGATAACATAGCAGCTAATTACTTTGCAAGGTAAGTTATGAGTAACACTGCATTCACTTAAATGATGTACACATAGCCAAGATATCAAAATTAAATATCTTTTAGTCTCAGGCTACTGTTCTGTCAATCACAAAATGAGATCTATGTGTAAAAAGTGGCAAGTAAATAATAAACAAGGATTGCTGGTAACATCACCACAAACACTATGTTCATGTGTTCATGCCATAGTAAGAAGATGTGTCCATCAGACTCTCCTACAGCTATGAGCACCATGTCCTGCTCTGGTTGGTCTCCAAATGTGTTGTGGCTACTGCTACGGCACAGAGCACGGGTACCAGAGGCTGATATGCTGCTGACACTTGATATCTTCTCACTGTCCTAAGCGGTATTTCCACTGCCTCTTGCTAGCTGGTCTGTAGCAGCTCAATAGCTGAGGCTATGCACCCTAGATCCCTGGCCACATCACCAGTAAAATGTCCCAACTCCACCTAAAGTATACCAGTGCGTCTGGACAGTCATGTAGTTGAAGTGACCAGACAGCTTATTGATCTACCTAAGTGGACCAGTCTTGCAGCAGCACTGCACTCATGACGACAATCCTCAAATATTTCATTACTTAAGTCATAAATTGTAGAGGTTATACTATGTTCTCAGGCACGGTGGCCATATGTGTCCCTATGCTGTTAAAGCAATGAGTTAAGCTCTGCTGCATGTAATGCATGTTCCTGTTCATTATTTAAAACTGCTTATTTTACAGGTGTTGGTTGTGGAGAAGGGATGCCTCTAGACGTAGGAACAATTGGGCACTGCCATTGTCCTCGCCAGCATCACATGCCTCACTATGCCTTGTGTGCCCTTGCCCTGAGACTCGCTGTTGGTGGCTCACAGTTGGTTGGGTCATTGAACTATGAGGCAGAAGTACATCCTCATTGTCCATTGCAGAAGGCTGTGTTGATACTGTCTCGGTACAAATATTGGGTGGGGTGGGGTGTTGCTGTCTTCCCTGTCTATGGGGACCTGTTGCTCTGAAGCCATGTTGACATCATCTAGTCCCTCTACACTGGGTTCCTTAATATGTACCTGAGATAGATATGTAGAACATATGAGATATGTTCTAATCACCTATATGATGTAAGCGCAATAAAGTCACAATTAATTTCTGAGCTGACTCTTAGACTACGTTATCCATAATGCACTATACTAGCGCTGTAATTTGCAGTACTCCTGACTGATGCATGCAGTTGGACTCTGGGTGTGTGCACTGTGTTGTGCCCTGAGATGTGTAAATATGTAGTACATGACACTCACTTTTTGAGGATCCTGCTTCTGAATTGAAATGGTCCCCTAAACCCACAACAGCCTCCTGCTCCAGTGTGACCTCCACTATGGTTTCAGTTGCAGTTGCTTGTGGTACTGTGGATTGGCTTCCACCTGTTCCCCGTGACTCCTTCATTTGCTCTGACACCTTTTCCTTGGTCTGCAACCTCAGGTAATACCACCTCTTATCCATTTCTTCTATGGAGTGGTAGCTAACTCTAATTGCATTCATCTAGGCCTGTATTTCCAGCCAAATCATCTTCTTTTGGAATTCTGGCACAGTCAGTGATACCCTCCAGAATAAGAGAGAACTCCTCTGTGAGGACTTCTAACTTCTGTTCTGCGAATTTGAGTTCCTGTTCCTCCCTGCAGTGTTTTTTTAATTTTGTTTGGCTGGCAATGGCTGCAGTTGCTCCTCTCAGCTTACTTGGCCTCTGCTCTGTGTGTTAATCAGACTCAGCTCACACTCATATGAGGCACTTTCTGGCTCAGGAGTGATTAAATATCACCAGGAAGTGTTTTGTCCATGATTTTCCCCCTCTGTCACTATTGTGACTCTGAATCGCTATTTGCAACTCTGAATCACTATTTGCAATTTGGTAACATGTCCAGTACCAATTTAGGCAATTGCATTTAGTGAGCACAAAAATTGCAACGCAAGTTGTTGCCAATTCCCAATGTGGTTGGTCACATTGTACCCACATATCAATTTGCGATTTCCTTATTGAGATTCACATGGATTCACAATTAGGGAATCACAACTTTTTTGGTTTGTAGAGGTGGCCCTAAGTGAGAATGGCACCCAAAAACACAAAGCACCAACTGTGGATATTTGGTCACAAAGTCACAAGTTCTGGCTGACCTCAGTGTAACATAGGCTGGCTACAGGGACCCACTTAGACCCACTGAACAAGAGTATGGTAAAACCTGGATATGGAGCATTGCATGGTCCTGCCTTGAGGATGCGTTGCACAACTGAGGCAATGTGAGGTCCTGGTCAGAGATGTGTCGTGCAGCATTGGTTATGAGGAGTTCAGAGGCTGCGATGCAAGGTCCTGAGTCATCGTTGAGGAGGCAGTTGATGAGTGGAACTTGTGATGAGAAGCCTTTGTCAAGAATGTGTCAAGCAAAAGCTGGTTCCGAAGAAATTACAGGGCTTGAATTACAAAGTACTGCATTGTCATCAAGGCTTCTGTTGACGTAGCAGAGGTGATGCGCCTGTCATGCTTGGGGTTGCGCTGCACAGCAGAGGAGATGCATTGATTCTGCTGGATCCACAGATGCTGTCAGAGCACCTTCAAGGACACTTGCAATGGTCCAGGACTGGGGTGGTATCACTTGGCAAGGTAGAACTCACAGTTGCAGAGTCCAGGTGCTAGTTACAAGAGACTAGAACTTGAAGTCACTCTGGTGGTGATGGGTACAGGTTGCAGGTTCAGCCCTTCCTACCTAGGCAAGATGGCAGCTGGGCTGCATTTCAGCATACTAGGGCAGCAGTCCTTCAGGGATGCAGAGTAGCAGTGCTTTCAGCAACACAGAAGTCCCTTTTCCTGGCAGAACAATCCACAGGTCCAGAAGAGTTGCTGTCTGAGGTCCGATATTTATACCAGGCACCCTCTTTGAAGTGTGAGAAACGTCTAGAGGATTCCCTTTGAAGTGCTCATGTTTCCTGATTTACCTGCCCTAACTACAGTGGGTATGTAGCCCCTTGTGTAAAGACAGGACACAGCCATTATAGGTGTAAGTAAGGCTCGGGAGAGACTTTACATTATATGATTTTACAACTGTAGTGCCTTTATGCTGCAGGTAGGTTGGCAAGAATTGTTTTGACCCCTTACAATTTAAGATACCTATCTATCTATCTATCTATCTATCTATCTATCTATCTATCTATCAATGTATACACATATTAGATCCATAATATATATACAGGCCCTCATTATGACCCTGGCAGTCGGTGATAAAGTGGCGGTAATACTGCCAACAGGCCATCGGTAATTACTGACACACTATGACCATGGTGGAAAGATCCCCGAAAGACAGCCAATGTACCACACCGACCGCCAGGGAGGAAACAAAAGCCACCGTGGCGGTAGCCGCCTACGACCAGGCGGAAATCAATGTCCCATCTGCCATAATAAAACCATGCAAACCGCCACCTTTTCTGGGGCGGTACCAACAACATCAAAAGCCTGGCAGAAACTGAGCTCAGAAGGGAAAGGACTCATCATTGGAGACACAGCGAAGAACCACACCACCATGGAACCAGAAATGCATGCTTTCCCCATGATATTCTACGTTCTGCTCCACCGTGAACAACAATGTAGGTGAAGACGAGGACGGTGAGTACAGCCGCCTAGCACACAGGGGAGCGAGGGAGGAAAACGAGAGTGATACACACAACACACACCCCACACACACACCATACACACAACCAGATGCATTACAAAAACAATTTGACCCTGTAACTCGTCTGAATAATGTAAGGACAAAACGATTTTGCCAAAGGATCTGTAATAAGATCAACATAGTAGAAATAATAAGTTAGGCAAGATAATAGATATATACATATTTACAGAAAAAAGGGACACCAGCCAGTCCTCAATTTTTGTGGTCCACATGGCCACAGGCCAAAGTCCAAGGCCACACTTGTCACCTGCTTCAACACGGAGAGAACACTGAAGGGGCACCAGTTGGTAAGTAGCCAGGTATCTCAAGGGTACGGGGGAGGGGGGCACCTCAGCCGGGAGATGTAACAAGACCACTGGTTCTGGAGGGGGTAACATGCCCTGTGCGAGATCCTGGGGAGTGATGGGCCACAGTCTGTCATGTGGGTATCTTAACCACTGGTTCTGGATGGGGCAACATGCCCTGTGCTTGATTATGGGGAGTGATGGGCATGTGGGTGTCTAACCCATTGGTTCTGGAGGGGGCAACGTGCCCTGTGCTTGATTCTGGGAAGTGATGGGCCACAGTCTGTCATGTGGGTGTCTTACCTACTGGTTCTGGAGGGGGCAACGTGGCCTGTGCTTGATCATGGGGAGTGCAGGGTCACAGACTCTTGAGTGGGCATCTTCCACACTGCAACCTCAGACGGCTGCACTGTGGTGGTGCTGCTGGGGGTGAGGCTCCTGCCCATCCCCTGCAACCTCGGATAGCTGCACAGTGGTGGTACTGCTGGGGGGGAGGCTCCTGCAAATCCCCTGAAACCTCAGATGGCTGCACAGTGGTGGTGTTCCTGGGTGGGGAGGCTCCTGCCCATCCCTTGCACCGTTGGATGGGTGCACAACCATGGTTGGTGGTGGGGACTCCATCACAGTTCCTGGTCCAGGCTCCTTGCCCTTCCTGCCTGCTGGTGCAGACTCCTTGTTCTTCCCGCCTGCTGGTGCAGGCCCTTTACTCTTCCTTTCTTGTAGTGCAGGCTCCTTGCTCCTCCTGCCTGCTGGGATAGAGTACTTCCTCCTCCTGCCTGCTGGTGCAGGCTCCTTGGTCTGCCAGGTGTCAGCTGCAGGCTCCTTGCCCTTTTTGCCTGTTGTGGCAGTCTCCCTCCCCTTTAGGTTGGCTGGTGCAGGCTCCCTCCCCTTCAGTACATGTGGTCTGGATCTCTTTCCACCACAAGTGGGTGCGGATAGGACTGGGCCTGTGGGCTGTGTGGCTGAGGTGCTTGGCTGTGTTCGTGATACCCTGCCCATATGTGCAGGACTGGAGGGGGTGAGGTAGGGAAGAGGTCAATGGTGGATAGGAAGAGTTTTTAGGTACATTTGGGTGGGAAGAGGGAGAAGGAATGGGAGTGGAGGATGAGGGACTGGTTGTTGGAGGTGTCTGTCTGCTGCTTTTAGGTGCATGGGATGTATGCTGTTGACACAGTGGGAGAGGACAAAGGGGACGTGTGCATGGATGTTGTGGAGGTGTCTGACAGTGAGGTGTGTGTTCTTCTTGGTGTGTTGATGATGCTGGTAGTGGATGATGATGTAGTACATGCAGGTGTGACTGTAGACATGACTGGGAGGGAGGTGGTGGAGGGGCAGGATGGGGAGACGGTGGAAATAGTGGCTGTTGTTATGTCTGCAACTGGATGGTGTTTGTGCCTGTGGGATGAAGTGTGGTGCTTGTGTTTGCCTGTGATACTTTTGGGTGTTGTCTTGTGTGCATGCTCATCTGTATGTGCACTGGGGACAGGTTGGTGTTTAGGGGAATGGGACTGGGCAGTGGAAGCTGGAGAGGGGACTGTAGACACAGGGACACTGGCTGCCATCAGAGAGGAGGCCAGGGCCTGAGTCGATCTCTGTTGGGCTGCCAATCCAGAGTGCATGCCATCAAGGAATGCATTTGATTGTTGCGTCTGGGCTGCCAGCCCCTGGATGACATTCACAATGGTTGACTGCCCTACAGAGATGGATCTCAGGAGGTCAATAGCCTCCTCCCTGAGGGCAGCAGGGCTCACTGGGGAAGGGCCTGAGGTGCCTGGGGCGAAGGAGATGCCCACCCTCCTGGGTGAGCGGGCATGGGAAACTCGCTGAGGGGCTGCTGGGACGGCAGTGCTGGTATGGGGGGTGTTGGATGTACCTGTAGCTGGGGTGGTCACAGAAGTGTCTGCCACAACCAGGGAGCTTCCAAGGAGCTTCCATCGGAGGAGGTATCTATGTCAGAACCGTCTCCGCTGTGGTGCTCCCCTAGCTCTCCGTCCCACTGGTGCCCTCACCATCGGTGGACTCTGCCTCCTGGGTCCTGAGGGATGCAGCTCACTCCGTCGCCAGTGCCTCTGCTCCTCCGCCAGATGATGCTAAGGCACATAAGGACAGGATGTCAAAACAAGAAAATGGGGAAAGAGGCAAAGGATATACTGGGTCAATAGTTGCACTAACACCACTTTTGGTGTACACTGAACCCTCACACACAGGGAACAGACCTACACAATATGCATTGCACTACCAGAGAAATAGTTAGCCACCAAGGCATGGGGAGGGGCACACACCACCAACTGCAACACACCTGGGACCCATACAGCCCTGACCAGTAGTGGATGCCTACGAGCTAGGTAGCAAGATTTTCCCTTCTGAACCCTAGCCACCAGGGGACCTACGCTGCAATGTCAAGCCTAGCCCATGGGCACCCAATGACACGCATCCCCCACCCGGATACCACCCTGCCATGCTTAAGTTGTAATGATGGGAACTGTACTCACCCCCTTGTGGCTGCTGTGATGCCCTCGAGCGCCCATCCTGATCTGGATAGGCCACCGCCAGTATGTGGGCCATCAGGGGGGTCAGGGTTCGACGGGCACACCTTCCTCATTGGGAGACCATCCCCAGCTGGGCCTCCCCGTCTTCCATGCCCAGCGTCTCAGGTCCTCCCACCGTTTCTGACAGTGGGTGCTCCACCTGCCTTAGACCCAAAGGTCTGTACGTCCTGGCGATGGCATGCCGTATACCTTTCTTTTGATGGTCGCTGACCTGCAAAGGCAATACACACAGGAAAATAGAATTAGACAAACAGTCCTGCCTGTCACACATATGACCCATCATACCCCTTCACATCACCATTTCCACACACATGGCCCAGCACACAACCTGTACTCTGCCAAGAGGACATCCACCCACCCCCTTACACGAGGCCTTCACACACTCAACTCCATGCATTCATTTCACATGCATCGTGCTCACAGTGTACTCACCTGTTGGTCCGGAGGCCCATACAGAATTCCATACAGGGGTAGGACCCCATCCACCAGTCTCTCCAACCCTTTCCCCAGTCATACGGGCCATGGTAGGATCCAGACGCAGGTCACAGCAGCACATGCAGTGTAGGTCCTCTCCTATGGAAGGTCAGGTAATAAGTGAGGAATCAGATAGAAAATGGCGGTCACGTTCGCAGCGGTGCATACCGTCACCGCCGGCGTAGATCATCATTGGCCACTGTAACCCATAGGGCCCAATGTTAGCCAAAAAGGAGTTGCACAGCGGTTCCTGACTGCCTCCCGCAATGGCGCACAACGTCAGCGGAATTAGCTCACTTCCACCTGTTCCTCCACAGAGGACAGGCAGATGCCATTTCAGGGGGGTGGGGGAGCATGCCCTGGATTAATGCTGCATCACAGGAGATATTAGCACATATTGAACAAATCATAATGACCCATTACATGTTAACAGAAAGCAAAGTTTTGTTGTAGTTCCGTTGTTCTAGTTGTGACCGGATCCTCACTCTTTTGTCCCTCAGATACCTACTGCTGCAGATAAATAGGAGATGGAGACATACCCCCATGTACAGACCCCTGGCGGACTTGACAACAGTGGAGGGCAGGCACATTATCCTCACCTATAGACTTGACAGGGCCACAATCACAGAGCTGTGTGCCGAATTGGAGCGTGACCTGATATCTGCTATCCGTCACCTCATTGGGACCCCCCCTCTTGTGCAAGTGCTATCAGTACTCCATTTCCTGGTAACTGGTTCTTTCCAAGTGACAGTGGACTTGGCAGCAGGAATGTCACCGACAATGTTCTCAGTAGTGCTGACAAGAGTGTTGTCTGCCCTGATAAAACACAACTACATTGTTTTCCCCCAGGTTGAAGATTTGGCCACAGTGAAGGCAGAGTTTTATGCAACGGGTAGCGCTGTCACAGCCGGGAGGCCGGGAGGAGAGTCACGCAACAGGGCAGGAGCCCTTTAAACTATCTTCGCGCTCCCGCCGTCGCGGGTAGCGCTGTCACAGCCGGGAGGAGAGTCACGCAACAGGGCAGGAGCCCTTTAAACTATCTTCGCGCTCCCGCCGTCGCGGGTAGCGCTGTCACAGCCGGGAGGCCGGGAGGAGAGTCACGCAACAGGGCAGGAGCCCTTTAAACTATCTTCGCGCTCCCGCCGTCGCGGGTAGCGCTGTCACAGCCGGGAGGCCGGGAGGAGAGTCACGCAACAGGGCAGGAGCCCTTTAAACTATCTTCGCGCTCCCGCAGCGCGGGACGCGCGCGGGCGGCACCCGGGCCAAGGGCGGGCCCGTCCTTAGCCCGTCAGAGACCGGAGGAGGCTGGGCTGGGCCCCATCTCTTTCACCTGTAGTAAGAGAATTACTTGTTATCTAAGAGTTGTTTAAGAGAGTACAGATTATAGCACCATCCTACTATTCCTAAATTGAGAAGCCTATTCTGCACTCAGCCCTTCCCCCATTAATTCCTCCTCTAAGCTACCCCATTGCGGGCATTTTCCCAATATGGGGAAAAGGAAGGCTATAGATTTACCAGCACAATCCAAGGGTACTAAAATCGCAAAAAAACGCCCAAGTAGACCTTTGAATCCAGCTATACCCAATGGGTTAAACCCATTGGATGAAATAGATCTCCTAGTTAAAGAAGTTGAGTCTATGTTAGGTACACAAACAACTCTAGGGGCAACTAATTTAAAGAGAGGCCCCCCTAACGATAGGAAAATCCCAGAGTTATTTAAAAAGAAGGGGTCAAGGGATCCTACAGATACTATAATAGGGGTAGATGGAGACGGGGGCCGCATAATTGCAAGGGCCCCCTACCGCTACCCACTTATAACATAGCGAGTTCTCCAGTATCCCAGCTGGGTCTCCCACACGTACCACATACACCAACCCTTCTACCATTGACTCCGGTGATCAAGGTGGTCCCTAGCCTATTCTGTACTAATCGTTTTGAACCTCTATTGGTAATAGAGGACTCGCCCGTGCCCACGAGTGTGCCCAAGTGCAAGTCAGTAGTTGGAAAACCCAACCCTAGTGTTATTTCACCGATCCCCCAGCTCGAGCCAGAAGGCAAAGAACCAGCAGCTAGTAGAGACAACCTGGCTACAGTTCTCCAGAGAGTTGATGAAGTTAAGGGACTGGTTTTAGTATTAATAGATCTTATGAAGAGCAACCGTGCTTGTGCTGGACTTTGTAAAGTCTGTGGGGAGGTCAGGGGGGAAGAAGCTTTCCCATTATCTGCCCCACCAATGGGGACGGAGCTAAGGGACAATTGTTGTCTCCCCACTAGAAGGGGGGCAGCTCTTCTAGGGAGGGAAGACTACCGTTGTGATCCCAATATCGACAACATGAGACCCAGGAGGTCTACAGATGTACCCAGGCACAGAGACCGTCAAGGTAGTTGGTCAAGTAATCTTATTAGTGACAGGGCCAGAGGTAGGACTAGCAAATCCGACCCACCGGAAACTGTCCAAGATTCCAGCCTTACACAACCCCCCAACAAGTCACATAAGACTCCCTCTAACAACATCACTCTCTCCCGATACAATACTGAGAGTATAGTTAATAAAGAACAGGACCTGTTTATAAGTCAGGGAACAAATAAAATCTATTTGACTAATGTTCCAAAACTATCGCCAGGGTTAGCTGAGAATCAAGCTTCCTTGATCAACAAAGTCATACATTGGATACGTTCCCGACGAAGTTGTCTCTCTGTTATTCGTTCTGACATAATATCGGCCAAGAGAAGCAGCATCACAGGGACCAATCTTGACATAATAACTATCTATTTTGAAGACAAGTATATGGTGACACAATTAATGGATTTTGATCGTCGTACCCACTTGGAATATGCAACAACCAGGGAGGGAATTAGACTCATGTTACACCCACAAAATACTGGACAAGCCATGGGACTGGCAGGATCTGATGGTTTAACTAATTCCCGCGGAGGTGCTGCACGAAAGGAAGTTAATCCCAGGCTGTTGCCCAATCCTGTATGACTGACCACTGAACTAGTAACTAATGTGACGGCCTGCTCCAAGGCCTTACATTTTAAGGGGGATGACAAAACATTATCACCAAACACTTGTAGTACTGACTCGAGTGTGGTAGATGCTGGATGCACACCCGTGGTGACAAACCAAGATAAATGTACATTAGAACTTATGTCATGGAATGTTGCCGGCCTGGCAAAGAAACTAGATGATGGTGAATGGGCCTCTTTTATTAAAAAAACAGACATATGTTTGTTTCAGGAAACTTGGGCGGAGGATGCCACCAACATAGATGGATTTCTCTCATTTAGTGCACCTGCTATACCTCCAGAGAAGGGGAGGGGCCGGGCAAAAGGTGGGCTCTTATTACTTGTTAACAAGAATTTGCAGTGTGACTACAAGCTTTTGGGAATTGATTCTGTAGATCTAAAAGCCATGTGTATTACGTTTAACAGAAGATTATCAATTGTTATTGTTAATGCTTATATACGTTCGGTCCCAAATGGCTCCGAGTCCCATACCCTGGCTATTCTGTCTGAATTTGTAGGCAGCCTCCACCCCTCAACTATTCTAATCATAGCTGGAGATTTTAACTGTACCTTCGAGCCTTCTATTCTCACAAGTGGTTTAACTGATGAAGAAGATGAGCAGTGGGGGATCCCACAACTATCTATTACCCAGCCTTGCAAAAAATCTCGGGTGGCCATGCAATTAGCCACATTATGTTTTAATCATGGCCTTAGGGCCTGTAACGGTAGAACTCCATCTGATATGAACAGCGCACCTACTTTTAAAAGGGGCATGTCGACAAGCACTATTGATTACTTCTTGGTCGATGTTAGGTTGTGGCCCCAATTGGTAGATATGAAAATAGAAGTAAGATGTGACAGTGACCATTTCCCCTTGCTCCTTACTCTTTCTGGAGAAACGTTCAGGAGAACACTTAATAACCATGTCACAATCATTCCGCCATCTTGTTGGAATAACAAATTCACCAAGATTACATGGCCAAAAGTGGTGTCCAACCCTCATCATATCGGAGCAATATATCAGGTTTTTTTAAAATAATTTGGCAGAGTATGAAGACCAGGCAGTGGGGAATATTCCGATTCTCAAAATACATGACAACATGTATACCCAACTACGGTCTTTTTTTTTATAAAACAAGGCGGTCAAAGACACAGGAAGGGAAAGGGGCAAGCAAGGGATGGTTTGATGAGAGGTGCTCAAAGGCTAAGTCTGGGTTAAGAGTTGCAGTAATGTCTGGTTCCCAGGGGGAAATTAAACAAGCCAGGTCCCTATACAAAGCAACTTTGTCATATGCTAAAAAGCAGTGGGAGGATTCCCTGTGGCAGGAATTATTAGATGCTTCCAGAGAGAAGAACAATAAGCGTTTCTGGGAGCTTCTGTCTAAAAGGGAAAATGGAGGTAGGAGTTGTCCCAGCAACCATATCCAACCAGAAAGCTGGGTAGAGCATTTTACTACTCTCTATGCCCTACCAGAGGGCCCAATGGACACCAATGTGGTCCACTCTCCAACAGAATTGTTGGAACCAAATTCCCGTATGGCCCCCCAAGTGGAGTCTCAGTGTGTCCCTGAGCGTTGCCTCATTTTTAAAATAGAAGAGACCCTTGAGGCTATAAATAGCCTAAAACCTGGCAAAGCACCTGGACCAGATAAGCTTCCTGGAGATCTTTATAGATCAGAACCACATATCTGGTCCTGGTATATAAATGCCATCTCAAATAGTATAGCGGCAGGGGGGCAAATTCCAGGTACATGGAAGGGGGCAAAGATCATACCCATTTATAAAAAAGGGAATGCTAATCTCCCAGCCAACTACAGGCCAATTAGCCTTATAGACAACCTACAAAAGATCTTTGCAAAACAAATTTTACAGAGGTTAATCAATTGGGTTGAGGAGTACCAAATCCTTTCCCATCTACAGGCAGGGTTTCGTGCAAAAACAAGCACGATAGACCAGGTTTTTCGATTGGCCATATTGCATTGGAAATATGTACTTGTGGCCAAACAATGCCTGTATGTGGTATTTATAGACCTGCGATCGGCTTTTGATTTGGTCCCAAGAGCCAAACTGTGGGAAGTGCTGGGTAGATTGGGAATCCCAGAGGATCTATTACTCCTGTTAAAACGACTGCATGAGAACACTTATGCCCAAGTGAGGTGGGGTGAACAAGGCGAACTGACAGAACGGATTCCAATCAGAAGAGGAGTTCGCCAAGGTTGCGTGTTAGCCCCCCTACTGTTTACTATATTTATCAACGAAGTAGTAAAGGCTGTGTCCACAGGCCAGAATGATGCCCCTTCCCTGAATACACAAAAAATCCCTATCCTGCTCTTTGCCGATGATTCACTCCTCATTTCTAAGACACCAATGGGGTTGCAGACCCTTGTTGACCGGTTTAACCAATTCTGTAGCGATTATGGGCTGGAGGTTAACATTAACAAAACAAAATTTATGGTCTTATCCAAGGGACCTAGGAAAAGATGTTCCATCCACATTGAGGGAGTACCGCTGAAGGAAGTAAGCTCTATAGATTACTTGGGAGTTAGGTTAACCAGTAAACTACTATGGGAAGAGCAGATTACGAAAAGTGCAGGGCTCCTTCAACATAGAGCCTCATCCATATTGCGTTTTTATCAAAGCTCCTTTACAAAGGTTGTTTCCCCAGCAATAAAAATTTACACGGCTAAGGCTCAAAGTGCAGCCCTGTACGGAGCGGAGGTATGGGGTTACGCTAACTGCAATAAGATCAGTGTGGGGGAAAACAACTTTGCAAGGGCTTTAATTGCATGTCCACGCACTACACCCTTGCTTCCATTATTTCTAGATCTGGGGTTAAGCCGAGTAGCAGATCTAGCTACTCTAAGACCTCTCCTTTATTGGATTAGATTATGGACAACCCCCGAACTAGATATATATAAGACCGCATTACTCGATTTACTGAAATGCCAAAATGCTAATACTCTTCCCTGGATTCGCCATGTGGCCCATTGGCTTAGGCTTTTGGGCTTGGGCGACTATTGGGAAAATCCCCACAAATTAGAGAGACGGCACAAAAATGTTTTAAAGTTAACCTATTGGTCTTATGTTAAGGACAACTACATAATCCATAAACCCCATGGTCGCTTAACTAATTCCTTTACTGATATTAAATGGTCCCCAAAGTTTGAATCCTATTTGGATGTGATACCGGACTTGCAAGGCAAGAGCTTATACGCAAGGTTTCGTTTTGGCTCACTGCCCCTGATGTCATTTATTCATAGGTGGGGGCCGATTAATCTTCCCGATACATGCCCTGCCTGTGGCAGTATTTTTGAAACCATTGAGCATTTTATGTTCTTCTGCCCAGCCTATGCGATTCCGCGAACAAAATGGATCCGCAAGATTTGCAGGGACATGGGATTCAAGAATTGCTCCTTGGCTCTACGGGTTCTAAAAAGCCATAATTCAGCTGACGTAATTCTTTCAGTAAGTAAGTATTTAGCAACAGCTTGGCGCATACGTTGCCATCTTCAAAAAGTTATTTAAGGTCTTATCTGTATATAGGTAAGATTTAGAGCCATATGTGCAAATCAAGTTATTGTTTTAATATTTTACACCTATTTACAGACATGTATTTATTTATTTACTTAAGAATTATTATATTCTGTTTTATGTGCTTTTATGGTCATTGATGAACTAAGTTGATGATGAAGATGTTCTGGATGAAGTGGGTTGGATAGGGCTTGGAATAGATTTTTCAGACATTATGTAGGTAATCATTATGTGTTTCTGCCATTTTAACACTAGTTTTAGCCATAAAGAGCTATTTTTTATGCATCTGTCTGGTACTCGTGCCATTTTAACATGAATCCGATAACCATTTTAAGTTAATATATAAGCTTTTTATCACACTGTGCTTGTGTCTTAACGACTTGACAGTGCTTAAATTTGCCAAATGATTGCGCCGGTAGTAGGCTCTTTTTGTTAAAGTATGCCTTCTAAATTATTAAGGAATTATATTATTATGTAACATCAAATCAGCACTTTAAATTTTTACATCTTGGGTCGGATAGTTTGTATTTATCTTGATGATGATACCATCTGGGAAATATGTATTTTGAAATCACCCCATATTGTTTTAAGAGTTTTAAATATTTGTACTATTTTAACGTTATGAAGCAATTGTCTCAGAAACCCTGGTATCTAAATGTTAAGTTATGTATCGGGATTAATGGTGGATTATAGTAGGCCATTGCCTACAGAAGCTTTTCCTATTCTAAACCTTACTATTTTCAGCCAGTTTAAAAGTATAATGAAGAAAACGTACCTTTTTTGTACAATTTAATATGTAACTTTTATGACCTATGGTCGAATAAAGTATGATGATGATGACCTTTGACCTCCTGAAGGCCAGGTTCTGGTGCCTCCATCTAGCAGGTGGATCCCTGTGCTACTCACCCAAGAAGGTCTACCAGATAGCGGCAGCATGCTGCATGTTGCATACCCTGGCCCTCAGACGCAATTGTCCCATTCCTGCAGGAGGAGGAGGCTGGAGATGCCTATGTGCCAGCTGTAGACCCTTTGGACAGTGAGGATGAGGAGGCAGAGTATGAGGATGAGGACAACAGAACATATGTGATCAGACAATACTTTCAGTGACACACAGGTAGGACAGTGTTACTTCACATTTCAATGACATTTGTATTAATTTGTGAGGCAGTGGCATGCTGATATTTCCCACTTCTATGCCCACTTACCGTTCCCTCTGCAATTCATTTTGCAGATGTTGGTGACTTGACATAAACTTCAGGTGTGATCACTGCAGCCAGCTACAGGTCTTTAATCTATGCCCATTCTCTGTATAGTTGATTTGCAATGTTTGTACCTGTTGCAATGAATACATATTTGATATACATGACATACTCCAAAATTGTTTTTTTTCAAAGGGTGTTTATTGAAGTGCTAATATATAGAGGGGCAAGTGCAATGCAATGGGGTGATGATGGAGGAAAGTCCAGGGTATTGTTCCAGTCTGTTTGTAGCACAGGTGCATTGTCCATGGGGACATAGGA